>NC_133930.1:22943068-23254359 GCF_964199755.1 Larus michahellis
TGAGTATGGGAAACAGAACCCAGTCCAGAAGAAGAAGGAAGTAAAACTCTCTGGAGGTTATAGGTAGCCCTAAAAATCTGCCTGGGATCACATGTCACCGATCCCATGGGAATCTTTTAATACAAATTATTCTGGGTTTATAGGGGCATCAACAAGATGATTTTATCCCACGCCCTTTTGCATTTACCAGTTGGTTTGATATGGATGTTTTGTGCTATGCATTCTGTAAAGCCAAGCTGTAGATCCCAGGTAGGACTCACCCTAAACATTCATGTTTAGAAAGGCCCTGACATCAGAGGCAGGTGCCTGGACAAACTGAAAATCTCTCCATTCTCTTATGAGGAAGCTGTTCCTTCTAGGATCTGCATCCTGGTGCCAAATGTTCCACAACTTACAACCAGGAATCCCCTCTCTGCTACGAAAGCTAGAAGAGCAGATCCTCTCCCTTTCTTTGGTAACTGTGTTAAAGAAGAGTCAGTGATGAAATAGGAACTAAATTTGCACGCTTATTACTATGCTTAGAGGTCTGCTGTCGTCTTATAGCCGCCTTCTGATCACAGCAGGAAGATCAATAGATTACTCAAAATGGCCAAGCCCATCAGTCTTGTGATCTGTGCCTCAAACCCAAGATTTATGAAAGTCCAGGTGATCTCAGATGTCCTCATCAGTCTAAGAATAACCTTGAGACTTGTTGACAAATTTGTTTGCATAAATTCAGGGCATATAATGGTGTGAGATGTGGATTGGTTGTAGGTCTGTACAGCAAAGAACCTAACGACTTATTTCTCACCACTCTGCTACACTACATACGCCCTACCTGCCATTAGCCTTCTGTGTTGTACCCTTATTTATAAACTTTAAAAATTTTAGGCTGAGCTACGATCAGACAGGAATACTTGCATATTTGAAGAAATGCTAATAAATTATAATAAAAAGCCTGCATACATACTTTTAGCAGACAAAAGAATGATCTTCCCAGCTAATAAATCCAAAGCCACTGTATATAAAGATATCTCTAATTCAGGAAATGAAAGTTACCACAGTAATTTTATGACCTTTGACATTCTTGAAAATATTCTTCCAAAGCAAAAAGTCCTGCCTATCTCTGATAAAACACTACTTAATTCCTCCCAACTATGTCAGAACTGAACCCTGTATACCTAAATAATTTTGTAGTGTTTGTCTAGTGCTATGCTGTCATTTCTAGATGTGCCAAATGGAGTCATGTTTGCTTAAGTGATGGAGCTTCACAATGCAATATCGACCAGGTTATGACCCTTCACCCAGTAAGACTTACCATATAAAGGACTAAGAAAGCACAGAAGCTATTCTTGTGTTGCCGTAAGAGAAGTCTTTCAGCCCACCTCTAACAAAAGCCTATCACGTTGTGAGACCAGAAGCTGCACCAGCAAATTCTGAATACCTGATAAGCTTATTGGTGGGCATAATATACTTAAATTTATACACTTACAGAATTCTATTATAGTAGATTACAACTCTATCAGGCAACCATATGGTAATTAAAACATCCCTTGCTTAAATAACTTTAGTTTATTGGAGGCACATTAACTGCCAGTGCATTGAACTGTGAAAAACAGGTAACTTCATATTCTGAAATTGCAGTGTTTGACTTTTTTATAGGTACTGATGGGGGGTTATGTTTTAATTTCAGTTTTAACGCTATGCAATTAAAAAATATTTTCATATAGTTAATCCAAAATGTTCTTCATATGTTTTCAATCTCAGACATATGAAATGACAAGAACAGGATTTTATCTTAAGTCTGTATTTCCATTTCCACATAGCATTGATTTATGGATCTTCGCCTACTGCTTCTTCAGGTTTGCTGTTAAAACCAATAGTAAACATCAAAATAAAATTGGCTGTGGCTGGCAGCAATTGATATGCCTTTCAAATATTGAGAAAGAAGAATGGAATCTTAAGTTTTATCCTCTTAAGCTTTTCTTTAGTAGAGCAAATAAGCACTCTGCTAGCAGTTATTTCTGACATTGTAGATGCTAGGTTCGTTCGACTGAAGCTCCAGAATAAAACTGTATGCTTGTTACATTAAACTAACTTGAGCAGGAAAACCACTTACAGCCCACATCCAAAATGCAAGATTGTTTTTACTGGACTGTTCACTTTTCTTTTTCTTTTCACCATTTATTTCTTCGACAAGAAGTGTCTGGTAGCCATTTACGTACACCCAAAGTATTGCATAGGTAGTATATAATATATTTCTTTGCTTTTTCAGGTGAAGGCAGCCAGTACCCTTTAAATTCAAAGTCAAAATATTTTCTAAATTGGCCAGGGACAATTTTCAGCTTAGCTAGCTTTATGATCTGAGAAATTTAAAGGAAACTTTAAGTATGACTTTAGCTGGGGATGAAGTTAGGCCATTATGCTTTCAGGCACAATTAGGCTTTCTTGGACTCTTTCCTTAGGATGCACATAAAGTCTTCCTGGAGGATAAATTTCTTATTTGACCTTCTGTTTCCCATTTGCACTGCATGGTAGGCTTATGCAGTGGCTTGAAAGACTTTCAATGAGAAAGCAGTAAAAGACAGTAACAAACTTGTGTGTGGGTCCTTCTGATGCTTCTAAATATGTGGTTTGATTGTCTGTATGTGCCATCACTTACTTGGAAGAGAAATAAAGCATGCTCATTCAGTGGGAGCTTCAGGAGACGATGTCCCAGGGGAGGTCAAAATACCTGCTGCAGTTTTGATATGAAGGAAAATAAGATTAATCTATTACTGTGTTTTGTGCTAAGGGTGTGGGAAAGGTCTTTAGACATGCTTCTTCTGTCTCCCTCACTGTAGATGTCAGAGCTGATAGCTCTTGCTCCTTTTCCCTTCCTTGCAGATACCTTCAGGCCTGGTGTCTCAGGAGTGATGTCTGCAGTGAGCAAAGTTCCACTCACCCTTATGCAAGTTAAACCATGAGCACTATCAGACCTTCCTCGTTGTGTTCAGCTACTTAATTTATTTGAGCTGTTGCTGGGATGTATGTATGTTTTCAGAAACTTGAGTCAAAACAGAATACGCTTTTCTACTTTTAAATTAGGGATACAATCTTAATTATTAACAATATCTTTTAGCTTCACTCCTGCTAGCCAGATTTCTGTGGTTTTTTTCTGTCCTTCAGTAACCTTAGACCTTATGTTGACATATTGAAACACTTTGTTTTGTGGCACTATTTATAAAATAGGATGCTCAATCAGAGAGGTTCTTTTCAGAGCATTCTGAATAATCCCAAGTTTAGGATGGAAGAATAATTCAAACCATTCAATTGAAAAGCTTTTCAATGTGGAGCTTTCAGTGTCTGTGCAATAATAGAACATTCTAAAAAGATGTAGATTATTTTAGAGGTGAAGGTCTGCATCTTCAAAAGAGCCATCAACAGAATTAGGTGCTGAACTCCTTTGAAGCTCCTTTCAAATTTCCAGCTTAATTTTGTTTACTCCTGTGGAGTCAGCCATCTGAGTACAAGAGGAATATAAAATCAGGAGGACTCACCCTTTCCAAAATGTGTATTCATGGCAGACGGTCTGGAAGGAGTTCAGAGGGTTTTATCATCCCTTTCATCCTAGGGTGCTCCTTTTTCTCCATGGATGTTTTAATGGGTCACAGCTTAATGACTGTTTCCTGCGTCAACATTATAAAAAGAGGTTCAGTAGCATTAAGGTGTCAGCAAGCAAGACAATCCAAAGGTATGGAGGACAGTGATGCAAAATGTGGGGTTTCTATTCCTGCATTTTTATTGACATGTTCCTGCTGTAACAGAGGCAGAGAGAAAAAGACGCACAGTCTTGCCTCTTAGCTCAGAATGTGGACTGGTGTTGGACAAAAAAAATCCAGCCAAGGAAAAGCGTTCAGAAGTTTTCCAGATTTCAACAACACAGTAGGGAAATGAAAAATCCTACAAACACCAGAACCCGTGTCCCTCATTGCTGAAGGAGATTCTTCTACTACAAAAATTCATCCTTGTGTTAAGTTGCCATGAAAATTTCAGGCACTATCCTTTAGATCTTCTATACTTTAAAATCTCAACCGTTTTTTTACTATTTTAGAGTATCACGCTGAGTGCTTTATTAGCAGATTGAATACCTTGGAGTATGAATGTTGTCACAAATGGAGACTTTTCTGAAAAGCAGGAGAATTTCCAGAAGCCTCTGAGATGCACAGCATGTGGTGCACAGTATGTAACTCCGGACCCAGGCAGTAAACTGGCAATGTTAGTTTATTTTTGACAGACATTTTAATACAAAGCAACAAAGGCTCTTAGCATCTAGCCAACAATGGCTTACATCCTTAACTCCTGTGCAATAGAAGTTAGATCCTAGTTACAATGTGCAGAAAAGTACAGTGTATTATTCATTACAAAAGGACAGATTTTTGTTCGGCTACCTTTTAGGCTAATTGGACAGTCAGAATAGATATTTGCCTGGATTCTGAAACAGCATAAGAAGCTAATATTTTACAGTACTGATATGGTAGCAAGTATTTTCACCATCTGGATACTTGCCTATACATGAAGCTAGATTTTAAAAAAAAAAGGTGGAAAAGGATGAATCTTAAGTACTTGACCAAAAGACAACAAATTCCATTTTATTTCTTAATGGAAGCAGTCAACCAGGGTTTAATGGGCTTACGCAATAGAATAGGTCAGTTAACTACAGACAGGAGGTAAGAGAATCCTGCTTAGAGAATTTGTCCGCCTTCAGCCATTCTAATGACCCCCAAAAAAACCTTCAGTGACAGGAAAAAGATATTAATTAGAAGGGTATAGAGGCACACTGTCCAATTGACTCTGTTTAACTCTTCTCGTCTTAAAATAGACAGAGATTAGAGACATCTTTATGTGACACATTAAGAAAATGCAGCATACAGTTCATTAAAATCAGTACTCTCTGACGATACTGAAAAAGTGAGAAGGCAGGAATACTGAATGACTACGATGCTAAAATCACTCCATGCCAAAACAGCATCTCAAGTTTTTAGTGTCTGTACTTCATTCTTACTTATTCAGGCACTAACCGTCTAATTTCTCTTATCTATCACTTCTCTCTCCCCTCACTGCATTGCAAAATTTGATCTCCCTATGATGTTATGAACCTGCTGTCTCACCTGCAAGACGATCTAGCCTTAGCAACTTATTGGCAACAGATTCTGGATATATTTGTAACACCCAGGAAGTCCTCCCCTCCTCATGTACTCAAGTAGCTGAGATCTGGGGACTGTGTATTTACATTATTCATAACCTTGATAAGCTGCTCTGCATTTTACTGCTGTTTTCGTTCAAATGCCTCTCTCAAACATCCACCACCAAAGAAATAAGTCTGCTTAACTTTTTTTTCCCCTGAATAAAAAACTGAAGATTTTTAAAAATTATGTTCATTTATATCTCTGATTATATTTTCTTCTGTACAGAATGTCCTAAATAACGAAATTTAAAGCTGAATTTTCCTGATTTGCAAAGTAGGCCAGCTTGAGACATTACACATTAGAAAACGTGCTTTGAATCATTGGCTTTTTTCTTTCATTGCCACCTCTGAACATTTTGAGAAAGAACTAGAAATGTACAGCCATGTTTCGTTTATGGCAATCGATTTTAAAATGGTCTCACAAGCATAACTGCCTGCTTTTGTCGTAATTCAACAGATTGCAACAACTGACTTAATTTCTCCCAAAATGGACGTCTCTGTCCCTCTTTATTATAGCTGAGAGGGAAAGTCAATGATGCTCAAGAATCGGTCAGTGATCCAACCACCCATTGCCAGGTGTGCTGTGAACACATGCAAGTACACTCACTAATGTAGATTGCCAGCATGTTCTTCAGTGGTTTGCTTTTGTGCTGCCCTCTTTGCTAACAAAAAAGGCTGGTTGTGCAAAGATCTTCACTCCCTGACAAACAATTAAACCCCCTCAACCCAGTAGCTGGTGGGAAATTTTAGATGATAATTTCTTTAGCAGCAGAGAAAAGCAGGAGAAACTGGTACTGAGTTTTGGTTGGGATTTTTTTTTTCATATATTTTTCCAGAAAAAATAGTATTCTTGTTTACAATTGGAAGTGAAAAATTGCTTCAAACCATTAAAAGGTACAATTAAGGCATTAAGAAACTACATTTTGCCTGAGTGCTTCCTCGGGCTACTCACAAGTAAATACTACTGAACAGAGAGAACACGTGGAACTGCTACAGATAGCAGCATCAATGTGATCATGGAGCAGAGGCTGAGTGTGCTTGCTACAGAGAGGGCGACACTGAAAGCTACACAGATTACTGAGGGCATGGATTTGCCGAAATCCAGTAAGTTTTGGAAGGTTGGTGTCCAGCAACTTGATTCAGTTTGGTCTGATTAGTTTATTTTGAATTTTGGCTGTCACTGTTCCAATTCAGTTCACTACCTGGTTACTCTCCAACTCCAATGTGAAAATGATTGAGAGAGGGATTTAAATTTAGTGGTTAGTTTGTGATTTAGTGGATTCAACACAATTAACTGTGAGGGAAGCAGAAAAAGGCAGCTGAATAAGTAAACTGAAAGAGTGAAAAGTTAAATCCTATTGATGTGTTAAGTAACATGACAGAAAGATTGCTTTTCATCTCCAAGTGCAGAACAGCACTTTCTTTTGAAGCTACCATGTGTCATCAGAAAGATTCGCCGTCTCCAGAAGGATATTGAGGAACCTTGATGATCATTTTGAAAGAACAGCTGCTATTCTCGTCCTCGAAATGTAGCCACTGTGGGTACTTAATGACTGTTCAGTTTCTCTTCAACACCACCTTCACAGGAGCAGTTTTTATTCATAAAAATTGCCACAGAAAAAGCATGGAGTAAGGACACAACAACAACAACATCGTCAACATCCACAAGAACAACAACAATGTATGGTTTTAAACATGATAGGAAAGTTGCTACTTCTTATACCACTACCACCTTCAACGTACTGGAAGAGAGCACTAAGAAGAAAACACCGAAGTGTTGTCTCCCTAAACACACTTCTCCTAGACAACCACAACTCTGGTGAACCACTAGCTGTTGCAAATAGAAAATTAAATGTGAGATGAATACTTTTCCTTCTCAAACCCTATGACTGACATAAAAAATACATGTTTCCTTTAGGGAGGTATATATATAGGGAGGTATATTCATAGCTCTTCACCCTGTGTTGAAGCTAAAATGCCCTTGGGGATATTTCCCGTAAGACCAGGCAATGCTGTAGACGGAAAAACTGAAATAAATAGTGACAGCTTCCCATGAAAGCTATTACTCTGCCATCCTGCAGAAACCTCTTTTTAGACTCTCTTTGTCTTTGCTGTCTAAAGAGAGCTGCCTAACAGGAAAATTCCCACCATCCTCTTTTCCTTATGCATAGTTTGTCTCACCCTAACCAAAAGCTTTGCTTCTGCAAGTGCTTCAGTGGGTGTTTCGGTGGAGATGTTTATGGACTTAAGCTTGTACCTAACATAAGCAGAGCAGGAACCTAATCGTTGCTTATTGCAGTTTGTACATTTTGACATTTTTCCCTGTTGGACTGATTTTTTCCTCTCGGGAAGATGCAAATTTTGGTCCAGGCTCACTCTATAGAGGGAATAATACTCCTGGCCAACAAATGAGGTGCAGAAAGAACCAGCAAGGGTCTTGGAGGCAGAGGAAAATTGAGGAGCTGCCCTTGTTCAAAGTACTTCTGTTTCACTGCAAGATTATTGAAGGAAATAAAAGTTACTGCAGGATCATGAACGAGGTAAAGACTACAAAAATAGATGTATTCAAGACGCTTCTTGGGGTTGTATTCATATCTTCTCAGTCACCAGAATTTTGGAAAGATCTATTGCCTTTTTGTCTCCATGTTTTAACACACAGCACGTCAATGCTCTGGTCTTTTTCATATCCCTATAGCAGGGCAACAGAAGCAGTGTTAGGCATTGTTGTGTAGTGCACTTTTAGTGTCTGCTTTGAAAGCCAGGCAACCCTAGCCTGACCATTCCTGCCAACTGCAGTCCCCAAGAAGCATACACAGAGGGTTTCTGGGTTGAAGCGCTCTCGACCCTGGAGAAGCTGTTCCTCAGAAACAATAACATTTAAACTGTGCAAATGGTGTCTACTCAATTGCCCGCAATCTAGTTTCATCCAGTCAAAGAATTTGTCCGGTCAGATGCACTGCCCTCAAACTCCTCTTGGTTATCACACTCCCGCGATGTGTGCTTAAAAAGCTAAGCGGTTCATTTTTTTGTAAAAGGTGCTAAAACATTCTCCGGCACGAGTGCAAGACTTAAAAGCCCTACAGTTTTCAGCAGTAAATCCTTTTCCTTGAAACTGGCACAACATTGGCCTTGATCTACTTCTCTGACATCATGCAAGTCCTGTATGCCAGTTTCCCATGTAATTTACATATTATTCTGGAGATCTATTCTGTGAAGTTAGGCTAATTTCTTCTGTGTCAAAAGTAAGTGTGTTTTAAAAGGCTGTACTGCCAAAAACTGAAGCTATTTTTTTTTAGCCAAACAATTCTAGTAAATTCAGTTACATGTCACAGCATCTGGCATTCAGTTTTTATTAAAAATGTGTTTAAAATTACTCATTGTTACCTGGCATTTGTGTGAAATATTGATTCTGATTTTATCTCTCACCAAAAATCAACAATGGCAAGTTTAAGTGTAACTCCTTCAAGAAAGCTTTTCCACTTGTTATTGCAATTCTCCAAAAGCTTTAATTTGAATACAGTAACAGCTAACTAGTATTAAAAGATTAAAACATAAGAAAAAATAATCAAAAGCATTACCTTGTCTGTAAAACCTGTGAGAGATCACACTGATATTGTACATTTCCCTACAAGGAAGGACTTCTATTCCTCTGCCTAATGTTATTGTGTCTTCTCATGCAGTCAGCCCTTGAATAATATGGATGTTGAAGTCAATTAGGCCATACCCTAAGTGGAGTTTGCCAGGAGAAAATAATTTATACAGGCTAACAGTCTGACTTAGCATCTTCCTTATATTTATAGTAACAACAGGACCTACTATGTTGCAAACGTTATTCAAAATCTGACTTTGATACAGAGACTAACATGTTTTGATCTAACTGAGGATTCCAAATGCAAAATATTTCAAGTTCAGAATACTGCACAGATGTGCCTTTTTTCTGCAGTCCTAACTAAAGGCTGGTAAAATATTAAACTAATTGTACTGGCCTATAAAGAATTATGTCACCTGTGGCAGGTATACTTTATTCAAATAATGAATAAAATTAAGCCAACTTGGTAGTGACATTTAAAAATAATTTATTGTGAAGTGTGTCAGAATGCTATTTAAATGAGAGCATGGCAGAAAGCTATGAAGCTGCACACTGGATTTGTGGCATCATTCCTGCAAGAGTGAGACAAGTCCTCCTTCTGTCTTAGTTTGTGTATTTATGGAGTCACACTGGAGATGAGGTGACATATCAGAGTCAAAGAAGTAGCTTCAGACATGATTTGCATTTCGATGAGTGACTTTCCACAAAACACTGTGATGCTAACTACAGCATACAGCGGTTCATATTAGCAACATATGAAGTTTCTGGACTGTAAGTAACTTGTGGTTTCAGCAATTATAAATAGGTTATGTGAAATGAGGACATTGTATTATTTATACATGTGCATTGCATATTGCAGTGAAAAAGTAGGAGCAAAGACATCCCTCATTATTAGAGATTCATTATTAGACATTCAGGTTTGCACTGTGGCTTTTTAAAGATACACAAGTGCTCTTCCGTAGCATTTTAATACCACTGAGATGAATAAGGTTGTGGATGTGTAACTGTAAGTACTACTTGTCTCAAATGCCTTGCTTACTTTTGGAAAGCTAAAATGAGTGCCTGGGATCCAAAGAGAGGTCTTGTGATTTGCTGGAGAGCTGTAAGGGATTCTATGATCTCTGGGTTTCAGTGATTTACTATTTGAACATAGTATGTTTTTTCCATCCGGCCTCTGTGGTGTTAAAAAGTAATCTCCATTCAGTACCATATATTCCTGGAGGCTGCTCGCACCAAAGCATGAGTCAGGTCAGAGCTCAAAACCATACCTGTCATTTCTGTCTGGCTGGCACTGCAGACCTGGCATTCAAAGAGAAGATGTGTAGCAAAATCTGGGGCACATATCAACAAAGAAACCTGCAAGAATCTGTCTGTTGCTGAGAGTTTTTCCCCATTTGCAAATTTAAGTAGGGTGAAGTTGCACCTTTGTTCTCAATTACCCACCAGGCGCTACAGAACTTAAAATGCTACGGAAACTTTTTTTAATTACTCCAACAATCATTTGTCAACTTAATGAAGTGAGGCCCAAATCTGTGTGACTTTCTGTTCCCTTGAGGTATATGAGAATTACAACACCAAAGAGGGTAAAAATTCAGAAGCAGCCTATGCAGTTAGTCTCATACTTAGTAGAAGATGGTCACTTCATTTGTGGACTTGTGGAAGACTCATCTTCCCTGCTGATCCAGATGAGTTGCTGAGTTTGTTAAACATGGGAAAGGAGGAAAACTAGGGCTTGTGATCTCAATTTGCAATATAAATGAGACTTGAATACCCTCAAAACACAGTAAATACTGGTCAAGATTACAGGGGGAGACTTCCCATAGTATAGAAGGAGCCTACAGTGTTGTAGTGCCAGATCATGAATCTTCTTCATAGTTAGTCTTAAGTTATTCATTTTGCAGGTAGGCTGGCTTCAGAGAAAGGCTGGCATCCAGCAGCAGTTCCAGTTCCCTGCAGTCAGAGCTCACATTTTCTTTTACAGAGAAAAGAACTGCAATAACACGCTACTTTCCAGGCATCATCAGGTAAATCTGAAAGTTGAGTTCAAAACTGCATGCAGACTAAAAAGCCCTCTCCTTGGGGAAATCCTTGGGGATAGACCCAGATACATGTAGGATATGGCCTGACAAGAATGTATTGGTCAGTGCTGACCTAGGCACCAGCCTGTCACTAAAATATTAACTCATTTCTATTACTTGTTAAGAAATTTATTTACTTTGCCTCTGGTCACAGCAATATTCGTCATGATATAAAATATAAAAAGTCAATTGTTTTGCTTTTTGAATCTGGTAAAGTTATAGATTGTCAGGTAGATATGCAGCTTGGAAGTCAGTAAACACACACATAGTAAACAAACTGACACTACTTTGGCAATAAGCCAGATTTACTGCCTGTTTTTCTTTAAAATGTATGTCTTTCAAACCATTATTTAAAACAAGTTGGACTTAGAAGTCAAAATACTTACTGAGTGGGGGTGAATCAGGAACACAGCATATTTTGTCTTTCTGTGATGGCCCATTTATCTAGCAGAAGTCAAGGTGCTCATTTTTTCATTTCAAAACTATTGCTAGTAAACACTACCAAACACTCCAAATCCTCCTACCTCAAGGCTTATTATTTTTTATATTCTCTGTAACATATTTTCAGTCAAATGAATTAATTTACATTAAGTAATGCTAGGTATATATTTTGAAATATATGAATATGATAGAGCCTTTGGTGACACATATTAGAGTGTTCTTAGTCGGGACTAAAGCAAAACAAAATGCAACTCGGAGGAAGGTATTCCTGCCTGTTCATATATATGGCAAATAAGATATCACCTTCTTCTGCATATTTGCTGTAGCTCTTCCTTCCTCCCTCCTTTACAAATTACTGTTAAACACAAAAGGTGACACTGAATTAATGCTGCTTTGTAGCTCCACTTAGGTGCGTAGAATATGCAAAATATCTCTTTGCAGAAGTCACAGTCAACATAGTCATCCTCCTTTGGAAAAAGCTTTCCCTTGTAGGTCTTTATGAGTGTCCAGATCTGTTTCCTATTAGGATTCTCCCTCTGTTTGTACAGGACTCCCTGCTGGATCAGAGCTCTGCAGAAGGGCTCTGTTTCTAAGTTCTTGGAAAGCGTGTGGGGAAGTTGAATGACTCAATTCTTCCACAGAAGTGAGAACTTGAATATAATAGTTATTACCTTATTACCAGTAGTTGTTTCATGGACCAATGGTATGTATCAGACTCCTTATGTGGGACATTCTGTACGGGCTAGCACTTTTAGCTTCAAATGAGACAAAATTCAGTTTTAATATTTACTCCTAAAGCTAGGGTACTAAATATAGAAAACTTCACTAAACATCTCTTGAAACAACATCTGTCATGTTTTGTACAGTTCTAATCATCTGTGTAGAGCTTCTGCTCCTGCCAGTGGTAAGTAACATAATCACAGAATGCAGTAGCCACTTCTTACTTGGCAACAGATTATTGACTGAAATATTTCAGGTCAAAATGAAGCATGCAAAAAACTATCAATATATTAACTGTATTTTCCTTCAGTATCTGAATCACAGGCTGTTACTTATCCTGCCTGCTAAACCTTCCAAACTCAGTGAAATTCCTCGTGTTTGGAGATAGTAAAAAATCTGTTCTTCATCAACTACTTTTTATATGGAATTTTTAGTAATAGTCCTTCTAATTCTCATTCCAACCTAAAAAAAAAAATAAAAAAAATAAAAATTGTAACTCTATATGGATCCTCAAATTTCTGAATCATAACAGTAGTAATAAAATTTTATTTTACCTTACTTTAATACTTTCATATGACATACCTGTTGTCAGTTTATCAATGGATTGTATGATTAATGCAATAACTAGACTGCGTAACGTAGGTGAAACACTGAACTTTCCTCTAGTTATCAATACTGGGTCAGTAAAATATCTCTATATTCATCTTTCTTCCAAATTTCATGAGTAGCTGTTGGCATAGCTTTATGCTGAAGCTCAGCTGTTTTGAAAGACTATGAATTTCCAAATACAAGTTACTCTCAATGGAAACCTGACTAGTGCGGGTACCTAACTTGCACAGGTTCCGAAAGAAGAATGAACTGTTAAACCTCATCACAATACTGTCTAAATCCAGAAAGATGGTTCTGATAACAGTACAGACTTTATGGTACCAAGATCTTATTGCAGCTCTTAGTTGTTGAAAAGTAGAACAATCTCATGATATAATATTATAGCTATTAAATGAGCTCATCACAGCACTGGGAAATCCAAACCATTTCATTTTAGTCTGCAGGATCTGTCTTTCCCTGGAAGAACAGAGTTTCTATGCCTGGTGCATCTCTGACAGGATCCACCCACCAACAGTTCCACCTTTCAAGTGATTCTTCCCATGCAAAGAGATCTTATAGCTGTTTAGTGGATCCTCGCATGAGTCACCTAATTTTATATCAGGACATCAGAAATACAGAATTCACTGTTCATCTCAGGAATGGTTAAGTGGATTTGACTAATAATAGAACAGGCTTTTTTGATTTAGGACTAATGAATGATGAGTATAAGATACACGTAAAGATGTATTGTATCTCCTGATATATTTTGCTGCTGTAATAAATCTAAATACTTATTTTCCAGGACACTAAGTATTTCATCTTTAGCAAGACGTCTAATGCACTTGTCATCATTGATATGGCTTTGTAAGTTTTCTATAACCTGGTTAAATAGAAGACATCTCTATTCTTGTCTGCTGAGAGACTGCAATGAATCCACAGGAATATTTTAGCACTGGTTTTATTTATAGTGAGATACGACTGCATCTCATGTTGGCATAAATTCATTTTGTACGTGTGTATGTGATTATCCAGAAGTTGAAATAAGAAATTATAATAAACCTCTAAGCTGATTTGTATAGCCTACCTAAATAGTTGATTTAATATCGCATTCATATATGTTTGATAAAAAAAGTAATTGTGGACATAATTGCCAAGACACTAGTATTTACGCATGTATGCTTTTTTTCTGTATCAAGCACCATCAAATATATTTTTTCCTTAAATTTTCAAAAACATTTGATAATTTTGTTTACTCTTATGATAGTGAGGAGTAATGAACTGTTGTGTGGGAAAGCACCCAGAATTGGTGATGCTTTTAAAAACTTACACCTTTACTATGGTACAAACTTGACCAAAGTGCTAAAAGACAATATGAACACTAGCTCTGAATTATTCCCACAATTTAAAATTCATAATAACACAACTAACCTTCAGTTACTACCTCTAATATAGTCTGTTTTCAAGTTTGTTCTTGCTGTCACAGTAATGACAGGTACAAGACCTAATCTGTAGACCAATTTTTGAGTCCATTTTAAAGGAAGAACAGAAAAGATAAGAACTGAATCAGCAGAAATGGCTGATTGTGCTCCATTCCCTCTCTTTCTTCATACTCCTGCATGTAAGGGGGTGGACACTGGCTAATGAAGTCAAAAAGCTTGGAGGATGGATAAGGCGTTCTGATGGAGTGGCAGCTTGTTCAGCACATTAGCAGCTCGTCTTCTCAGGAACATATTTTCTGGAAACTCAGATCCCTACACACTATGGATTTGCCTGCTCTTTTTATTTTCGTCAGTGTTCTTGCTCTTCTAAATCTGGCAACATCGAACATTTGGTTTGCAGCTGACTGTTTCTCTTTGCGAGCCTTTACTCCAGGTTATTTGTTCCTCCACTCCTACTGGGAAAAAATGAACAGTCTAAGTGTAGCACACATACTGCATTTTCAATTAACTGAAAGCATGTGCTTTTTATATGTGGTTCCAGAGGAGCTGAAAAGTCCTGTATTTCCCTGGAGCTCACATTACAAATGTTCTAGTTCAACTTTGTCTTACTTCTTCGAGGCAAATCCTCTCTGAGTCATTTGTTTACAAACATCATGAAATTATTAATGTCACTGAAACCATGGATTACTGTGGCTAACTTGTGTGAACACTTTCCACTATACCCATGTGGAACTGAATCTGACATGAATGTGTATGAAGAAGCTAAAAATTTGTGTTAAAACAACAAAAAAAAAAAAAAAAATGACGTATCTTCCCTTATTTAGAAGAATAAAACTTTGAAGAATTTCTTAGAAGGTTTCACATTTATTAAATCCAGATAATGCAGGTATTCCAGACAGGAGACAACGTCAATATTCACTCACCACCTTTTACAAAGATGTATTTCTGTTCTCTATACTCATCTGCTTTAACTGCAGGTCTCCTTTGCATTTCTAGACCTTCCAGATTCCTTAACAAGGAAGCTAAGGCTCATAAATTACCTTTATTGAGAGGAACAAAGCAGCTGTCTGTCAAGCTGCTCTATCTTGAATGCTGGTGGGATCGATCTGTCAGAGTCATGTTATCAGGTGTATAAGGATGGTGAAACAGTACGTTTACATAGAGCAGGCAAGCTAAAGTTCCACCATAAATCTCAGTTCTGTCATTTTTCAGCTTCTAAGCATTAGACTTTGCAATGCTGTGTTCTCTTTAACAGTGTTTTGTGTGTCATTTCCTGTTTCTTTTTTAAAAAGAAAACTGAAAAAAATGCTAGAAATTTCATGAAAATTTTATGATCATATTGAAGGCCATCTGTTGTCTGTAGATGCCTGCCAGCTGAGCTGCTACCATAACTGAAATCAGTGGTAGGTTATTCTCTGCCACTGAAGAAGCAAGCACTTTCCTTACAGATTTTACTGGAGGGAACTGGGACTCCTCAATGTCTGAGTTTGCTCATCCTGTTGTCATTTTATTCCTGCTCCAGCATGTTGTTCCACTTGTTTTGCTGAGCCTGCCCTCCTCCTCATATCCAATTTCTTCTAGAAAAAAGAAAAAAAAAATCACTCTGTAAAGTCAGACTCTTGCCTGGTTCTCTTTCTGTTTCTCCTACCACCACATTTGCCTACTTCTGTGCATTCTCTTCAATTCTGTCTCTGCCCGGTCTTATCCCTTCCCTGCTCTTGTCCTCAGCCTGTTTCTTTTTGCCTTACTCTGGTATTTCCAATGTCTTGTTCCTACTTGTATTGCTTACCTCATTTTGTCTTTTGCAGTCTCCAGCTACCCTTCCTGCCCGTGGGGACAGCCCTGGAGCAAGCCACCCTGTTTCTCCTAGCTTGGTGTTTAGGGACATGGTTTAGTGGTGGACTTCGCAGTGTTACATTTACGCTTGGACTCCATGCTCTGGTTTTGGTTGTTGTTTGTTTTCCCCAGTATATATACAGTTTAAAAAAGTCTTATAACGAGGTATCTTGGGCAGGCTTACTAAGGAAAGGTGGCACCTGGAGGACCTATATTGTGAGTTATCTGGACACTTTGTGTTCCTCCAGTGGTACTGAGCAACTACAAAGCTGTATTTGTGTAAGTGAGGTAACGATAATGGACCTATGAGTAAGTTCACCATGTTCTGATTGGTTACGGATACTTTACTAAGAGCAGTGGCTTTTCCATAGTCTTGTGTGCAGCTTCGATAATGGAACAGAAAGGAAACCATGGCAAAAGAACATCTTCATGAAAAGTTTCAAGCCACCAGACTTTACTGGGCGTGACATGACATGACATGACATGACGTGACGTGACGTGACATGACATGACATAATGTAACATAAGCTGCCAGACTTTACTGAACAAATTTTACTGGAGATAACAAAACTGTACTGCGTATCTCAGGCAAATGAGTATATCTCAATGGCTGGACCATATAAAGTTTGGTGCTGTAATTAAGACCTGGTCTCAATGGGGCTGCTCCTGTAGGCTTAAAAGAGAAGCTAAATGTACTCTTTACTGCCAGGATTCTTTGTTTAGTGCCATTTCTAAAACAGGCCGTAGTGGGGATAGCAGGAAACACAGCTGACACTCAAGATTGAGTGGTGGCTTCCCTCAGAAGTCTTTGGAAAAAATAATAGTGACTGTGTAACTGTGTGTGTTTGTATATTTGACTATTAGATAAATTTTAAACTATGTAAACACCTAAAAGTCCTTGTACTTACCAGAAGTATGAATCATTAGAGCACATATACTAAAGGTATTTTCTATAGTACTTTTAATCGCTAATTAACATAAAAGCATTCAGAATCAAATAAAAAAGCATTAAATTCATCATCATAACTCCACTGATGTATTTAGGTCCTAAACTGAATTTTGTCTTTTTTTTTTCCGCCCCCCCTAAATTTCTAGTCTCTCTTCCTATGCAATAGCTGCACGTACCAACTCACAATAATAGCAGCCCTGATGCTGATGGGACAAAATTACAAGTTGAATAACTAAAACAAATGACACTTTTGCATAAAGCAGGGCAGTCATTATTGTAATTATCAGGTCATTTCTTTACTGCCTGATGAAAAGAGAGTGATTACTAGGCATCTTTGTACATGCTTGCTGATCATTAATGTTTTGTCTGCTAGCTGCCACCATTACTCTTTTCATCATTCACTTAAAAATAATGAGTTCACATAACTCAGCTCGTCAACCACAAAGTGCAAATAATAAAAGGGTCATATTTTTTCAAACAATACAAGTGCTGAGTATTTCAGCTCAATAATTAAGCAAATACCTACAAATAATGCATCTTTGACTCTGTGTATGTACATATATACATGTACGTATATACATATTTGTGTGGGTTTCTATACAGGACTTTTCTCATTTTGAAAAAAATTTGGTCAGGTCCATATTCCCCTTTGGAGAAAGTATTTTGTTCAGAAAAAGCCTTGGGGAATCAAGTATCTGTCTCAAGTAAATTGTAGATATTCTAACCTAAAAATAAGTTTATCCTGACTGTTGCTTTAGCTTTTAGCACACAAATAGAAGGATTATATATCCTATTCATTATACAAATAGTAAAGTACTGAAATACTAAATATCTCTTCGGTCCTTGCATTTAATTCATCGACATTCTGGTGGAGGGATGTGGAAGGGATGTCACCATTCTGTGTTGCCGTCCCCTGGAGACAAGTACAGGCCGATGTCTGTAGTGGGGTGGGAGCTGCCCTCAGGTGCTATAGCTCTGAGCTGCCCCAGGACCTGGCAGCTAAACCCACAGCAGGGAGAATCCCCTTAAACTCTGGCCAAGGTACATGGAAGCTGGGACATTTTTGGGGATGAAATAATCAGATGTTGCTAGGCTTTGAACTCCAGTTTGTATTAATGGGAAAACATTCATTTAAATGTCCCACCAAAGCTTGGAAACAGAGGTACCTTTAACATAGGTGTTAGCAAGCCAATAACCAAATATTTTCTTACACCATGTTGAGCTATTTTGATTTTTTTTCAATATTTGAAGCTATGAGAAATTTACACAGCCAGCAAGTAGATTTCTCTCTGCTGACTTCCATGGACTTTATATCAGGGGCTGTTCAGTTAATTTAAGGGGTCACATTCTTTTCTTTTCGTTTTAGATGGTGATGCTACTTTCACTTCCTTCTATGGGGCAACAAACGGGTAGGAAATTCATATTTGTGAAAGTTCAAATATTGCCCATTCAGCACATTGAGGTGCACCGAAGTGGCAGATAGCAAACAGGCAACTTGAACTTTAGCTGATTTTGCTTCCTTCTGTACCCCACTCCTTGCCCTCTGTGCTGCCTACATTTCCACACTTCCCAGCTGTGCTTCACTGCTCTGCTTGTGCTGACCCAGAAGTGAGCAGCTCAGATTTATGAATACTCCTGTCTATTGCAAGTGGCATTGACACCTTCCTGTGGCCTGGGTAGTAGAGAAGACACACGGCCAGTTTTGCAAATAGCAGGTACAGTGAAAGGCAGAGCTAATAAAGCCTGCTTGTCTGCTGGATTAGAATCTTTTCTTATTATGAGTTCCTCCTTCTTCTGCCATTCCAGAACTTCCTCCACATCTCCCAGAAGTGTATCTTCTTTATCAGCTACAGAAAAGTGATGTTGCAGTTGAGTGGAAAAAAATCCTACTAATCAGAGTAATTTCTAATACTTCAATTTAGTAAAAAAAATTTAAAACCTCATTTGGTGATGTTTGAGCAACCTATTATTAAATTCTGCTTAGTAAAAGCAGCATAAGTAGTTACAATGACCTTTAGGCCTGAGAGTTTATTTCAGATGCACTGTGAGGCAACTTGACAGCAAGATGCACTGCTTTAAAGCTTATTAGATTTAGAGCAGAGTTAAATAACTTTTCTAACACTGAAAGTCAGGATCAAACACTGAATTGTTTTTGTACATATATAACTCTACTTGCACAAAACTGGATGTTGAAGCATCTTTGAAATTTTGATTTTATGCTTGTTTTCAGATATTTTAACTGCTATTGTGGGACCATCCTCTAGGGCTAAACCACAGAAAAGAAATAATACTTAATACACGTAATACATGGGAGTAAACGCTAATTCAATTCATGCTCTGGAGCCATGAATTTGCTATTGAAGTTCCTTAAATAAAACTCAATTATATTTCAGACTGGTGACTTCACCCTTCCAATTTCAATCCTCCTCATCTCCTTCCAATTGCTATCTGCCCTATTTCCCTGACCTACAGCACAATAACATTTTTTTTTAATTAGAATGTCTCTTAAGCAGTCAGATGGTAGAAAATCTCAGCTGTCCAGAGAAAAAATGCAACCTTTCAAAGTTCAGAGTTTTTACCTGGTTTCAGTACATAATTTCCTCCTGTTTCAACACTGTCCATGGGCTCACTTCTTCCCTGCAGCCCCAGTGGAGCAGCTCATTTGTGCTCGTTCTGCTTGAGATGGTTCTCGTCAGGGATTTGCCTCCAGTCGCTCATCACAGCGGTCCACCTTTCATGTAGTCATGACCTTACAGCACCAGCCTTTTCATCTCAAAGAACTCAAACGGTTTTTAGGTAGAACTTTAACTCTTGTTCTACCATAATGAAGTCTACAGGAAAACCAAAGACAGACAAGTATGCTATTTTTAACTGATCCCAACAGCATCTCCTCACGTAGGTTTGTAAGTAATCTGGGTGTTTGAATGATCCATAATCCTATGTTAGTAATGTTTCAGTTTTCTAGAAAAGTTAGCAGGAAATTAATGAACTAAAACATCTGGTTAAGTTAAGGTAGAGTTAATTATCTGAGGGCTTCTTTGTGTTCTTGCAGAACATCAGGTTCAGCAGAACTCTAAGAATCATAAAACTTGAAGTTTTAGACTTCCCAACCCATCTCAGATGACAAGGTCAGTTCTGTGAAGCCAAACCCAGCACAGCAAAAAGAGACTAATTGCTTACAAATACAGGCATTCCTGCTTGCAATTTCCAGCTCTAGCAGGGCCAAGGTTAAGGGAACAGATATGTTCTTAACTCTTCATTTCCTGCTTTTCAAATCTTGAGTTATGCTAAAATCTGTTTTCTGGAAGGGAGATGTCATTGTCCAGCCTTACTTAATTAGTTAGATTTTTTTACCAGTAAGTTGTCAGCTTATAAAACTGCAGTTCACTGAAAAATAAAACTGGGGACAGAGAGAAATAAGTTGAATTAACAATGCGATAAACAGCAAGGAATGTTATACAAACTTGATTATTCATTTTGATATACAATGACATAAAAATATAAGTTCTTATTTTCAGAATTTCTCTCAGGATGCTGAAAAATTCCAGGATATTATTATAGTTTTTCTAGGCTATGGGGTTCGGTCTATTTGTTGTTAGGGAGGTACACTGTACTTGTCTTACTAATAAAAAATATTCAGTTGAAAAAATAATGTGTTTGGTTTGGATTTGACAGAAGAAATGGAAGTAATTCTGCACTATGCCTTGTGTTCCCCACTGTTTTCTGTAATATTGAGTGGCTTCTGTCTGGTTTTAATTTATTAATTACTACTTATTATTTTTGTACAAATTTATTAATAATGAGATATCTATTGATTCATCTAACACCAAGTTTTTTAATTCCGATGCACTGCAAGAGTGAGTAAATGGCCTTACTTCTGTAGGAACAATCATAGTTTCTCTCTCCTTTTAAGCCAGCTAAGGAGTATAGCTTTATCTAATTCAAACCCCAGGTTGGGACTCTGAAGCATAAATTCTCTTTTCACTTCAGAACTGCTTAACGTGTAATTCCATGCCTCAGTTATGATTTTATTTTTTTTCCTAAATAAATGTTTGGATACAGAACTTATTTGAAGCTGGTTCCCATCAAAACAACTGAGGGGGTACCATGGTTTTATCCCAGATGTCTTTTATTTTCATTTAAGAGAAGCTATCAAGTCTACTGACTGCTGCAGCTGGATAAATTTCATTGTCCTACTCTGGTCTGTGTCCCTGCATGTCCACTGTGACTCTGCATCAACTGTGCCCACCCTGGCAGAGCATCCCAATCAGGTTTACACAAAACTGAAGGACTACAAGCAGGGCTCAGGGGAACTCAATTGATGGAAAATTTTCATGCTGACTCCTTGCAAAGTGAGGCATGTCACCGTATTAGAACAGATGTCCGAGGTTAAAACAAATGTGTGCATTTTGAAACAGCTGAATTGGAAAGCATGCTCTTCTCTTTATCTGCCAGATTAGGAGCTCAGTAGTCAGCACCCCCTCTCATTGCTGATTCTGGCACAAGCTGTAACTTCTCTTACCTTTCTGCTCTCTAGAAGTACCCTGTTGCAATCCCCTGTTTCTCGGGTTGTCCATAACCACAATTCTCTGTCTATTCTTCTTTCTACACAGAAGCACTAAGTGAATTTGAGAGCCTGTTGTGAATTCATGCTTTCTCAGAGCTTTCCAAAAACCTATCCCAGAGATGCTACTTGGAATATCACCATGTGTGCATCCTGTGCACAGCCCTACAGGCATTCCACGAACACCTACTCTCAGCTGCCTTGGGGATACCAGTTTCCCATTACCCTGGGCTGCACACGTCAAGGTTTCTAAAGTGTTTCTGTTAGGTGTATCTCATCTGTGCCTTGCTTCCACTTGAGGCAGAGTCGTCGTGTGCCTGCACCTTCCAGGACCCATACTGCTCCCCCTCTGCCGTCGTGTTTAGACATCTGCCACTCTCAAGCCTGCAGAGAGCGAGGCAGGTGAGACAAGCAGGGGCTGTGAAAGCTGCTGTGACAAGTTATCAAGACCAACCCCCTAGCTCATTTCCTGGGCCTCAGACTGGTTACTAGCACCGGTCTCAAACCAGCAGCTCTCCAGCACACCCAGCAGTTTGATTTACAAGCTGGCAGTTGTTGCAGGCTTCCTTAGGCCACAATGCTGTGCTACAAAGCTTTCTCCAGCCTTCTGCTGGAAATCAGTGTGAGTTTTCTCCCCATAAGGGAGGAGGCTACCTTATGCCCCTGTCTTCTGCCTGTCTGCTTCCCTGAAGGGAAGCCAGGGTACCACCAGACCAAGCTGTTTTCAGACCCCATATAAGATCTAGCGGATGTGCATACGCTGAAAGTCCATTTACCTCCACTGCGCACAGACACAAGACATCTCTACTTGAGTCCCCAGATGGCTGGAAGTCCTGCAGACACAGTTGATGCAGTGCAGAGCTCAGGCTAATGGGCTTTACTTCTTGGAAGAGTTACATCAGTACCAAAAAAGCCGGAGCCCAACAGCTTTTCAGCAGCTTGGTGCATGTCCAGTAACTTTTCATTTGCCTACAAAGGGTTGTATGCATTTACTTTACATTGTCACTTGAGCAGTAGTAGTCCTTTTTTTTTTTTCCACTTTTAAATGTTTATTTGCTTGTCCATAGAAAATCCTGTTATGTACACCCACATGTCAATTTGAATAGCCTTTCTTACGAAATAAGATAAACAAACAAAAACAAATTTAAAAATCAGAAGAGAAAGGGGTTTTGTTGTAAAGATATCTTTGTGTGGAGGGTAAGAAAAGGTACAGATTTCATAAAAAATTGCTTTGAAGAAACTGCATCATCATTCTGAAGAATTTGGGACAGTTGCAGGAAGAAGCTCCACTGTTCTTAAAACTGAGAAACCTATTTCAGACATCAGCTCATCTGTGTTGATGGTGCGTTCTGCAAGCAATGCAGCCAACTGGCTTCTTACAAAGTAAAATCTCACAGCATGCTGGCACAAAAGCAATAAAATTTTCTGTGCAAATTTTAGCCTCCAGTACATAAATCAGATATTACAGATCAGCAGATTTATTTACTTGACAAATGTTTGGTGGACAAACTGAGAATAGAATCAGGCACAGAAACATTACATTCCTATTAGCTAATTTGAAATCAGGTATAAGCTTGGAAAAATCAATGATTATCCTGATAATCCTTTTACTTACACCAGTGTAACTCTATTAACTTTAGGGAACAGGATCCTGCTTTACAGCAGTCAGTCTCAGGGCTCTTTACAGTTTCAAGTGCAGCCCAAGCTGACTATGGACTTCAGCTAAAATAGCTGGTGTCAGTCCAGGGAGCAGTCCTAGACAGATTTATAGTAGGTCATAGCGCTGACATGGTTACATAGCAGTGGACTTCCCTTTATCAGAGCCGAGAGTGGAGGTTTTGCTCGTATGTATAGTGTACAGCCTCCCTGCTTCAGCTGCCACTAGAGTACGAACGTTTCATCTCTACAAGCACAAAGATTGTTTTCATACAAACTGTTATTCCACAAAGTTTACCTATAATGTGAAAAAGGATAAATTGCACAATATAGATCTTTGTGTATCTAGTAAAATATTATGTTTGCAAATTTAAACATGTGACTCTTCTCTTTGTGCAAAGAAAGTATGCAGCTGATGAAAGGGGAATTTTGATCAGCATGGAGTACCAGTATTTTAAGAGATGCTTTGCTGTTGTTTCTGCATGAGCTTTTTAAAAGCCCTCTGACGGTCTGTTTTCTAGCCCAGTGAAATCTGTGTACGTCTGAGTTCTAAAAATACCACTGTGTCCTAGAAGGCCTAGAAAGACTAAATGTAGTAATAAATCTTATCTACTTCAAAAAGTTTATATACTGTGGTGGAAAAACAAAGTGGGTTTTCATTTCCACTGACTTTTGCAGAAAGCTAGAAGTATCATTTCTAACCTACCAAAATGGGTTGGAGATGGTTTATTTGGGAAATTGCATTTCTTTATATGGTATCTTTCCATTTTGATGTTGAAAGATATTATCAAAGGGGTGATCTTTAAAAATCAAGAGGGACCTGACAGCAAGATATTCTCTTTGAGGAGATGTTGACTTTGCAACCTTGTCCAAAAGTTTGGAGTCCATCATTCCCTGCATGCTGCAGTCCCATCCACTCTTATGTGTTCTGTCTCATATAGAGAAACAATTGTGGGGTTTTCTTTAGCTCTATAGGATTTTGCATGTTGGATTTTAAATTTTGCCTGTTCTGTCAGACCATTACATAACAGGGAGAGATGGAAACCTGCTGATTGAAAGGATTTGCAACAGTTTTAGTAATTAGATTTGAATTAACATTAAGAGTGCCTAGGAATTCCAAAAAGTCATATTTATTGCATTTAACTTGAAAGAAAATGTATTCTAAGTAAGAAAATTGGCATGTAATGTGTGGAGGATTCTTGTTTCATAGCAGCAGATATATGATTTCTCAGCATTCATAACATGTGGGGTTTTTTTCTGTTGTTAAAACTTTAGAATTCACAGCAAGAGAGGAATTGAAGTGATTGAGTTTCTTAAGCTAACGGTAGAACATTTGCATTTTCATACATCTACCCAGGTGTTTTTCTCATCTTCTTCAGGGATCCCTGAAGCAATATTTGACTGAAGAAAGTCTGAACTACTGTGATTTTTGTGGAAAAAGTCTTGCCATTGACACACACATTGTCTTGATGAGGTAAAAAATAGATCTAGTGCACGGGGCGATAACAACAGTTGTACACGGGCAAGTTGATACACGGAACCTGTATGAAATGCAAAAAGAAAATTTTGCATCTGGAAAGGAGTAGTAGGAGCTATATTATTTGTAGGTTACTCTGGTTTCTCCTCTCTCTGTGGCTTACTGGTTTTACTTCTGTTCCTCTGTGGGTTGCTCCAGAGGCACTAAAGCTAAATGCCACCTCTAATTTGGACATGGAAATAAATGGACCACCTGTCACTTGTGGTTTTTCATCTGGCGCTCAAGTTTTTTAGTCTTGAAAGTTGACAGGAAAATACAAATGACAACCTTAGCTCTCAGGTAGCGCAATTTGAAAGCATGTATGTTCTCTCTGCCATTGAAAGCCATATTTTTTCCTATCAAACAAATCCAGTAAAATGCATAAATATATTTGAGAAAGAATATTTTGCTTTAATTTCAAAATTACAGAATATGGAAAGATTTCTTGAAAACTTAGAAGTCATCAGTATCAACCATGTATTATCATTACTCTACTGTGACATTTCACCTGTTACCTTTTACCTTAAAGTTTAGATTCAATTTTGTCAGTTGGCTCATTTTTTGCTGTTGTTTTCACAGTACTGTTGTTACACTGTTGATATATTACTCTGCTGCATGACACTTCTTTTTTTGTGTCATTGGACCCAGTTCTGTGCCTCTTAACATTTTGCCGTGAGGTATGATTTCATACCCCAGAATAATCGCATTTTGTTTGCTTAAGCAACCATAATTTTTTGAGTGTACAGGGCAGAAAACTCTGCTTCAGTTTATTATTTTTTTTTTCTATCTTCTGTGAGAGGATCGGGATTTTTCAAGAAAAATCTCTTTTCATGCTTTTCATCACACTTTTCCTCTCAGAGCTTCATACCAGAAATCATTAAGTCTGTGGACTGAGATTCTTTGTTTTTCTTTTGATGTCCTTTCCACCTCCTTGCTGCCCCCTCAGTTTAGCAAGTTCAGCTGCTTTCATTACTGAACCAGGCTGTGGAGATAGAGTAACCTGAAAATACCTTTTTTGGCTGTCTTTCTTTTACCAACGCCCCAACCTGGTTCTTCCTGTCGCTCAGCAAATGTTCACACAATCTGCCACCAAAACAAAAGTACTTTTAAGTACTTAGAAATTTTACTAATTCCCATGTGCTCCCTCCTCATATCAATCAGCACTCAAGCTGAAGATTCACTTCAACCCCGCTTTGCATCGTTGAAGCTCTCTTGGCTTTGGAGGTGTGCTATGGTGAAAAAGGATTAAAAGGCAAAGATAGGACTGGATGATCATTCTTGATAACGCAAAAAGACTCAGGAATAAATTTTCTAGGAACCAGTGGCAAGTCACTCAGGTTTTTATGTCCTGCTTGGCATTTGAGAATTGTGTGTTTCGTACCATAGTTCAATAAGCTGTCCACACACAGACAAAGGTGGACTTTTTCCATCCAGAAGTATTGGCCTTCAAACATTCCAATGAAGCCACCTAAAGTTCTTCAGCAATACCTGAAAAACAAGGTCCTCGTATTGCTCCATGACTTTTTTCAGTCTTTCTTTGAGACTGTAGTCTTATTCTCTCCTTTTCTTACTGTTATTTCATTCCTAGCAATTCCACTGTGCTGTGAAACTTATGCTTTAGTTCTCAGGTACCATTTCTATTCAAAGAGGAGATTTGTATATTGTGCAAAATAAATATTTGGAAAAGCCTAAAGGAAGTTCACTGCTGAAGAATACTCAAGTGGACAAGACAGCCAGCATGTTTTTGTCCCTTCATAGAAATATGGGTTTCTCTCAGTTGCTTTTGTTCTTTCCTTTGGAAATATTTCTCTGAGCATTTTTCATTGCTCATAAATCTCAAAGATGAATAAAATTGAAATTGCAAATCCTTAAGTTTTGCAAGATGATTCTGAGATTGAAGCTCCTGCAGGTCCTATATTTGATTTGATTATTCATGGCTTAATTCAGCAATTTAGTAGCCTGTTAGACACAGAGCATGCACTTCTAACTGTTCAGTCTGAAAATCAAAAAGCATTTCACAGCTTGCTTTAGTCTTGGTCTCAGAGCAAGATTAATGTTGTTTTGATTAAAGCATATTTAGGTTTCTCCTCTTGGGCTGATTGACTTTGCTTGCAGTTCCAAAAGAAACATTTCAGGTCAATCAAAAAATTTCAGTAGAATAAAATTGAAAATTATTTGAAATAGAAAGAAATAGTTCATTTGACATAAGATGGTTCACAGGGATTTTGAATAACCTGTTAAAGCACATTTGGAGATGTAAAAATATTTCCTGAAATTAGAAAAATTAACTGCTTCATTTGGAAAATGTGAATACTTTGCAGACTTCAGAATTTTTATTCCTTGCAGTGCTACATTTTTCCACCAAAAAAATCACAGAAACATCATGAATTTTCAAAGGATTCTTCTGCTGCCAAGCTCTCATTTTTAATGAAAAAGTTTTATGAATATCTTTGCTATGCATTTGTCTAATGAACACATTTTCATATATATGAGGTGTATAATGTTATATAACAATCTACAGGATGAATAATTTTTGTAACTTATTTTACATGTGTTACAGAGTTAAAAAATAAAATCTTAATGCATTATCATCAGCTTTTAGAAACTGGCTTGTATTATAATTTTAATCTGAAATGATTTATCCAAGCCTCTCTTTAAATTACTTAACTGCCTACATTTTTTTTCTGTTCCAACTACCTGCTCAGAGCAAGACCAGTTAGATTAGGTTGCTCAAGGTTTGAGATCTGATTATCTCTAAGTAGAATCCACAGCACCCTCGGGCAACCTCAAGTCTGACACGAGTTCATCTCCTCCAGCTACACATCCTGTTGACCCAAACCTGGCTAGCATGAGCTTCTGGGTTCAGTGGAGGAAGGAGCCCTCTAACATATCTACTCCTTGTTTGTTGAAAATGTTCTGCACCAAGGCCCTCCAATAAGGAAACAAGGAAAGGCTTAGCATCAAAGCACTGTGCCTGGACATCAACAAAAATTATGAAATATTTCTCAGTATTGGGTGTTTTTCCAACTCCCTTGTAAAGCTCAGATGCTCACCTGCTATGATCTCTTTCTTGTCCTTATTCGTGTTGATTTGTCCCTGCAAAGGAGGGATGATTCTTGGTTCACAAGACATATTCAGTGTAATGACTTCCTATGATTACTTACCTTTTCGTGATCGTCACATAATCTCTAGATAATAGTTTCTTTTCATACCCTAGAGGATGTTACATAAGAGAGGATGTTGCATGCATTTGCTTCAGAGACTACAAAAGCAGATAGTGTTTCCCACTGCTAGTGTTTGAAAAATATGTGAATCTTTCAGGGCCACCAGAAAATAAAAACATCTGGAACCATTTAGTTTTCTTTACAGAATGTCCATGCCCCAGAGAATGGATAAAGCAGGCTTCCTCTCTTCCTGCCTTTGACATTGGAGGGATAGGACTTTCCTGTTCTCAAAAACATCATTTTTCTGAGTGTGCAGCAAAGCTGATATGCCTGTTAGCAGGTAACATGAGAAGCTTAAATGGTAGGCACAATGGTAATCAAAACTTGTATGTTCTGATTTACTTAGCTCCTGTCCTGGGATTAACCATCCTTCATGGGTAGCTCTTTCACAAGAATATTTTCAAGCATAGAGTGTATAATCTATGTTATTGGGATCTGTGGCACTACACAGCCCAGAGGTAGAGAGGGGTTTTAGTGCTGAAAAGGAAAGAAAATGAGATCATTCTGGCCTCTGCAAGTTGGAGCTGAATAAACACAGTCTTTCCAGTTCAGTCTGGATCAGTACCATTAATGAAGCAGTATCTTTTCTTTCAGATTTTTCTCTACACCACATGGCTTCAGCAGAGAACTAAGTATACTGGCTGATCGTCACAGGTAAAATGGGAATTTTTTTCATATTTGGACAACTGCTTGTTGAGAACTTTCAAAGGAACTGGTACTGCTGCTCCTGTGAACAAAAATCTGGGATTCAAGATCAAGTTCCATGTGTGTCATTCATTCCCATCTCATCTCCTGAGCCCTGATAAGTAACTGTTGGCTTCATGTCAGTGAAGTCCTTCCTGCCTCTAGACAGTCTTGAGCCCAAGTCAGATCTGCTTCTCTATCCAGACACTTACCCAATGCCTGTGGTAAAATTCTACCTATCCTTGCTACGCTGTTTGGCCTCATGCACTAGGGGTATATCTCACTTGCCATCCTGGATTAATTCAGAATGTTCTTCATAGTGAAGAAATAATCTAGCATGGGATTTTCCTTTATTTGAAGGATACTGAGGGGGAAGTAAATGATGGAAATGGCATGCGATAAAGAGAGAGGGACTGAGAGAAGGGGCTTGGAAAGTTGTAGGTGATTTTAAAAGGCAGCATCCCACATTCTTCCCCAAGCAGCTTTCGGGCATCTGCCTGTGCTATCAGACAACGTAGTTCCAGGACTACAGACCCTCTGGCTTTCCTGCGATTACCTTCCTCTAGCCTTATCCCATGAAGAAATGGTCTTGTCCTCCATTTTTCACAGAAGTACCTATGATAGGAAGAATATAAACAGCGTTTATATCTCATAGGACTCAAGCTACTGATAAAACGCCTTTATTTCTTCTGGCACATTTCAGACCACTGGGAATATATGGCATTACTGTAGTCAGTGCTTATAGGAATGTTAAATTTTCAGGTAAAAATGCTGATAGTATACATTTTAACTCAAAATCAATTCACTGTTTTGGAATACTGCTTTCAAAAATCACACTAATTGCTCAAAATGAAATATGATTTTCCCTTTAACTGTGATTCAGATACACAAGATTCACTGAAAACAATATATTCCTTAATGAGAAATTGAAAGAGTTGGAAGTTTTTCAATAATGTTTTTTTTCCATGGGAAAATTTCAGCTTGCTCAGCATGGATCCTTTACAGAACTATATCTGCTTCAAAAAAACTCAGCTCCAGAGACATGTTTCATCTAATTTTAAATTTTTTTTTGTCTGTGGACCCTTTTGCCAGTTTTTGGTCTTTGCATTTTGATTTAGAAGAACATGTTAAATGCTGAAGCCGTGATATTTTTTACGAGATTAAAAACTTGCTATCTAGCTGGTTTTGATCAAACCTATACCTTAAGGCAGTCTTTGAAATTTAATAAATTCAATTTCACTGTGAGAAAGGGAGCAGAAACATAAGAAGTGCTGCAAGATAGATGTGCTTCTTTTAACTACAGAGTCTTACTTTCTTTTTATTATGCTGATTTTGTATATTTTGGTAGGTACAAAGAATATTAAATAACATGCAGCGTCTGATTAGTGATCATTATCTGAACATAGCTTTAAAATACACTGCTTACTGCAGATTTTACCTTTTTTTCTTGCTACTTTGTTTTTCCATTTCAAAGGCCACTTCCATTTAAATCATATTAACACATGGTAATATCTTTTCTTTTTACTGATTCAGGTCTTGTTCTGAGTGTTCAGCATAAGCAGCCCAACTCTATCTTATCCTATTCTACTTCAATGACTTTGTAAGTCTTCTGTCACAGACCGTTTATGTTTTTTTTGGTGCTCCTCTCATCAGGATTTATTTTCATACACAATTAATTAGAAAAGAAAATTGCATGCTCCTGCATCATTAGGAATATTATTAATTTTTTTAATGATAATTCAAAGCACTAGTGGAGAAATTCATCCTGATTTAAATAAAGTGATCAAGAACGCGATTACTGTCACATAGATTGAATGTATGTTCATTCACTTGTATCACCAGATTGTATCCTCTCCAATACCTTTTAATAATTCAGCACCTCTGTTACAGCTAAATATCTGAGATAAACCACAGGACAGCCATAATCACCAGAATTAACAAAAATAATGGGAAAGATGAGTCTAGTCTTTAAACTAAGGTGCATGAAGTTTGAACCATAGGAATTACGTGGTAAATTCAAAATAGAAAGCATGAAAAATTAAAATACAGATTTTTTTTTACTAACAGAAATACATACTAGTGGTATTTCAAATTTTTATTTATTTGTAGTCTTTACTCTGTGAACACACAACCTCTTTTGATGACTCGCACTTTTCTTTTAATTATGTCTTGCCATTGATTTGTGTAACCTATTAATATGTCACATGTACTGCCTACAGGGAGTCATTCACATGTCATGAACTATGAGTATATTTCCTTGATTCATAAAGGGATGCAATAAGCTGGAATTCCATATGTCTGCAAAAAGAGAAATTGGAGGAAATTTTAGTTCAGTTGGTTTCTTAAGCCACCAGGCAAATCTGGAACGGAACGTTAGCATAGTAAGGAAATTTTGCACATCAAAAATTACACAGCTTCAGTCAAACTTAAAAAAAATTATTCATATGCTTTCTTACCCAAGCAAACCATGTCTGCAATATAATTACTTTTCCTTAATTATTTAATTTGTAAAGCAGAAGGAGAAAAGGAAAACTTCAAGAACTGTCTGGAAAATTCCTTTATCTTCTAGTGATCTTTTTTAGTCTAGTGGTAAAAGTGAGGCAAGATTTGCTGGTATCTTGTAAGTAAGATGTATCATCCAAAACTTTATTTAACTGGTACCCAACAGCACAAGGTAACCTCCTGTGTAACTTGTTTAGTGGAACCAGGACAGGGCTTCTCCCTGAAGTGCAGTATTTTGAAACTGAAAATTATTTCTTCTCTTCTTCGTTCACAAGGAGCCTTATACAATCTTTACATAGCAGTTAGTCCAACAGAGATCAATGTCAAGTGTACTTTAAATTTTAGCTTTCCTGTGACTAACTTCCCTTCTTCAATTGTTTTGAGCATTGAAATAATTAAACCTTTTGCTTTATTAGAATCAATCTTGTTCTCCTTTATCTTGCCTAGCAGGATTAATTAAAATAACTAATTTAGACACAGTGATGGCACAAACAACTGCATGACGTTGTTTGGTTTCCACAGGTATGCAAAACCTGGTTCATGACACGAGATACACCTACATTAGGAGGTGCCATGCACTGTAGGGGAAATTATTCCTGCTGCATTAAGCATTTTGCTCAAATGTGTATGAAAATTTTAAATCACAATTTAAGCTACAGCATAATGCTACTAATATGCTATCAAATATATCCTACACAGACATAGGACAGTGGGACTTTCCTAGCTTCTCATTAGCTTTATAAATGCTGTATTTTTCATGTACAGACATAATAACTGGTTTGCGTGAGACATCTTAGTGCACAGTCTTAATGCACTGCTGCAATTTATTTCCTTCTTACATGACATAGAAACTGCAAAAAGACATGGGACTTTCTTGATATGTGGGGGGCTATCATTACATTTCTTCACTAGAATGGAGGAGACCATGCATCACAATTAGTTTAAAAGCAAATATTGATCTCAGAAAAGTCTTTTCAGATTTCATCATAGAAAATGGTTGTTATTTAAAAATAGGAACGCCATGAGAGCTAGAACGTGATAACATAGGCAAGGGCCTCATTAACATCAAGGATACAGTAACTGAATACGTAATGTCTCAGGATCCACTTGTGTGGTGCATTTATGCCCAGCATGCCCTTAAGTCTCCTGTTTTTAGATAAGAATATCATGGTAAAATACATATCTTCCTCTAGTGCAAAAATATCAAATGTCATCCCACAGATGAAGGGAATAACCTGGTATTTGCTATTTAGCCTAATAGAAAAGCTACTGTCAAAGAAAATGAAGACTGCAAGGGTAGAAGACTGATTTCCTTTTTTTTAAAAGAAAGACTACACTAGAACAAAAATTAATATAATGTGGTTAATACACAGAAGCCATGGTTATGGTTTGTGCAGAAAGAAGGCAGTTAGCCCAGTTTTGACTTGTACAAAAGGATCGTGAAACCAATGAAAACAAAACAACTAAGGAATCATGTTATTCAGGCACTGGTAAAGTAAAAACTTGTCCATGTGTAGCCTGAAAAGCAGAAAGTCTGTTTTACAGTTCCAGACAATGAAAAACACAATTTAAATACAAAAAAAAGAAAAAAGGAAAGTATATGATATCTCAGAATCCTTTTTCTGTTCTAAAAATTGATTTGTTTAATTCCATAACATCATCTACCACCAGTGCAAAGCAGAAAATGAGTACAAGAGGTCAAGGCCTTATAGCTCATGAAGCTGATTAAAAGCTTTATTTTTTATCCTGATTGCACATAATTTATGTGGAATTTCTGGTTAAATTCCTTCAGAAATGGTCTTTAATGTTTAAATTTCTGCTACTTCAACATTGATTAAAGATACAGAAGAGATCCTCTGAAAGTATTAGGAGCAATTCACACAAGTGAAGAAGCAAATATTTATTATTCATCTCAGTAGCCTAGCACTTACCTAATCTATACCTCATGTTTCAAGAGGATTGTTAAGTCTGACCAAAATTCTGTAAGAATAAAACCTAAGGATTTGCAAGAGCTTTGCAGTAAAAATATACTTTCATTTCCATTCAGCTACTCTCTAACACATTGACTGAGTTTTGAGGGACAAATTTAAGAGGAAATGACCTGTATGGAGAATAAGGGATGAATGGAAAAGTTTTGGGTTTTTTTGCTAAACATTGCATTAATACATTTTTCCAGCTCCCAGACTCCTACTACTTATACATTTGAAATTTGCTCATTTTCCTGATGTTACAACTGCACTGTTACAACAGTGACAATTTCAAATGGACAACTGAAGATATTCTGATACAGTAAATATATCCTCTTATGATTTGTATTCTTAACTCAAACTGAGTCAAATGACATTTTGTTCAGTCATTTTTTATTACATAAAGTAATTACAGAGGGGTAATCTAGAAAATTAATTTGGTGTTTATGGTATTCTCTCCATCAGAAAGCTGAAACAGGAAATTATTTTGTCATAGATATAAAAAGCACAATTCAGTAAAAGATATAAAGTTTTTATAAGTTCATAGCTGGTCTTCTCCCAGGTGTCAAACCTGAACTTCAGTGTCTTTTTTTAAACTATATTAACATCTGCCTGGGTGTCTTTGGTCAGGGAGGAATCAGATAGTAGCCACATGTGGAATAAATACTAAATTGGCTAAAAAATACAAAAGTACAGCATTGTTCACACATTAAGGAAAAGTATAAAATCAAGAGGCTTCTGAGGTAGAAAATAGCCGCAGCTGGCATGAAGGACACAACATCTGTGGTTCCCTGATAAGCTACATGAGGTACGGGACGGGATGCAATTATTCCGTGGCTTTACCTTATGATGTATAGCGGATACAGGAATGGGATGATACCATGAAACAGATAAGCTGCCAATTAGCTGCCCGCTAGATGCTCAGAGCCAACATTTTGTCAAATTTTGATGAAATGCTGTCCTTTGTGCGAACTTTGCTCATTATAATGTCATTATAATACCAAAACACACCTCCCTCCCGAAGGCTACCCGCCTCCAAGGTGCGACCACTCCTTCTTGAGTCTGCGCCCTGAATTTCTCGTAAACTATACCTTTAATTGTGAAGCGAGAGAAATTTACACCAATCATGATAAAAGTATGTATGACTAAAGTCACTCAAACTCCACCTTGAAGATAACAAATAGTATAAAAATAGCCCAAGAGAGGGGGGATACCCAGGGAAGACACCATCACAAAGAATTACATCACTGACTTCTGGGATCAGTCGACGGGCTGAGCCTCTCTTCCCCCCCATAGGGACGCCTTTGGGTAAGACTTAGATTATACCGAGTGCTTCCTCGGGAAACTTAGAAATTTCTCTAGAGACTCTCTTTTTCTACATTTAAAGCCAGGCTGTATCGTTTATAACTTTGTCGCGCGTTTTGTATATGTAACAATACTTTCATTTGCACGTGCTTTGCAGACAGTGTATTTATCACCGGCAATCCTAAGAACCTATATATCTGTTGTTTAAATAAACTGCACTTTTTTAAGTAGCTAGCCATTTTGGTTTCTCACTGAACGCGACCAAAGACTCGAGAGTGGCCGTGCTAGTTCATGAGCACGACTAGACTGAAGGTGCAGTCCACTATTAGTGTATCCAAATCGTAATAGTTTAATACATATTAAACGCGATTGGACTGATAGTGCTGAATTGGGCATCACTCAGAATTTAAACCTAGCCGCACCTGGCCTCCCACCTTGGTGAGGAGTGTTAGAACGCAAGGGGGTTTATCTTCTGCTAAAACCGCTTTGCCCCTTTTCACGCAACACCACAGCAACTCTGAAAGTAAAGACTGTGTGGAGGCTGGCATTGAGTCACGGTCCATCCCTGCCACCCTTTCCTTGGACCAGCAGCACGACTGAGTCAGGGAAAGCAACTTTATTTGCTTGAGGGTTGACTTAAACACAGGAACCCTTGGAGGAATGGGATGAAAAATGAAGGTTTCAAAGCCTTCCATGCTACAGAAATCTTTGTGAAGGTCTTTCAACTCAAGCATAAACCATACTCTTTTCCATTCCCCATTCTTATCCAGGAGAGGCTGAACACCACCTAGTTTGAGTAAATAATGGTCTTTGGGGCAGAAAAAAAAGCTCAAAAATGTGAAAGCTCGTACTATCCCCATGGGTTTTAATTTGAGGGAGCAGATTCCATAGGAGAAGATAAATACGACTGTCCTGAATCAAATACCATCACAGCAGTATGGAATGGTTTTAAGACATAAGAAACCTTTTGTCAGAGAAAGGATTTGAACTACAATCATCCCATGCCAGGTGATCACTCCAAGCACAGACTACGGAGGGAGGTGGGACTGAAGGGAGGGAGATTAGTGTTTCCTCTATTTCATGTGAGGTCAGGAGCTCTGAGCAAGCCTGCTGAGCTGAATGCCCAGTAGTGTACATGCAGGGACATGCTTTGCTGGAATTAGTTGTGATAGGTGGATATTAGATGTGAGATACATATGAGTAAGTTAGGGCTATCAAACCTTAAGTCATTAGATAATTAAAAAGCTGAAGACATTTGGGCCCTTTTTGGGTGGGAAGCTGGGCTCGGGGGGGGAGGCCGGGGGGGAGGAAAAAAGTCCAAAATAGATGTGCCAAGGGGATTTACATATTTACAGGATTAGACAAAAGTTGTGAAGATCTAAATTTTACACAAGGGTAGCTGAATCCTTGTTCTTTGATTTTAGAGGACCAGCACATGAGAACAACAGTGGTATTTTCCCACTGAAATCAGTGGCTCATTGCAAGGCTTTAATCTGAAGCACTTGGTAACTGTTTTCAGGAAGAGGAGCAAAAAGTGGGACAGCAGAAATCCCTCACGTTCACAACTGATGTTTGAAGCCAATGGAATAGTCCACAGAATAGGAGGAAAACACTGGTGAGGGCTTTTGAAAATCCCTCCAGAGCCTTTCATGATAAGATGTAACAGATAGATAGAGTCCCATAAACTGCTATGTTTGGAGAATGTCAAATAGAGGCCATTTAGAACAGGAAAGAGGATAGGTGTTTTTATGAGGATTTAATTATTTTTTTTCCTTTACAGATAAAGTCAAACTTGCTACAGAAGTCCAGAAGAAAATAAGTCTATGCCATTCAGCAAATAATAAACATACAGTTGAAGATAACCTAGAGTCTGAAATGAGATTGATGGATCTTATAGCAGGTACAAAATCACTGCTGCTTTACTTTCTCAGGCATCTGAAAAGATCTTTTCAGTTTAGGTAAATTCACCTGCACTGTGAGTGACTGACTACATCAGTCATCTTCCCAATTAATATGAACAAGAAAGAGTGAACTCATTCTAGAAATGCTTCCCAAGCCATTCTCTTTCTTGTTCGCTCTCAACGTTAGAGTACTGTGAATAAAGCATTGACATTATCATTGATTTGCCATTGAAACATGTATTAGCTACTTCTAAGTGCTGACTGAAAAATTCACTTACATGAAATCTAGCTGCTATCAGAAACAGCTACAGAATGGAAAGGAATTTGGAAAAATATGTCTCAGGTGTTTTCAGTTTTAAGATAATGACTTTAAAATAGCTGTCTGCTTTACAGTAACAGTAAACAAGACTTGTGTGTCTAAATTCTTCCAAAAAATTGGATTTTCCAAACATGTATCAATATTTTTTTGTCTTGCAACAACAATAACAGAACTTAAAACAGAGTGCTACTTTCAGAGAGATGAATATAAGCTAAAGGTTTTGAGGGTGGGAAGAGTCAATCATGCGGTTTAATCCAGAATATAGGATGTCTCTAATTCCCCTTCCTACTTTGTGTCCAACAGTGATTGAAGGGGAACAAGGAAATACCTTGTCTTAATCGCAAAGATAGTCAAAGATAGAATATCCATCATAGCGTTGGTAGATTTTTAAATGGCACATTTTGTTAGTTAAAACCTTTTAGTCTTGTTATAGGTTTTTCTGACAACAACATCTATACTATAACATTTTGGGTCCTCAGGCTAAACAAATCAGCCCTTAACTTCCTACACAAAATGAGACAAAGTTCTCGGAATTCATCACCACTCTGATGCAACTGCCTGAAATCTCTCATACTGAAGGGAGGAACAAATTCTATGTATGGTTAACCTCTTTGATGCACAGCCAACACTGTAAATCTTGTGAAAGTAAATTATCAACAGCAATATTAGAAAGATCTCATCATTGATGTGCTTCAAAAGCTGGAACTCGATCGATTCAGAGTACTGTAATCTACTGGATTAGATACAAATCTGGAGCCAACAGAGGAGCTGAGACTTTCAGCATCGGCCCTAAAGGGAAACCCAGAAGACAGATGCTGCTATCTGAACCCTGCACTGTACACTGAGACACAAACATGGCTCAAAATTGTGGGGCAGGAGTGAAAACAGCAGGTCCAGCACACGAGCCTATTTGGACAAAGAGTCCCTTGATGCAAGCAGGTACCCCAAGTTTTGCCTGGACCCTACACACAAAGTAATAGTTACTCAGCAAAGTAAAATCAGGCTTCTAATCACAAGGTTGGAATCTACAAATTATTACTTTGTCACCTTGGTACTACCAGCCTCATTTAGGTCTAAAAGCTAGATTGAGACATGTCCCAGATATTACTTTGGAGATCTGACTTGTGCAGCAGCCTTTTGACTTCTCCAAGCTGCACCCAAAGTTGAACACCACCATCCCAGGGTGTAATTTCTGATTTTTTGCAACTTGTGGGTAGCATTCAATACACTAGCCCAGAACAAGGAGATTTAGGATTTAATCTCATGGGGTTTTGTGCTTCTGGGGAAAGAGGCAATCTCTTCCTCTTTGATAATGGAAATAAAGATTAAGCTAAAGCCTATAAGCAGGCTGAAGAAAAGTTACGCTACATTGTTGACTTATACAGTAGAAGCTCTGTAACATCAGCTCTGGATCCAATTGAAAAAAAAAAAAAACTGAAAAAAAACTCAAACCAAAAAATAAAGGTGTACTCCAGCATTCAAAACTTGTCCCAGTGTTGATGGTCAGCTACATGCCAACATCAAAGAACGTATATATTAAAAAACAATCACACAAGAGCTGGGTTTATATACTATATTCATCCACACAATCAAATATTCAGATCAATAAAGGAAACTCCCTGAAAGTTGGAACCATGCCAGAATTTATTATTTGTAAATTAATCCAGTTAACAATTTACACCATATAACTGTAAAGTAAATTGTTACAGACTATGGTCTACCATCCGTTCCAGCCTTAGAATTAGAACTGTGGATAATTTAAAAAACATTGAAAGAGATTAAAGCCCATCGATAACAGCAAATAAAGTTAATGCTTTACAAATCAGACTCCTGCTTCAAGCAGACCTCAAGAAACTAGATAAGAACTCTTCATTAATACTGTATGCATTTTCTAGGAGGGCTTTCTTTCTTTTCAGGAAATTTTGCTAAAATTCAGGGCTGGGGAAGGTGAGGGGGGAGGTGAGGGTAGGGGGAGCAGGGGAGCAGACAGGGGTGGAAATTGTTCTGGCCAACTCACAAAATGCATACTGTATGTTTCACCTAGACATTTCTGTGTTACAAAACATGCCGTTTGCAGATAAAAAGATCCTTTTCTCCTTCCAGGGAAAAATATGGAATGCTTAAATGTCCGTCCTGAGAAACTACAGGGAACACAGCTTAAATGGCACATAGAATCATAGAATGGTTTGGGTTGGAAGGGACCTTAAAGATCATCTAGTTCCAACCCCCTGCCATGGGCACGGACACCTCCCACTAGACCAGGCTGCTCAAAGCCCCATCCAGCCTGGCCTTAACACTTCCAGGGATGGGGCATCCACAGCTTCCCTGGGCAACCTGTTCCAGTGCCTCACCACCCTCACAGTAAAGAATTTCTTCCTGATATCCAATCTAAATCTACCCTCTTTCAGCTTGAAACTGTCACCCCGTGTCCTATCATTACACTCCCTGATAACGAGTCCCTCCCCATCCTTCCTGTAGGCCCCCTTTAGGTACTGGAAGGCTGCTGTAAGGCCTCCTCGGAGCACATGTTATCATCATCACAGGAGTCTCTGAGATGCCCTGAGAAGGTGCTTCCCCAGCTGTTTTCTGTCAATGCTGGTTTGGATCTTTCATTCCTTACCTGGATTTCTACTGCTACATAGTCTCTACTTCTGTCCTTAATACTTTCCTTCTGAGCAGCATTTTTTTTCCACTATAGAACAGAGAGTGACCACTCTCTATTCCCAGCATGCTTTCCAGTGATTGCAGTTGCCTTTTCTAGCCCAACGGGGACTCAACCCTCCTTAACCCATGGCCAAAACTGTCCTCTGTGTGTCCAGGTAACCCTTGTTTATCTAGCACACTGATGGAATCCTTGATTTTACGGATTGTCTCTAAAGTTTTAACAGATACAGGTTATCTCCCTAAATTTTTTATAAGGGAGGACAGTTTTCTTAGAATTGGGGTTATCCTCTTTCGATTTAATTTCTCAGTGCAAGAAGAAAAACTAAAATTTTACAAATTTACAAGAAAAATTAAACTCGTTGTGCATGGTATCATGAGTCATATATCTGATTTATTATTTGTGTTACAATATCTGAATCTGATTGAGTCTGTGTGTCAATCATGTTACTGCAAAGATTGAAGACTGTCTTCAATTCTCAGAAATACAAGCTCCTCTAAACTGATTTTAAATATTTGTGGTTACTTTCAGAAACATGCTGATCATCACTTCAAGCTTAGTCTGAAGGTGAGAAGGAAAATGGAAGCCATCATATACAAAGGTCTGAGTTTTTCATGTGGTTCCTTAGAAGTAATAGAAGCAATAAATTGAGAAATAGACTAAATACTAACTCAGAAGTAGAAAATAACCTCTCTAAGTTGCAACATAACTCTGGTGCAATGGAACTGTCTCCTACTAGAACCAGAACTTTTAGTCTTTGTGAGATCATTCCAACACAGTCAAGAATAGGCTTGATTGCAGCACCAGTGGCAATTGCCACTACAAAGACTAAATCTGCTTGTCAGAGCTACTTGGTCTGATTCAACTGAAGCAGTTCTTTCACGCTTCCAGACATTTTTATTTTCAGAAGTGTTTTCTTTTAATAATATATAAAGAAAACACAGGAAATACCTAGTAAAGAGAGAACTCCAAAGGCAAGAACTAGTATCTGATATTGCTGCATATCTTATTCTAGAATTTGAAGACAGGAGCGGGACAGAAATACCGACAGTGAACTGAGAAAAATGAACCAGAGACCGAAAACAATGTTTTTAGCTTGTTTTATAGGAGTGAAAAAAATCCCAAACTGAATAACTGCATAGTATTAGACCAGACACATATGGAATTTAATTTAACAACGCCACAGGTGTGCGCAGACATCTAGCCTCTTCTTCTTGTCCCCAGCGGTAGCATCCAGAATGACTATCCACAGATGTTACAGTGCTTCATAAAGAAAGCAAGCACCTTTTGCTTTTTAGAGAGGCGGGTAAAGTAGATCAAGTGGGTTAAAAGAGATTTGCTGACAGTCACAAAAAACGGCTAGACTTCAGGGATTTTGGGCCCCAGTCTTATGTCATAGCCCTCTGGAAAACTCAGTCCCTAAAATTTTGTAAGCTCTTTCCACCAAAAGCTGGTAGAGAAGCAAGGGAAATGTGTTCAGACTGAGACTCATGTGGAATTATGTACTGAGCAAATGCGTAGAACTCTACTGTCACCAAAATAGTTCACCCTATGGCACTAAAACAGTCAGCTAAAACTTCTACAAAGCATCTGCATGATATGATTCAAACAGCAGGTCATTTGCAAGTAACACAAAGGCAACAGCTCTCATCTGCCAAACTAATAACTCTACTGTCCCTGTGCTGCTTTTATGGATAGAATCAGATCAGGAGGAGAAGAGCAGCCATTTAAAACGGAACCTAAGCAGGAGAAGGTAGATGCCAGAAGGCTATAAAAATTTCAAACCCATGGTACAGTCTTCTTTGGTGCGGGATATAGCCCTTTGCTGCTTGATTCAGATGTTCAGGAATAACTTGGATTCAGAGGATCTGCTAAACTGAATGCCTAGGTATTGTAGGAGCATTTTATATCCATAAAAACAGGGCTGGGCCAGAGTGGACAGGCTATGATTGTATTCCATTATATGAAAATATTTTTGAACTGTCTCTGTATCTTTGTGATTTTGTAAAAAGCGTACCCTTCAACTGTCTTAAAGGTTTCACTCGCAGAAATATTGCCAAGCTCACTAAGTCTCAAATGATTAGGACTCATAGGATTCAGAGTTGGATTTACCCCAAATGTATTTTAACAAGGGTTTCTACAACTCTGTAGAAATTTGATGACTTCATTAACATGCTCGACTCAGATAATTTTGACACATAACAGCATTTTCGTTATATCATCTTTACACCTCATTGTAACTAATAAATTACTGTTGACACATTGACATTTATGACAGGCAGTCAAGTGCTTGAAAAAATTGTAAGTCTTCATGATGACCCGTAACAATCTGACTAAAATGAACCCCAGAGAAAACTAAATTTATGATTATATTTTCATCTAGAATTTCCTCTGAAGAAGCAATGAACTGACAGTCTCTTCCAGTCAGATGATATTGCTTCTGCTTCTTGGTACAGAAATTGAAATAAGGGAATAAGTAAGGTTAAACACAATTTAATACACATTAATCTAGAAATAATTCAATCTTTTGTTCAAATATTTTTTTTAAACCTTAGGGTCTCTGTATTTGCACAGGAAAAAAAATGTCTTTTCAGTCCCTGAAAAAAATAAATGTTATCTCTGATACTGCATGGTTGGACTAATATAAATGACATGGACATAATACAGCTCCAGTTCTACGTTATTTGAGCAGTAGGGTTGCTGTGGCTATAGGCAATTTTAATAACTTCACTGGTTTTTCATAGGGCCATTCATATAGTCACTCATGTGGAAAAGCAATATGAAATCTGACAGGCAGGAGCTGTTTATGCTGGTCTACAATTATTTTAAGTCCATTGATTTCAGCAGAGTTACTCCTGATTTATTCCAGTTTTGGTTAGTGAAAAATCAGTCTTCATAAGTTTGCTGCAAGTGTACATATTTTCAGCAAGTTCAATAAATCTCTGTTATTGCAGAAACGCAAGTCACTGGAATCATATAAGTAAGCCAGATCTTGTTACCCATTATGGAAAAAATTGAAATTTGCTATCTTAATTTTTGAATTACTGCTTTGGGTGAAGCAATCAAATTATATGAACCTGGCTTGATGTCTGTAATAGACGATTATTTCTAATTAAGTAGCTCAGTCTTGTTTTAAAAGTTTATTAGAAAATGCAGCAAAAATTTTCGCTGAAAAATAATTTTTCTGAGGCACCACTACCAAAAAAGTAACAATACTGTGTGATAAAATAAATCCTTCTTTTTATCTGAAAAGTGACAGGAAGCCAGTTCTTTAATGAAAGCTGGTACCTTTTGCCTGTCACCAAGATGACCTCTTGTTCCATTATGCAGTTTAGCCTAAAGTCATGTAAATTTAGTTAAAAAACATACACTTTCATTACATCAGTACTATTCACCCTCACTGTACTTTTTAAGCATTTCACAATTCTTAATGTAGGTGAGGAAGTGGAAACTTTCCAGGGCTCAAATTCCAAAAACTATGGAGGAGATTGTGAAAATATCTACATGGTGGTCAACATATTTTGGCAAGTTCTCATAAGTTTGGGTTTCCTCTAAACATATGCACACTGTATAACCCCTGCATAGCACCAGTAGAACTAGGATGACAACCAACCAGCAGCTCCTTCTGGGAAGGACTCCACCTCTCCAATAGATATTGCCATTCACCAACAGGATGCCATTACTTCCCAATATGCTTGGACCTGAACTGGGTATCAAATAAGCTGTGTCTCTTCCACTTCTTTCCAGCACTACTCTGTGATCACCCTTTAAATGTGAGCCATCGCTAGCACCAAGTCTGAAGCAGGCAGTCAGATGTCATCATTTTCCTGCTGGCAGGCTTGTACACTGCAGCCTTCCACCCCAGGCAAGGTGGACTCTGCTCCTTGGTGAACAGTCCCACTGGCCAATGTGAAAGAGGGCACAAATTGCTTGGGTGGTGTTCAAAGTTTTTCAAAACTTGGTGGTGAGCAGGACCAGAGCTTTGGTGGGTCTGCCTGTAGACCTTTTGAGTTAGGAAGAGTGTGGGCCAGAACAGAGCCTCTCTAGACAGCCAAGAGGCACACCTCCAAGCCTGGTGAGCTAATCATGTTGTTCTATCAGTACAGTGAGAGGTCAGGGCAGGAGCATGACAGCCTCCTTATTCAAGGAGGTGTTGAAGATTTTGTGCAACAGAATTAAATTGCCTTGGGAGGCAGCCTTGAAGGATATAGGAGCCCAGGAAGGCTGGACATACTTCAAGAGAGAAGTCTTAAAGGCACAGGAGAAGGCTGTCCCCGTGTGCCGAAAAACAAGTAGTCGGGGAAGGAGACCGGCCTGGCTAAATAGGGACCTTTGGCTGGACCTCAAGAACAAAAGGAGAGTCTATGACCTTTGGAAGAGGGGGCAGGTCTCTCATGAAGACTATAAAGATGTAGTGAAGCTATGCAGGGAGAAAATTAGGAGAGCCAAAGCGCAGCTAGAGCTCAACCTAGCTACAGCTGTTAAGGATAACAAAAAATGTTTCTATAAATTCATTAACAACAAAAGCAGGATTAGGGACAATCTCCCTCCCTTATTGGATGCAGAGGGAAACATAGTCACGAAGGATGAGGAAAAGGCTGAGGTGCTCAACGCCTACTTTGCCTCAGTCTTTAGCAGTGGAACTAGCTGTTCCCTGGGCACCCAGCCTCATGAGCTGGGAGACAGGGAGGGGAACCTGGACGAGGTCATCACAATGAAAGAGGAAGTGATCAGTGACCTGCTACACCGCTTGGATGCACACAAGTCTATGGGACCGGCTGCGTTACATCCAAGAGTGCTGAAAGAGTTGGCAGACGTGCTCGCCAAGCCACTTTCCATTATCTACCTGAAGTCATGGCTAACTGGGGAGGTCCTAATGGACTGGAGGGTAGCAAATGTAGCACCCATCTACAAAAAAGGCAGAAAGGAGGATCCAGGAAACTATAGGCCTGTCAGTCTGACCTCGGTAGTAGGGAAGGTCATGGAGCAGATCATTTTCAGTGCCATTACAACTCATATAATGGACAAGCAGGGGATCAGGCCTAGTCAGCATGGGTTTATGAAAGGCAGGTCCTGCCTAATAAACCTGATCTCCTTCTATGACAAGATGACCCGATTATTGGATGAGGGAAAGGCTGTGGACATTGTCTACCTAGACTTTTGAAAAGCATTTGACACTGTCCCCCATGGGACATGTCCCCCCATTTCCACTGTCTCATGGAAAAACTGGCTGCTCATGGCCTGGATGAGCTTACGATCTGCTGGATCAAGCACTGGCTGGATGGGTGGTCCCAAAGAGTGGTGGTCAATGGAGTTAAATCCAGCTGGCAGCTGGTCACAAGTGGTGTCCCTCAGGGCTCAATGTTGGGACCATTTCTGTTTAACATCTTTATTGATGATCTTGTTAAGGACATAGAGTGTATCACCAGCAAGTTTGCAGATGACACGAAGCTAAGCAGGAGTGTTGATCTACATGAGGATAGGGAGGGTCTACAGAGAGACTTGGATAGATTGGACCGATGGGCCAATGCTAACGGTATGAGCTTCAACAAGGCCAAGCGCCAGGTTCTGCACTTGGGCCACAACAACCCCATGCATCGCCACAGGCTTGGGGAAGTGAGGCTGGAGAGCTGCCTGGCAGAAAAGGACCTGGGGGTTCTAATTGACAAGCGGCTGAACATGAGCCAGCAGTGTGCCCAGGTGGCCAAGAGGGCCAATGGCATCCTGGCTTGTATTAGAAATAGTGTGACCAGCAGAAGGAGGGAGGTGATTGTCCCCCTGTACTCAGCACTGGTGAGGCCACACCTTGAGTATTGTGTCCAGTTTTGGGCATCTCAGTATGAGAAAGATATGGAAGTGCCGGAGCGAGTGCAGAGGAGGGCAACGAAGCTGGTGAAGGGCCTGCAGAATAAATCTTACGAGGAGCAATTGAACGGGCTGGGACTGTTTAGTTTGAGGAAGAGGAGGCTGAGGGGAGACCTCATCTCACTCACTTGAAAGGACATTGTAGAGAGGTTGGCGCTGGTCTCTTCTCACAGGTAATTAGTGATAGATAAGAGGGAATGGCTTCAAGCTGCAGCAGGGTAGGTTTAGGCTGGACATTAGGAAAAAATTCTTCACAGAAAGAGTGGTCAGGCACTGGAATAGGCTGCCCAGGGAGGTGGTGGAGTCACCACACCTGAATGTGTTTAAGACTCGTTTAGATGTGGTGTTGGGGGATATGGTGTAGGGGAGAACTTTGTAGAGTGGGGTTGATGGTTGGACTCGATGATCCCAAGGGTCTTTTCCAACTGAAATGATTATATGATTCTATGATTCTATGCTATTGGATTGTAATGGCAGCCTTATGCATAGGTTAGAGGCTATGGCCATGAATTGTTTCAGTACATCTGCTGTCCACTGTGCGCTCTCCACCATGCTAGACAGCATCTGCTTTCTTATGTGTTTGGAAGGCACACCTTTGTCCCAGGTTTTGACAATCAAACCAGAAGGCAATAAGTAACATGAGCTGTGTAATTTCTGGATACTTCGCCAGTAGAAGATGAGGCTGCATAAGGTGTGCTGCCCCCTAGATGTTCAAAATTTTCTGAATATTGCAGAGAAAGATCACCACGTGTTACACCAAACCATGAAGAATTTCATGCAGAGGGAGGATGATTGAACAGAATTAATTCATTCAGTAACAAATACTTTAGAGTAATCACAAGCATTGGAAAGCATCATGCCACCAGGGCCTTTTGGCTGGGGAAAAGCAGCGGTGAAAGAAGTAGCTGGAAATCCTAACAGATGGAAATAAATCTGCAAGAGATCTCCACAGCCTGACCAGTGACGGCTGCACCACTCTGGTTCTGGTCAAGGTACAGACCAGAGGCTGCCATCACAAGCTCCCTTACTCTGACACTGAAGATACCTGTCTGGTCTTTCTGAAGGTCTGAATCAAAGGAAATTTGAAAAACAAAAGAGCTTTTCAGTGTGGGCCTATCAGAGCAGGCAAAGAAGACAGCAGAGGCTCCAATGCTCTCCTTCAGGTATTTTGTTTCATCTTTTTGGATTTTGTCCTTTGTGGAGTGGGAATGTGGGAGTGCCCTGATACCATTTCATATAGCTCATGAAAATGGAGATTTTGAATAAGTTTGTGGACAAGTATCCCAAAGTCTGAAAACATATGCTGGAACGGGATGGCAAAAGGAAAGTGCTCTCATTTTAGTTTACAGCTGAAGTACAAACAGTTGCTCTTGCTGAAGTGAATACTTTCTCAGTTACTAGAAGAGTCAAAAGCAGGACATATTTCTGGCTTTAGCCTTTCTTAATAATGTGCCAAAGATGCTTGAGGTTGGTACAGTGTGAAAGGGCTCTGAATAGGTGTCTGAGTACAGCATAAAAATATCTGCTGTTGCTTAAAACGTCTTCCTCAGGCAAACCTGAGCTTTGCATCAGTTACCTTGTTACTGCAGCCTCTGCAGCGTTCCTCTTTGCTGTGAGCTAGACTCCTTCTGATAAGCTACTTTGATTACAGATAGTGCTCTGCCCCCCTTCTAGCAGTCCTGCTACTGTCAAGATGGGCTCTGAGGTATTCTTGGACCAAGCGAGCAGGCAGGCGATTAACAGTCTGAAAACAGTTTCAGCTACCAGTTTAAACCAGGACATACTCCTCCCACTAGTGGGACTGCCCTCCAGTCTCTCAGTGCAGCAAGCAATCCCTGGACTACTGCTTACTTTAATGGCTTAATTTTCGCCTGCTGGTCTAGCAGGAGACCAATGCCCTCTGCTTGTACTGGGCAAAGGAAGAGGATTTTTATATTTTACAGCAATATCACCTATGTTTGTGCTTCGGTAAGTGGATTTGTCCCCTGCAATTATGTTCTCTGGGAAAGCTTTTAATTCTGTCATTCCCATCGCCCCTTCCACTTGCCCACAGGGTGCAGCTGCCGCACTCTGCAGCCTGCCTGCATGCAGGCTGTGCCCTCTGCCCGGTCCCACACGGTCTCTGACAAGAGAGAGACCACGCTTCCCCGTTATAATGTTGGAAGGGAAGGAAGGAGAATACCAGGAGGTGAGGGCTGGGGAAGGGTCCCCGGGGTCAGATGGAACTCAGGGAACAGGAGGTTTTGGGCCATTCTTCAAACTTGAAGAGAGTAACAAAGAATCTCAAGGCCTGGCAAAGGCAGAGTAGGCGACAGTCTCAGCCCTAGGAGAAGAAACTGTGCTGCCCATGTGCCCCACACTACCTAGCATGCTGAGACTGCCCCCACTGAATTCAAATGCTGGCCAGAAGCTCCATTTCTCCAGTCATCACTCACATAGCAATGGCATCAAGTTCTCCTTAGAAAAAAAGGGGATAGAAGGCGATAGAAGCTTAAAACTGGCTCATTAAAAATTAATTATTGAAGTGGTTAATTCCAAAATTGCAGCTACAGAAAATCTTGCTGAGTCCAGGACACTCTGGGAACATTAGCAGTTATTCTGCAGAACCGTGCTACCAAATTCTCTATGGCAAAGATGACACGCAAATTTCCAGCTATAAAATTAGGAGCCTGGAGCACCTGGCAGGTGAAGTTTCCACCAGAAAGTGTGGAAACCTGAGACATGCAGGTGATACTAAGGCACAGACTAGAGAAAGATATCTGGTTAGAGGGAGATTGTTGTCTTCCTGGATCATATCTCACCACAGAACTGAGAAACTGGAAGTCTTGGCTAGATTCAAAGCCTAGAAGCTAAACCTGGAGCCCTGCAGTGGAGAGGAGAGAAGCTTTGTGGCCTCTGCTGGGATTCAGATGCTTTGTGGTTTTAGGTCAGTACCTCCACATGGACTGCCCCAGGGCTAAGGACCCAAACCTTCCTGCTGTGCAAGGCAATCAGCTTACAGAAAGTCTTTTGCAGCAAGTAGCCCCAGAGTATGACATTTCTGTAGCACTGTGCAGGGCAGAGCTACACTGAAGCCATTGGCCTGGCATCCCAGCAGGTGTTGGTCTGCAGCAGCCAACAGAACTAGGCAAAAATGCAAGGAGTATTTTGGAAATGTCTTGTATTAGTATGTCTAAAATCTTCTCTTTGGCTCATAAACAAGGAAGAAGGTTTGGTTCCATTAAAAAAAAAATTACAATATCATAAAGTTATACAAACTTGAAATACCGGTTTCAGACAGCTCTGTATTCAGTGCTGGGATGACACATTGATTTCATATGGCCAAAGCTGGGCTTCCCTCAGTTTATAGGCGAGCATTCAAAGGTTCTCTATTCCAGTAAATACATATCCATGCACTAAGGTATCTATATTTTATGCTCAGACCTCATGGTCACAAAATACCAGTTTAGGCAGAATTTCATGTAAAAGAAATTTGGTGTTACAAAATGGTGAAAATCATGTCTTTTTAGTAGAGAGTAGAATGAATAAAATGGAGGTTGAATGCAGTAGAAAATCACCTTTTTATGGGAATTAAGTTCTCTTGCAGAAGACAGTAAGTATTAACTACTGTATGACATTAAGTTGCATTGATTTGGCATTTAAACATAAAGCAGAAAGAATTGTTTGTAGCACAACCTGCTCATAGAATAGTAATTTAGCTTATTCCATGACAGATTACATTGACTGTTATCTCCAGTCTCAGAAAATGGATTAAGTACTGCATCAAGTCTGGGTAATAACTTTCACTGTGGTCCCTCTGACTTGATGTGGTGCCTAAGGTCTTAAAGCAACAGGCAAAACCTGTTAGTCGCCGCAGTTTAGGCTAGCTTGAGCTACCAAATTAGCCATTGTATTTCTTCTGGCCCTTCAAAGACATCTTTAAATGTTTCATCAAGTCTGATATTAAGGCATGTTTAATTTCCTGATTTTGTATATTAAATGTATACAAACCATGGGCATCTTAATTAGAAAAAAAAATAAGATTTTTGCTTTCTCTTTTTTTTTTAAAATCAGGTAAATATCATCATGTAATAGAAGTGGAGAGCTAAGGCAAGAGTAATGTTGATGGTTTTATTTAAATTTGAGGTAATAGCTTTCTACTTGTCTGTCACTCTTCCCTGTGGGAATCAGGTTCACACTGGTCTGTCAAGGAAATCTTTTTAGTATCCATTAAGTTTTCCTGTGTGGAGTAAACCTTTGGAATTATTTTTTTTCATAAAGCTATTTGAAGGTACTTGCTAACAAGTCTATTTCCTTCTGATTTTATGTCTTATATAGAAGCTGACCTATTTCTGGCACCTATGAACCCCTGTGCCTCCGTTCCTCTGGACTGTTCCTGGCATGGCCAGTTCTGAAGCTGCACCCCAGCTCCACACCCAGAGAATCCTGCTAGGAACACATGTGGGGATGCCAAATGTTTTAAAATCAAAGTGCTGGAAATTCACTGACAATGAACCCTCAGTAAGTGAGATTTGAGTAGTAAGAACCTTTTGTCAGCTGAACAGTCAAGCCCAGAGCTAGAATTTGGAATGGGAGGGAGGTGGTAGGGAATACTGAAGGCACCCAGCAGAATGTGCATTAAACACCTTCCAGTTGGTCCGCTTACAAAACATTCAGTCTGCACCTAATCCATTTAAATTGCCTGAAAAGAAAATAAAACCCAGTTAGCTGTTTAATTTTACATTTTAATACCAAAATCTATATATCTTCACGGTGGATGACACTCTGTGGCCTCTCTTAAATTTCAGGCTTCAAACCGAAGTATCCCAGAATGAGTCTGTGTCAGAGTAAGGTTAGGACATTCATTTGGTCACCTTGCCTACATCTGTGTGACTAAGTAAAACCACTCAGGGACGATTTTGTGGTCCTGAGGTCATATGGCATGGACAGCTTGGGCTTGAACTGTTGCACGTTCTGAGCCCTGTCCCTTCCAAATGGCTGGGTCCAAACTGCTAGGAAGAATCCCTTGCACATGCTGTTGCTCAGCCTGGGCTTAGGCAATGAACGTGTGGGACAACCAGCACTAAAGTAGCCTCAGTGGCTTTGCCATGGGCAAATGGCAGGTTGGTGCTCAAGTTCTTGCCCTGGTCCTGTTTTGTTTAGTATTGTGACATACCCAGCTACCTACATATTTATATGTGTACTTACATGTATATATATCTGTACACATCGTGTATTGAGTATATACTAGAGTCTTTACGCTACAGTGCTTAATGAATACAATCCACTGCATTGCATTGGACTCAAAGGAGACTCCCTGATTTCACTGAACACATTTTGTCTCTGCATTGTGACAGTGAAATGTCGGTTCCTAAGAACTGGCAGTGCAGTGCACAAAATCCATACAGGAAAACTGAAAGTGTAAAGTACAGAACAATAGACACCTCGACCCATTGGAAGGTAGGATGGTGGTCCTGATGACACTTTGAGGTTCCTTCCTTGGCCCCTTTGCTCTGACCTACAGAGACAGAGTAAGAAAAAAATCAGTATCTGATCTTAAAGTTATCAGTCACTGAGGTTCACTCATAAATCACCCCAAAAAAATTATTGCTTGAAAATATGTTGTTAACAGCACTGGGAAACCATCACAGGAAAGTAATGTTTTATTCCCTTTTAAAATATGTCCTTTATAGTAAAGCAACAGAAGTCTTTTGCTTTGGGAGAACTGGCAGTTCCCAATTAAATGCAGACACTTTTCTGTCTGTCATTCTAAACAGTTAACAGCTATTTGCAAAGATTACTGGCTTTTCTTTATTCCAGAAATGCCAGTAATACATCTGTATCATCTGGGAGTTACTATTATTAATACTGAATCTTCCTACATAAAAGAAGTTTAAAAATTACTAGTATTTTTAACTTCAGCACATATGACTGTAAGATGGATAGCTAAGCCTACAAAAGCTATATTAGGAATATTTTTAAACAAACCTAAGCTAAATGAATTTGATATGGTGACTGTATACTTAGTCTTGAGAGACTGCGTGTAGGAATACAGTCTGCTGCTCCCTGCACCAGATCAAATTGGTGATCAAACTGATGCAGTAGAGCCAATTTTGCACACACATCCAATAAAACCATAATCTACACTCAATTAAGTCTACTTATTTCTACTTGATTCAAACACATGCATGTCTTATTTCCTGTGCAAATAAGACAGTTTGATCTTATTATTTTTAGCCCTGTAAAGCACCTGCTGACTTTCATAGGACGTTAGTTCTGCAGTTTGGAAATGGACCTCTTGAGGTCATCTTGTCCAATCTCCCACCCAAAGCAGGGCAGGCTTCAAAGTCAGGGCTGGCTTCAAGGATATATCGTGTTGTTCAGGGTCATATCCAGGTGAGTTCTGAACACCTCAAAGAATAATCAATATTTGAAGAGTCAGGGAATGAAAAGGAATCTTTTCAAAATTTTTCATTGCTGACCAATATTGTCCTTCTAGATGCAAATCCTTTGATGTCCGCCTTTTTATGCTCTTTTTATGACTTCTCCTTTCCCAACAGTTGAAGCGATAAGCTTTATATCACTGTCAGCTGTGTTATCTTGAGGTTTCTCTTTGGTAGTCATCATGTAGACTTGGTAGAGAAGATAATGACATGGAAAATACTTTAAAAGATGTTCTTTAAAAGTTATCCCTCCTCCATGGTAATAAAATGTACCACTGGAAAAAAAAAAGCAGAGGGGTTCTGTCCCTTTTTTGTATGTACTGTTTTGACCAGCACCCTTTGGCAAGTACATTTTCAGCAAATTTAGCTTATTTACATTCTGATAGTACATCCCAGTGCCTGACCTGCACCTTCTTCAGTGGGCAAGAAACATCAGCTTATGGGGAAATTGATGATCATGTTCTTAAAGGACTTTTGTTAGTTGATGTGTGTTTTTTTAATATTCACACCATCTACTTGATGTCATTTTGTTTTAGATACTGAGGTAGAAAAACAGTATGCATAAGTATTTCATGATACAAGAAAGAAATCCAAACTGGTAGGATCAATTTAATAGTAAACTTAGTGATTTCATCAGAGGCAAGAAAGACTGTTCAGTTAGTTAAAATAATTTGGAGGATGAATTTTTAACAATGCCCCATCCACCATGCTTGTGATCAGATTTTTCCATGAAAATCTAAATATTAAATAGAAGATGGCCTCTCTGCTATCTGGTGCTTTTGGACATATGCTGGATTTTCTGAATATTGGTGTTCTCTGTGCACTTACACCTCTCTTAATTACCCTGAGTAACAAAGATTTGAGTGAGATATATTTTTGCGGTTTGGCACTGCTATTTTACCTGTAGATTTTTTCAGGAATGTCCTTTTTAGTATTGAAATTTTTCAAGATGGATTTTGAAGATTTTTCTTATATCTTCAAGTTCTGGACATCTGGTAACTGTCAGCTGGGATGCTATTTCACACTCAGAATAGCTGTCTTCCTGGTGTATCGTTGGAAAGCCAGGATGCATCTGCTAAGCATGCACAGGTCAGGTGCTCAACACATCTGTGTGTCTGCACCCTGTGTGCTACGCCCAGCATTGCTCAGCAATAGGAGGGAACTGTGCTGTGGATGTGCTGCACAGCAGCTGTCAACATAATTCCCAGATAAACCTGTTTTCAGGAGACAAGCACTGTGCAGAATCCTCTGTTTTAGAAGGCTTTACCATTAACACAGCTACGTGTGTAAAACATTGCATCAGAAGACAAATGTAAACACAAATGAGAGAGAGATCCACGGCTTGAGGTTCTATCTGTTTCATACTGGTCCCAGCAAAGGCAAGAAGATAAAGAATTTCCTCATTAAATGCTCAGACAAGAAGGAGATGGGAATCGTTAGACTGAGGGGTTGGTCACTCTGCATTCCAGATCAGCTTCTAGAAGTGTGAATATTGTTGTGTGTCCTGGTACTCGAAGGACTCTCCTACACATAGGGACCAGGAAACTGATCTGTTTTTCAGGGTTTCTTTATACATCTGGTAATCTATATGGAAAATTTGGTCAACTCTGAACTATTTAATCCAAAATGTCTCCAAGCAGGTATTTATATCTGAATGAGGGTAATACCACTTCCAGTCATGTTCTGAAGGAAAGAACAACATAGACTTTGTTTGCAGAAAAGTAACTTAGATGCCCTGCTCCAGGAGCAGGTTGGGTGCTCCAAGTGCTGAGCAGGAGCAGACACCTCCCTGCTGAGTAAGGTGTCTTAGCCCCAAAGTAAGGCAGAGCTTGAGACAAAGGTTTGGTTTTTCCATTGACTATTGTCTTTCTACATTGCTCTCACTCAACGTATCAGTGGTCTCTTCACACACGTTGTAGACCCTAACTGTGTAATTCACACCACAGGCTTTGTTATGGAGGCCACACCAAGTCCTGGTGGATATAAACCCTTGTAGGCCAAACAGTGCAGGAAAGATACCACCAACTTAAAAGTAGGAGGCAATAAAGGCAGTGAGAAGAACTGGGTGGGGGACGCCAGGCAGCAAATCACAGTAACTCATGTGAAGACAGATAAGTTGTTTGATAATTTAACGTTCAAGGGATGAAAATATAGATACTGAAAGCCTCTGCCTTCGATTTCCTGTAGTCTTTACTACTGTGCAGTGTGGGTGTAAAATTAAATGCTTGTATTAAGTACAAAGAAAATCCTACTACGTACCATGTAGAATTTAGTCTTACAACATATGATATACCCTTTTTTCAACTACATTAGTGACTTTGCAGATGTCAGGCTTGGAAGAAGAGGTCTGAGCAAGTTGAAAAGGATGTGAGAAAAAGTGCATAAGGGACAGCAGGAAATGGTATGAATTACATACACACACACATTAAGTTTTTCGGTATCTTACATGGACAGTAGTGGAGCTCTGCTTGAACCGAAAGCAATATATTTATCCATAACACTCTTCAGAGTAGATGCAGTTAAAGCTATACTCAAGAATATATAGCAAAGCCTAGAGCATGTTGATGGCAGCTGCATCCAGCTGCTTGTTAGTGGAAACACAGAAGTAATGGGAAGCGTCTGAGATTGGTAAAAAAAAAAACAGGGTTCCTTCCCTTAGAAAAATAAAGCATCAAAGAATGCTTGCTCGGCAAGTAGATTTCTTTGCCAAATTCTCCCAAGCCTGGTGCTCTGCAGCTATTGCACTGTCTGCATTGCTTTCTTTCACCGTTAATGTATTAGCTACACCAACTGTCAGATGCAGCCAGGCCTTAGGAAAAATGGGATTTCTTCTGACAAGTGACTGAAGACCGCAAAGTGGAAACACCATCAGCAGTCACTAGTCCTAGGGGACAGGGCAGGAGTGAGAACTCAGGGCCGTTTTAACTAGAAAAAAAGATACAGTAAACCATCTGAGAGTAAAGAATTGTTCTACATTAGGTAAAATGGTATTTTAAAACAAGGCATTTCATCAAAACCACAGAAATTCAAATCCCTTTGTGTGACTGTGGTATGTATGCAGTGCTTTTAACAGACAGAAATAGATCTCCCTATACTACTCTATGTACGACATTTATGTGGCTGGAGAATTCTGGATTGATTTTGTAACTACCTGGCACAAGTAAAGGTAAGCAGAGAAGGCTCATAGTCTAGAAGATGCAGATTGCCCAAAGGAATACTCCATTAATACAAACTAGGAGTAAATTAATTACTGTAAACTGACCATATGAGTCACCATACTTGCCATCTCGGGTGTTTAGAAAAGCCCTTCCAGTTCTGCAACTTGAAGAAAAAGAGGAGGGAATACAGTCTAGACACTACAGCAAAAAGCTCAAGACAGATGGCTGTTCTACAACTTCTTTTTTTCTAGCTAGACTGAAGTTACAGTCAAAGAAGCGGGTCAAATTAATTACAGTTGTCAGAGAAAACCATTAGAGAAGAGTGTTTGCATGACAGCTCCAAGGTACTTCTTTAACTAGCCCCAACCACAGGGCATGCTTTGGGGTTGTTGGGATATAGTGCATTTCTGAACCATGTTCTTAAGGTTGTTCCAGCTATGAGTGACGAATGGAGAAGGACAGAAATTTGCTACAAAGCAGGAAGCACAGACGATGACTGTGAGGCCCAAATAGACCGTGTCTTTTGAAGGGCACGTTTTGTCCTTTCCATCATGCGCTGGCCATCTTTCTCTAGAGTCCTCTTGCTGATTCGTGAGGTGGTGTTTAGGAAAACTTCAACTACTGTTTATGATAGAAAAACAAGTGAGTGAGTTCAAACGTCAAAAAATATGAAACTTCTGCTATTTAAAAAAATAGGACTGAATTTACTAAATTAAGTGTTTGAAGAAGAGGATTTATAAACACTATCTTACGCTTCCACTCTCTGGAATTTCAGAAATCTCAGGAAGACAGACAAACTCCAATGGATACATTTGAATGAAAGGATTCAATAACAGTATTTGCATTTCACCTGTCCAAAGGGGATTAGATTTGAAGGCTGCTAAATAGAATAAAGGTGATTAAGACGAAAACCAGAGTGCCTCACCTTCTACCAGCACTTTGAGTATTAACAAGGCATATTTGCAGGGGCAGCTAGGCCAATGTTATTTAAATGAAGAAATCCTTACATGACAATTTTATTTCCAGTAACATATTGGCTCTAATGCTACAAACCAGGAAAGGATTTCAGTGCCAATTAAACATGGCACACATTTTGAAATACGAGATAGTAACGCTTGGACATTAGCCATAAGATTAAGAGCTTTTGAGCAGAGCTTTTTCAAACAGGTTGAAAAAAAAAATAAATATAGCTGTAAGGCTGAGGCATCATGTTCCATGTCAGCTAAAAGGAAATGTGCATGGACAAACCCTAACTTGTAGGAGTCTAAAAAGGAAGTGCTGACCCAAGTTTAACTATAGTGATGTAAATAATACTGCACTAATGTAGCATTACCATATGTATTATAATTCTGCAGCCACAGAATTTCTTGAAGAAAACAGCTGCAGTGCTGAAGTTTTAATCTTCTCAAATTACAAGGCAGAAAAATTACTCAGGCCTCACAATCTGAGTATCACAAAGGGAATGGTTATGAAGACTGTCATTATGATAACTGTTTGCTCTTTCTTTTTGCTAAAAAGATTTTTCATCCTGAAGTTTGGTTTTGATGTCTGCTTGTAATAGGTCATTGCTATATGTTTTCAAGTGCCCACCTATTCTTTTCAAAACAATTGCAAAATTCCTAAGGTTTGTGATAAAGAGAGAGGGCTTACGGGAGATAGTGCTGCTGGCTCAACTGATGAAAGATCTCCTGCTCAAAAGGAGATCAAAATACCTGTCCTCTGCATGTGCTTTCAGAGTAAAAATAAAAAAGAAAATGCTGATTAATCTTCACATATGCTAAGGGACGTGTGCATTCAGTAACGTGTTCCAGGGTCATCTGATTATCAGGTGATGGACACTTTGGAGAGATACTATGGTTTCCTTCTGACTGGGATACCCAGGTTTCTTATGAAGAAGCCAAAACCCAGAGGGATTCCTGGCTCTCATTTCATTTGGGTCCAGATGTGAGAAGGTACATGTTTGGGTTGAGAAGCCTGGGCATGCTTTCAGGTCCACTAGGTTAGATATAGCCAGAGCGATGAAACTCCATCTGGGACCTATGAAGTTTCAACTATCAAAGGTATCACCTGTCCTCTGAAGACAGGCTCAGAGAGTTGGGGTTGTTCAGCCTGGAGAAGAGAAGGCTCCAGGGTAACCTTATAGTGACCTTCCAGTACTTAAAGGGGGCCTATGGAAAAGATGGGGAGGGACTCTTTATCAGGGAGTGGAGTGATAGGAGAAGAGTTTATGGTTTTAAACTGAAAGAGGGAGATTTAGATTAGATATTAGGAAGAAATTCTTTACTGTGAGGGTGGTGAGACACTGCAACAAGTTGCCCAGAGAAGTTGTGGTTGGCCCATCCCTGGAGGTGTTCAAGGCCAGGCTGGATGGGGCTTTGAGCAGCCTGGTCTAGTGGGAGGTGTCCCTGCCCAGGGCAGGGGGTTGGAATTAGATGATCTTTAAGGTCCCTTCCATCTCTAACCATTCTATGACTCTACGATATAGGGTGTTTAAAAATAAAAAATAAAAAATTACAAGACTCCCACTGTAAGCCTCAAAGCAGACTGTAGGACTTTCTCGGACCTCAGAAGACAGTGAAAATTTTATGTGGACTGTTATCTTGGTTGTACTAGAACCGAATTAACAGGTTTTAACTAACACATAGTAAATCAGAAGATCATAGTGTCCATACAAATCACTTACATGCATGACTTTAATAAGAAAAAAACAAGTGACTGAATTTAAAGAGGCTTACTGATAAAAATGAACTTTCCTACATTAACTCCTTTAAATTAAACTTTCCACTATTTTAAAGCAATCTCCGCAATTGGGAAACCGAACTTTAATAACAACATTTAAATTTGGACATAGTAAGATAGTACTTTTTCTCTATTCACTTTTGAATGCCTTCTTTTAATCGTATACATCAACATAAGTTTGTATGTTTGGAATATTATACAGCAAAACCTCATAGTTTGTGTGCCCACGCAAGAGAGGGCAGTAATTACTGTTATCTCCATTTTGTAGGTAAGGAATTTGAAGTGGGGATAACCTTTCTCAGACAGCTAAGATTATTAGGTGTCCACAATAGCAAAGAACTTGTTAGGATCATCTCTACCAGAGAACAAAAGGGAAAGCAGTTCTGGAGTTGCCAACATGCTTTTAGGTAAAAAATCTTTCTAACTCCACATCTGCCGCCAAGTGCCACCCTGGTGCATGAGGAAAATGTACCAATTTCATCAACAAATCAGAGTTTTGCAGCAGATAAAGCCTTTCCCACCGTATCCTTGACTCTGCACATTATCTGGGGAAAGCCCCCATTCCTACAGTGTTACTGCTACAGGTAAATAGAGCTCTTGCAGCAATCCTTGACTGGACCATTACAGCAAAATTCCAGGCTTCATTTCTCAAGCCTAGGTTTTCAAGTTTTATAGATAGAGCTTAGTTCTCGTCTTAAACCAGTTTTCTGCTACTGGGATTTTAGTGAAGTTACAGGTTCTGGTGAAGTTACCCCTGGTGAACTCGACCTAGTGTGAGTGGGAGAGCACTCACATCTACAAGCTGTGTTCACATACAAGGAGATACCACACAGATTCCCAATAAAGTAAGCACTTCTTTGGTTTTGAAGGGTCACAGAGATCAATGAATAGAGGAATAATAGATAGAAAGGTTGTCTGTCTGCTAGAGAGATCACTGGAAACCCTGAGCTGCTAGCGAGACTGATTTCAGAGAAGGACTAAGGAAAAAATAACTTGTTTAAAACCTAAAAAGGTTTGAACTTCGGAAACTGCAACGAGTTTGCTTCTTCAGTTTAAACTATTATTCCAGTTTATGTTCAGTCAGCATTACTGTTTTGTTCTTGAATGAAATCTGCTCTCAATCAGAAAATAAAGAAATTCTCCATTTTACCTACACTTCATAAATTGCTTGCCACCAAGCGGTAGTCCCTCTCCAGCGTACAGCAACTATTATGGTCATTTCAGGGGGTAGTCTGCCCGTTATTTTGTCTAGTGTGATTTGTATCCTTACAACATAGATACCTTACCTAGTATAGCCCAATTGATCTACCAGTAATGGAGTGGAATGTGTTGTTGTAGCTTCCTTAAAAAACAACTAACCACCACCAGCCCTGCAGTCTGTGTATCAGCATTGCACATTGTATTCATACAGCGTTTTGGCATTAGGATTTAATCAGTTTATATGATGTGATGTTTCTGAAAGCTAGTGACTAGACACAATGACTCAGGAACTGTGTTCTTTTAGGGAGCAGTGTTGTTAAAAAATTGCTGTCACAGGAGGACTTTTCATAGGAAAAGGTGCACAGCTAGTATTCATCTTGTTCCCAATTGTATGAAAAGAGGTGGCATGGAGGAAAATTAATGTTTGGGGTTTTTTTGTTTTGTATTGTCTTGTGAGGAGGGATTTTAGTGATAAAGAAGTATGATTGAGCCTATCTTTTATTCCTTACCTCTGTGTACCTTTCAAATTAGCATCCTCTGGCTGTTTATATAAGTAAAACTCTGGAGCAGCTCCCGTGATTGCAGTGGAAACCATCGGAACGGTGCTGGTGGTGAGATAATTCAAAAGAGCTTTGTGAATTTGTAGTGGATACAAAAAAAGTAACCAGCCAAATCACCACAGGCATTTGGACAGGCCCCATTCCAGCAGTCTGTGAATACCATCCTTGTAGACTGTAAGAGTTTAATTAAAATGTAAGAAAAAAAAAAGCAGCGTGATCTTGACAATCCTAGAGGAGTCTTTCGGAAACGTTGTTCTGACTGGCACAAGCAAGGAAACAGTTAAAACTTAGTATGCATAGCAGTTGTTTAAAATGTCAAACACCACATCCAAATGCCTTTTATGTCTCACTTAAATGGTTCAAAAGCATGGATGTCCACTTCAATAAAAAGTATAATTCACTGTCTTTCATGTGCCTCCTAATCATCTAATGCATGATTACAACTACAATCTGCAGTACATGTGAAAAATACATCTTGACTTGACCATGGAGCTTACAGGTATTTTTATTGAGTTTTTGCGGTAAAAAACACTATTCGTGCACAAAATCATACCATTCTGTTTACAAGGTTTGAAAATATCCATTGTCCTTACAATGCTTCTGAGAATTGTCTCCATCTACCTCTTTGGGGTGAGAGCAAACAACCAGTGATGTTGAGCAGCTGTATTCACAGAATGGTTGAGGTTGGGGTGACAGTGTGTTCCCCACCAGGCACCAATCTGATCTTTATCTCCCAAAACCCTCCCCAAGCGATAACGATCTGTGGTGGTCATAATGAGTGTGTGTAGTTGTGATGGCTGCATCCAGCTCATGGGTGGTTTCAGGGAGACAGATAACAAAACACAATACCCAAAGGCCAACTTGAGCAATACTGGTACTGTGGTTAATACACAAATATGACTAAGAGTCAATCATCTTACCTCCATAAACAATGAGCAGCCCAAGGGCCCTTTGAGCTCTCCTGCACAGCAGCAGGCTGCACGCCAGGATCTCCCCTTGACTAGGGACACCTCTCAATGTTATTTCTTGAGATTCAGAGATTCCTTGCTGCAACAGGTCCTCAGTAAGTGACTAATAGCATGCTTAACTTCCAAATGTTAGCTAAGTGATATAAAGGACTGATTGTGCATATATAATCCCTTAGACATAAACCTTTGACCAAGTCTGGGACTAGGACTGGATCCAGATGCACATAGACTTCTCTCTGAGATGGAGTTTAGAAAGCAAGAGGGTCCCTTCTGAACGTCATGATTCAACAGGAGGGTCTCCCTGACACATCTGTCTGACCCTGTCCTCTGGGCAGTAAATAATCAAGTGTGCCTTGCTATCCCAAATCTTGTTAAAACACTGTTGCATTTACTATCAAACTTTGTTAAATCCCTCTTTTATATCAATAAACGTATTGCTGCTTCTCTCTCTGAGTGAAGTGCATCACTCCATCTGCAACAGTTGGGAGGGACCTCTGGAGGTCATCTTGTCCAACCCCAGTCTCATCATTTAGGGCGGGAGTCAGTTTGAAAATGACACCTGCATTTCCATATAAATGTATTCCAGTAGATATGTAAGCTGTGTGTAGAAGCTCCCATGATAATCAAAGGACATGCAGGGCTCAGTTCAGCTGAACATATGAGTGCGTTTGAGATGACCCTGGATAATGCACCTGGCCTCCAGTCACCCCTCTAAAAACACAGAGGCTGAGGTCCTGTATCACCTCTGGGTCCTGTGTCACATCTGACAGCTGTCTTAATCCAGGGAGTTGTATTCATTGCATGTAATAGCTTTTTAAGATCTTCCAGGTACACTGCCTAGCCTCTCACTGCCTCTCTAGAAGGATGCAAATCTCCCATAATTCTTGTATCATATTTGCGAGCCCTATGAATAAGACTCAGATGTCCTTGCTAAGTAGTTCTAGACACCTGTGTTTGCACAACAAAATTAATATTCCATCAGAGCTGCTTTGCACTACAATGCGTGAGTCGTTCATGGAAATAAATAAAGATTAGGGGACCCCAGCTTGTCGCATCCCAGTAAAGACACGATTCTGTAGCTTTAGATCAAACTATCTTTTTTTCTCTCTTTCTTTAGCCCATTATAATTTTGGACCTCTTCAGGTTGGCATAGACTTCTTTGGTCTCTTGATTTTCTTGTCTTTTGCTTTTGTGTCTCTATTTTGTTTCTCTGTTTTTGATCTGCTTATAGACCAAGATAGAATTTCTCAAAATGAAGTCATGAAACTAAAGTATGTTTTCAGATAAAAGATGCAATATATGCCCACGTACTGAATGTAGTCCACATATTAATTTGTCCTCAGAGTCATACGGGCTGCCACAAGCAAGAGTCCACAAGCAAGTCACCAAGGTGCCAAGCTGCCTTCCATTGGTTCCACTGCAGGAGCTTCCCCATTGGTTAACCAGCTAATTTGAGTGAAAGAAGGGTGCGTCGTCTTGCACGTAGCATGGAGTGCCACAGGCAAATATGTGTAGTGGACAGTCACAACAGGGCTACTGAGTTGTGGTAATGTATCAAGAATCATATTTCATACTCAATCTCCAATTATTTAAAAATTAAGACTGTTTTTAATGAGAAGCATTAAAAAAAAAAAAAAGAAAAAAGTGTAAATGGAGTTCTCTAAGCAGTGTTTACCTGAAATTCTATTGTGGTACGCAGGTACATAGACCCACAGCATTCAAAATCAATTTCCTATGGAAAAATCCATAAGACTTGATAAATTTGATGGAGGGGGAACCAACAGTCATTGGGAAGCTGAGACAAAGGGGAGGCCGTCAGGCAGTAGCAGCTCTAGACCGCAGGTGAGCGAAAGAAGGCAATCTCTAGGAGCTGAGGAAGAGCAGCTTCACTTTTCTTAGGGGTAGTACATTGCAGAATTCCTCATGTGAGGCTTCACTCAACAAAGCTTTTAAACCTTGAAGAGTGAGCTATTTCAATATAAAAAGCCACAGATATTACAGTGATGCCTAAAGGTGAGAAATCTCTGCCCACCTAAGCAAAATTGTCATGGATGCTTCAGAACTAAATTCAAAGTTATTGCTTGAGATTCATTTCTCCTTATGCTTTTCATTAGCTCAGTGGATACCTTGGCTAATAGCCCTCCCAACTTTTTTGCACCTCTCAGACTAGCTGCTTCAATGCCTTCCTGCTCTAAAGCCTCTAGCTATCAACGCCCCTATTCCAGTCCCCCACCTCTTTACATTTTTGCACAAGTCTAGATGCCCTTCAGCTTCAATATACAAAAGACTGGGACCTTGCAATGGCGATTCCCGCTTATTCTGCTTCCTCCTGGATATTTCCATTCTGGGGATTTCGAGGGTAACATGAAGCAAAATGTGACATTAACTACTTAGATAAGCAAAGCCATGAAGCATGCCGTAGGTGCTTATGGCTACTTTTTGGTCCTTTGGGTTTTCATTACTATTGTGCTCAGAAGTATTTTCTAATGGAAACTTTGCTGCAGAGTGCTTCTGTGCATTTGTTGAAGGTTCACATAATTTATAATAGCTTATATATGCATTTGTTCTACAGATATTGCCTATATTTAATAGACCTCAAGAAATATCTGGCATACTATGGCAATACCAGATATTTTTAGTTAAAATGTAAGTAGAAAAAGATGCACATAATCCAAGTGGAATCTTTTTATTTAAATTAAGGGAAAAAAAGATTAAATAGACACGGTCCTTTTATCTTTAAGGTAGAGCTGTAAGTAGGCAAGACTCCTCAGAAGTCCAGGTGATCTATGGAATATGATTTTTTCCTATAGAACAGAGATTTAAATTCTCTTCTCTCTCAGAAAATCTTCTGTATGTGTACCTCTTTGTGTGAAAAGGTTTCCAGTGTGAGCATGATATTATGTAGAAGTATCTTGTATTGGTGGTGGTGTGTGTGCTATTCCCGTTCATGTTTACAGCACAACATATAGTATTTAGCAAACCAGAGTGTTGCTTTGAAAACACTCCTTAGGACAAAAATATGGTCAGTGTCAGCTATACAGCAGAATAGTGTGTGCTACATTCTCTGCTCTTATATGAAGCAATGAAAATATTTGCAGATAGGAAATAAATGAAAATAAAATGGGTTACATGAGTGTTTTCTAGTCAAATGCTCTTTATATATTAGAAATCTATTGCCACAGCTAAAAATCCGTGCACTAAATCAGCAAATATGACTTACTATAAGGGAAAATGTCCAAATCCATAATATTTTTTATTTTTTAAAGCTAATCCAGTCTGGTACTTTTTATAGCTTTGAGCACTTTCAATCTTCTCTTGACATCACTGTCAAGAGCATGTGGATTAGTCACAAATACACAAAATCAAAGTACTTTGTCCCCTAGAAGCTCACTAAATCTTCATATTTGCAAATTTTCTTTAGAGACCCTATCCTGCCTTTCTCTTATTCACCAGGGTGTATTCACTTAGGGGCTGGCCGATTTTAAAGCTCAAGGTGGCAGCTTGACTAACCCATTCTAATTCCGTCATATTAATTTACTTTAAAGTGACTCCAATAAAGAAAGCCACTGACATCTCATAACATGAGTGGTTTGAAACTATGACTTTTTTTTTTCAACTTAGATTAGTACTAATACTTTAACATAATGTTCCTGAGATTTTATGGCCTTCCATAAACTGAAATGGTCTTGCACCAGATTTAGCAATCACATTTTTCTGCTGCCTCTTTTTCAGTGTTTCCAGCTACAAGCTTATTAAAGCATTGCATGATCTTTCTGCAGCACATGTATATATTATAAAATATCTTTAATATTCTATAAGCAATGGTCTACATCCAGACTGTCCACCTGTAGAGATATGTTGTTTGGGGTACTGTTTCTTTTAACTGATAGCTACATCAGCAGAAGCCTTGCTATGAATGTAGTTTGTATCGGAACAGACAGAAAAATCTCACCACGTTTCCAATATGAGACTATCGTTTCAACTAAAACAGTATGGTCGAAATAACAAACATTTTTGAGAGAAGGAAAGGTCCATTTAACGGAAGATGTTAAAGCAATTTACAGCTGTAAATGCATATTATCTTCACTTAAAATAGAAAATAGAGGAATAGATAGTGACTTAACAGCAAGGCCTTTACTGCCTCTAGAATCCAGGTCTTCTAAATCTTCTAATCTGGAAATACAGTGTATTATATGCAAATATGCAAATAATTAACGTGCAAAGCAAGTGTTGTGATACTCCGGGTGAATAAGTGAGTAAGTCCGCCCTAAAAGAACCTTATTTCGAAAAAAAATTAATTCTGAAAAAAAAAATAATGAAAGACCACAAGAAAAATAAGTCATTCTGTAAAAAGAATGGGGACCACAGTGAAGATGGTGTGAGTTTCTGAAGAGTGGCAGTACCAGCTTTTGACTAAAGCCAGCTGAAAAAGATGTATCCACCAGGATTTTGGAAGTACACAGGTAGGTTGAGGTAAGCACAAACATTGATATTTATCACCACAAAGGAAAAAAACAAAGGCATTAAAGGGAAACTATTGGTGAAGAAAGAAGGTTGAGGGTACGACAGACAAATTTATCCTACGCATCCATTCATGTCAGACACCAGAGAGGAAAATAAGAAATGACAAGACAAAACGTCCATGGCAGTCACTCAGGAACTCATCAAAAGTCTTTGTGCTGTGCCTTCTCCCTTTGAATTTATAGTAACATTAGGTGTCTGGCTGTAACACTCTGTCAGTGTCCTTATTCTCCTGCCTCATGTGTTGGAGAGAGATGAGACTTGGAAGATGCTTCAGTGTTGACCAGGTAAAACTGTGAGGGATACATACGTATGATATAACTCTCACACTATGCTAAGGTTAGAGTAGGATTCCATTTCAATAATCAGTTTTGGAACACACATGACCAAAAGTAAGAGGAAAACTGTGGAGAGAAATGTTATAAACAATAAATGTGGACTTATCATTTATTCATTTATTCAATTTGCAAGTATAACAAGCATTTTTAAATACACGTGAAAGCTCAAATTTATGAAAATTCCAACAAAACAGGTTGGTTTTCCAAGACTATTGTAAATATAATGAAATTTTCTATGGTTGAAATTGATCACTGGTAGAAATAACTGAATTAGAAATAATTTTAAAAAATCTGTTTTCATTTACATAAAATTCCATTAAGAAAACCAAAACAGTAGCACAATTGCTTCTACACTGATGGTGAATCAGTGTAAGAAATTAGCTGGGGGAACAGGAAGGCCTGGCCATAAGTGAAGACACTGGTATAGGAGGAGCCTCAGAAACGTGGTGGAAGGCAGGCAGGCAATGCAACACAACAATATCAGTGTGAAAGATACAGAATATATAACATAAGTCATGCCAGCAATTGATCAACATAATATGGTATAAATCTTAGCACCAAAACAAATTTAGGAACTGACCACATTACCAAGCAACACGGCAGCTACATAGATTAAAACCACAGGCCTAAATAGAAGTAATACAGTACTGAGTCTGTGTTACTGCTTGCTAGGCAGGACCACAGAGTTGCCCATGCACTGAAAGACGAGAGAGGATTTAGGAGCAGGAAATGCAAATGTATTAAAAGACTCCAGTTATCCTGTGTGTATTGGGCAAAACTCATGCCAGGAAATGAAGCAGAAAGGACATTTTTGGGCACCAGGTGTGACTGCTTTGTGGAACAGGCAATTAACAAGCCTGCAAGAGGGAGTGCAGCCATTCACTTGCAGCTGCAAAGTGCGTAGATCTGGCTCCAAACTTTTCAGCTGAAAAATTGCTTTGCAGCAATGACAATCATATATTTCCATTTCACAGCCCTACAGGAATGTCAGTGTCACTGAACACCTATGTAGAGGAGTTTTATGGAACTGAGAATAAATTTTTCAGAAAGATGAAATAGTTTTCAAAATAGAAAGGATCATAAACTCTCACAGAAGCCAAAAAGAAGTTTGAAACACAAGTAAATAAGGAAATTAAAGCTACTATTGCAACATTCAGGGGCATTAAAACACCCGTTGAAATACCCATTAAAATACTCACTTCAGAGACTCCTAAGGCACCCCATAACCAGAGCACCTCAGGAGCACCCAGTAAGGGCATCCTTGAGGGCACTCAGCAAGGGCAAGACCTCTACAGAAATGCTGACTGGATTGTGTTACAGTGTTCATGGTGGAAGAAACTGGGAGATTTCCAACTAAAACCTTTTTCTGGAGAGGAGAAACAGAGGGTTTTTTTCTGAAATGGAAGCAACTAGAAAAGAAGTTATGGTAAGAATAGTGAAAATAGATACTAACATTTGCATATTTCTACCACGACATTTTCCACAGTTGCCTCATTTTCAACTCATATGATATAGAAAAGTGAGCAGTAAAGTGATGAAGCTTGCTAATGATACAACCGGAAGGAGAATGAAAAATCACAGGACAGAGCGATAAAATCAGTGTAGATAAAGGAAATTGATTTATAGGGTGAAAAGCATTGCTACCTTCACAATTAAAATGATGGCGTCTGATGTGTCCCTATATTTCAGGAAAAAGGGCTTGGGGTCACAATAACTCCAGGAAAACATCAGTTCAGTAGCTGGTGGCAGTCAAAGAACAAACAAAATGTTAGAAACTGTTATGAAAAGGCATAGGAAGCAAAACAGAAGTCACTGTACTGCCCCATAACTCTGAGATGGAAAAATTTCAGAGAAGGGCAACAAGAGCAGTTAGAGGCACTGGATGGCTTCCATGCAAAAAACAAGAAAGTAGGCTAGGTTTCTTCATCCTGTAATCGAGACTGTTTGGGGAGAAATATGATTCAGGTGCACAGATTGAGTGGGGAAAAAAAAAGTCAACATAGATAAATGAAACTGATGCAGAGAGTGAAAAACACTCCTGGTCTCTGGCAAGACAAGAAATAGGATCTGTCAAACAAAGTTGTATTCGAGAAAAACACAAGGAGGTGGTGTATCACAGAATAGGAAGCAGATTAGTGGGCTCCTTGCTGTAGGATGTTGTGGATGCTTTATGAGTCCAAGTGAGGACAGAGCAAGTACTTAGAAGAAAAAGCTATTGAGAGTTACTGAATAGACAAAGCAAAATAGTCTAAAAGAATTCACTGAATTGAAAAATTGTGAGGATAGAAGAATCTTGGAAAATAACATTGATGCCAGCTTCATGGGCATCGTTTTAAGGGAAACTGTTGGAGACAGAAAACTGAGCAAGATAGACTCTTGATATGAACAAGTGAAACCATATTTATAGCGTAGCTATGAATTTTAATAGAAAAAAAATTGTGCAAAGAGCTTTGATTATAGGTCTGAAAAAGAAGAGGTGGCTAATCAGAAAGACTGCTTTAGACAGTGGCATAGGTGGAAGATCATTCTGAAAAAAGACAGTTGCTCCCAATACTCATCACATGTACTCGGAGTGGTTAAGTAGGAAGAGCTACTTATGAAAATGAAAAAAATGAAAAAAAACACAGCTAATTTTAAAAAACTTCAGTGCTGTACTTTAATGACAGTCAGGGAAAAGATATCTTTTTTCCTTAATTTTTGAAGGATTAAAAAGGTTTTGTTATTTCTTCATTTCTAAGTATTTCATGATTTCTAAGTTTTCATGTGTATTTTGCCTATTGTAGGTTTAAAATATGCTAAACCATACCAAACCCTCTTTTTTTACTAAATGGAACTTCATCTAAATCAGGAATTATTGCATAGCTTAAGGAGAAATCTGGTCTCCTACAAACTCAAACTCACCCTCCGAAGCAAAATATCTTCACAGAATCACAGAATGGTAGGGGTTGGAAGGGACCTCTGGAAATCATCTAGTCCAACCCCCCCTGCCAGAACAGGTTCACCTAGAGCAGGGTGCATGGGAACATGTCCAGATGGGTTTTGAATGTCTCCAGAGATGGAGACTCCACCACCTCTCTGCCTGCTTCACAAAAGGAAACCTCTGAGCCGTCTCATCTTCCTTTACCAATTCTTTGTGCTGGAGGATGTGGGCAAGCTTTCATCTTGATACAAGAGAGATATTTTTTTATGGGAAGAACAATCATTCACTCAACAACCTCACCAGGGACATAATAATCACTCCTAAACACAGTAGTTGACAAAAAGGTCCCATTCCCTAAGGACTTGTGAGTATAGCCAAAGATATTAACTGAAGGGACAGTTTGTATCCTATACAGAGTCTTACTACTCCTAGTTATTTAAATTTGACAAAAATGTAACTAGAGGGTAATAGGTATGATATATAGATATTTATTCTCACCACACAGGTGAAAGTAAATGCCTGGCACAACAGGGCACTATCTATGGCAAACGCTATTTTGCCACAGCTACAGTGTAAATGATTCAGCTTAAATCAAAAGCTACATCTGATCAGGCTTATATGGTAAAATGTCATGTCAAAATAAGTCGTACCCAACCTGCTAGTCTTCCATGTGATTTCTATTACTTGTATATGAAAACATCATGGTGAAGTGCACCACATTGAAACACTTGCATGTGTCACATCCCACTCTCAGGAAAGAGCTGGGGTAAGTGACTTCAGATTCATAAATTCTCAACGGTGCGGACTAAGGTGAGATAAATCTCAAGGTCCATAAAGAAACCTTTATTAGCTTCCCTATACTTAGTTAGTATAGGCCTTAACAAGTCCACTATAATTGGTTAGGTATATGACAAATTATGGCAAATGGTGAGGTATGCATTGTGTGACTTAACAACAGGTATACAACAACTTACGCAGAGTGGTATTTCAGGTTGTACTTAAGGTTGTTACTTAACTACTCTAACCGTTACTTAACAACTCTAAGAGAAAAGAGAAACTGAGGGATAGAGAAAGGAGAAGACAGAGAAAAAGACAAAGATAAAGAGATCGCTGGTCCTGGCTCCAGCGTCTTTTTCAGGGAATCTTCCCAGGCATCATCTTCTTCTTTCTTGGAAAAATCTTCCCAGGCACCGTCTTCTTTCTCGGGAAGAATCTTCCCAGGCACTTTCTTCTTCTTTTGTTTCTTCTTTGTTCCCCCTCCAGGGGCACTTATTTTCCCCTTTTACGTTTGCTGAATTACCATGGTCCACCCCCCTTGCCAAGGACAGCCTCGTCTCAGGTTTCTCCCTTCTTGCAGGTGGCGTGTAGCATGATTTGGGTGGAGAGAGGAGTGCCATAGTCATACATGTTTAGCATGATCTCTATAATCTTCATTAGCGTATGCAGGGGTGTGCGCTGTCACATGCATTTCGCGTATAATGAAGCAAGGTCACTTATGGGACACAATGGTCTCCAGAACTGAGAACTCGCAAGGTCACCACACGAGTGACAGAACTTTCCTGTCTTCACAGGACAGTTGTCCCACACTTTCAGGTGCCAAAAGTGTTAGTCTTATCAGTTCTTTGAAGGCCAGGCCTGCATTATTTATTTCCTTGAGAGTGTTTGAGGCATTCCATTGAAGGCTTGGAGGGCCTTCTGCCCCTCGTCAGGGAATTTACAGTCCGTCTCTTACAGCATGTGAGGCAAAAAGGCAAATTCAAATACGGCTGAAACGTGCTTGTATTTGCATGCTAGGCAGAAACCTATTCTTTTTTTGTAAGTGCTGGCTTGCTATGCGACACTCCCACTGCTATCAGTTAACTAGAAGTCAGTAGGAGTTGCATGTATCACATGCAGCAGAAGACAGCGGTATGCTTGCTTTTATATCCATAGATGGTCACTTGCAGGGCAATAGTATTTTACCACATGTCTCACTCAGGTGTAGTGGACTGAGTGTGCACAAGTCTAGCTAATGTACTGACACGGTATGCATGCACAAAGCAGAAAGTCATATTGAAAGGATAACTGCATGTTATTCCAGATATAAATCAGGATTTTTTTTTTTATCATGAGAGTGGTGAAACACTGGAACAGGTTGCCCGGAGAGGCTGTAGATGCCCCATCCATGGAAAAATTCAAGGTCAGGAGCTCTGAGCAACCTGATGTAGTTGAAGATGTCCCTGCTCATTGCAGAGTGGTTGGACTAGATGACCTTTAAAGGTCCCTTCCAACTCAAGCTACTCTATGATGCTACAATTCTATGTTGGTGTTACTGTAATGCACCCTGCAATAAAAAGCTGGAGTGAAGGAGTGTGTAGTGGCATGATTTAAGGGCTGTGATTTGGTGGTGTGACAAATTGTTTGGCACATATAATAGCAAATAAAAGCCATAGAGTCCCCCTCTCCTTTCCTGTGATTAAGTAGCATTTTGTCATGGGCAGATTTGACTAGAATGCCACTTTTTTCACAATTAGAAATATCTACTGTCCAGTTTATACCTAGCCATGGTCAGTTCATTCTCAGTCATGATTTGCCAGTGTTTTCTGTCAGCTGAAATAATTATTTTCCCCATAGGCCCTTATTACCTTCACGTATTTACATGTTTGCTTTTAGTCTTTGCTTTACTGAAACAAGCAGGCCACTGTCTTTTGGAATAATATTATCTGAGTGCAGCCTGCAGGCAAGTGTGCAAATTCCACCTGTGAGTTATCTCAGGTACAAGAGACAGCCAAATCAAAGCAGCTCAGAGCCTAATGCAGGATAATTTGCCTTACTTCACAGCAAGACTCTTTAGTCTTTACTGAGTTCTCACCACTGTTTCCTCTAGTTTATCTATGTGACTTCATGCTTAGTGGAGGAGGGAAAGGCTGTGGATGCTGTCTGGCTAGACTTTAGTAGAGCTTTTCACACCATTTTCCACAGCATTCTCCTGGAGAAACTGACCACTCATGGCTTGGACGGGCATACTCTTCATGGGGTAACTGGTAAAAAACTGACCGGACGGCTGGGCCCAAAGAGTGTTGATGACTGGAGTTAAATCCAGTTGGTGGTTGGTCACAAGTGGTGTTTCCTAGGGGTCAGTACTTGGGCCAGTTTTGTTTAATATCTTTATCAATGATCTGGAGGAGGGGATCGAGTCCACCCTCAGTAAGTTTGCTGATGCCACCAAGTTGGGCAGGAGCGTGGATCTGCTTGAGGGTAAGAACGCTCTACAGAGGGATCTGGACAGGCTGGATCAATGGGCTGAGGCTAATGGTATGAGATTCAACAAGGCCAAGTGCCAGGTCCTGCACTTGGGTCACAACAACCCCATGAAATGCTACAGGCTTGGGGAAGAGTTGCTGGAAAGCTGCCCAGCAGAAAAGGACCTGGGGGTGTTAGTCGACTGCTGGCTGAATATGAGTCAGCAGTGTGCCCAGGTGGCCAAGAAGGCCAACAGCATCTTGGCCTGTATCAAAAGTAGCATGGCCAGAAGAACTAATGACGTGATCGTCCCCCTATACTAGACACTGGTGAGGCCGCACCTCGAATACTGTGTTCAGTTTTGGGCCCCTCACTACAAGAAAGACATTGAGGTGCTGGAGTGTGTCCAAAGAAGAGCGACAAAACTGGTGAAGAGTCTAGAGCACAAGTCGTATGAGGAACAGCTGAGGGAGCTGGGGTTGTTCAGCCTGGAGAAAAGGAGGCTGAGGGGAGACGTTACCGCTCTCCACAACTACCTGAAATGAGGTTGCAGACCGATGGGGGTCGGTCTCTTCTCTCAGGTAACAGGTGATAGGGCAAGAGGAAACAGCCTCAAATTGCACCAAGGGAAGTTTAGACTGGATAAGGAACCAACTAGGGGAAGTGCCCTACTGGACCTACTGTTTGTTAACAGAGAAGGTCTTGTGGGGGATGTAAAGGTTGGAGGTCATCTTGGACAAAGTGATCATGAAATGATAGAGTTTTCAATTCTTGGTGAAGGGAGGCGGGGAGCCAGCAGAACTGCCACCTTGAATTTCCAAAGGGCAGACCTTAACCTGTTTAGGAGCATGGTTGAGAGTGTCCCTTGGGAGGCAGTTTTGAAGAGCAAAGGTGCCCAGGAAGGCTGGTCATACTTCAAGCAGGTGCTCTTAGAAGCACAGGCGAAGGTCATCCCCATGTCCCGAAAAACGAGCTGACGGGGAAGAAGGCCAGCCTGACTAAATAGAGAGCTTTGGCTGGACCTCAGGAAAAAAAGGAAGGCTTACATTCTCTGGAAAAGGGGCTTAGCAACTTATGAGGATTATCAAGATATAACAAAGCTATGCAGGGGGAAGATTAGAAGGGCCAAAGCTCAATCAGAACTCAGCTTGGCCACTGCAGTTAAAGACAACAAGAAGAGATTTTTCCAGTATATCAACAGAAAAAGGAAGACTATGGAAAATATAGGTCCACTAATGAATGAGACGGGTGCCCTAGTGGTGGAAGACACAGAGAAGGCAGAGTTACGGAATGCCTTCTTTTCTTCGGTCTTCACTGATAAAGCCCTCCCTCATGAATCCCATACCCTGGAGGCAAGGGGGAAGGTCTGGAGAGAGGAAGACTTTCCCTTAGTTGAGGAGGACCAGGTCAGAGACCACTTGGCCAAGCTGGACATTCATAAATCCATGGGCCCTGACAGGATGCACCTGCGAGTGCTGAGAGAGCTGGCAGATGTTATCGCTAGACCGCTCTCCATTGTCTTTGCAAGGTCATGGGGAACAGGAGAGGTGCCTGAGGACTGGAGGAAGGCTGACATCACTCCAATCTTCAAAAAAGGCAAGAAGGAGGGCCCGGGGAACTACAGGCCGGTTAGTCTCACCTCTGTCCCTGGGAAGGTAATGGAGCGACTCATTCTGGATGTCATCTCCAAACACGCAGAGGAACAGGAAGTTATTGGAAGTGGTCAGCATGGATTTACCAAGGGCAAATCATGCCTGACCAATCTGATAGCTTTCTATGATGTTATAACGGGTTGGCTGGATGAGGGGAGAGCCGTAGATGTCATCTACCTTGACCTTAGCAAGGCTTTTGACACTGTCTCCCATAACATCCTCATTAGGAAGCTGAGGAAGTATGGGCTAGATGAGGTGACAGTGAGGTGGATCGAGAGCTGGCTGAGTGACAGAACTCAGAGGGTTGTGATCAGTGGCACAGAGTCCAGTTGGAGGTCTGTAACCAGTGGTGTCCCTCAGGGGTCAATACTTGGTCCAATTTTGTTCAACATATTCATTAATGACCTAGATGAGGGGACAGAGTGTATCCTCAGCAAGTTTGCTGATGATACCAAGCTGGGAGGGGTGGCCGACACTCCAGAGGGCCGTGCTGCCATCCAGCGTGACCTGGACAGGCTGGAGAGCTGGGCAGAGAAGAACCTAATGAGGTTCAACAAAAGCAAGTGTAAGGTCCTGCCCCTGGGAAGGAAGAATGCCAAACACCAGTATATGTTAGGGGCGGACATGCTGGGAAGCAGCTCTGAGGAGAAGGACCTGGGGGTCCTGGTAGACAGCAAATTATCCATGAGCCAGCAGTGTGCCCTTGTCGCCAAGAAGGCCAATGGCATCCTGGGCCGCATAGGGAAGACTGTGGCCAGTAGGTCGAGGGAGGTCATTCTCCCCCTCTACTCTGCACTGGTGAGGCCACAACTGGAGTACTGTGTCCAGTTTTGGGCTCCCCAGTTCAAGAGGGACAGGGAACTACTGGAGCGAGTCCAGCGAAGGGCAACCAAGATGATTATGGGACTGGAGCACCTCCCTTATGAGGAAAGGCTGAAAGAGCTGGGACTCTTTAGCCTGGAGAAGAGAAGGTTGAGGGAGGACCTGATTAATGTTTACAAGTATCTAAAGGGTGGGTTTAAGGAGGACGGAGCCAGGCTCTTTTCAACGGTTCCCAGCGACAGGACAAGGGGCAATGGGCACAAGCTAGAACATAGGAAGTTCCGTTCAAATACACGGGAAAACTTCTTTACGGTGAGGGTGACAGAGCACTGGAACAGGCTGCCCAGGGAGGCTGTGGAGTCCCCTTCTCTGGAGATTTTCAAGACCCGCCTGGATGCAGCCCTGAGGGATGTGCTTTAGGTAATCCTGCTCTAGCAGGGGAGTTGGACTAGATGATCTCTAGAGGTCCCTTCCAACTCTGAAGATTCCGTGATTCCGTGATTCCGTGATTCCGTGATTCCGTGATATTAGGAAAAATGTTTACACTGAAATGGTTGTTGTCCTGGTTCCGGTGGGGATAGGGTTAATTTTTCCTGGTATTCCATGCCATGTGAGCCACGCCCACCCTGAGCTGCCGGGGGAGGGGGCAGGAAGTTGCTGCTTAAAAGCGGGCTGGGGTGTCCCGGGTCCGGTCCGGCCGGCGAGCGGCGGGGAGCGGCGGTTCCGTAATCGCGTTTGTATATTCCCCTATCCGTGTTGTTGTTGTTGTTTGCCTGTTCCCTTTACTGTTCTGTTAAACTGCCTTTGTCTCAACCCAAGAGTCTTGCCTTTTCTTACGATTCTTCCTGTATTAGGAAGGCGCGAGCGAGCGGCACGTGGTTCTTTGTTGCCGTCTGAGGCTAAACCACGACAGTCCTTTTTGGCGCCCAACGTGGGGCCGCAAGGGTTGAGATAACGACAGAATCCAACTAGAACGTGGAAAAAACGGTTTTGGGGGTTTTTTTGTATGCAATTATTTTATTAGGTAAATAGTCACTGGTCATCATGTTGCTTGGTTTGTTCTCATGGCTGTGTTACATAAATTCCTATATGGCTTATGTACTCCCTGCGATGCTGTTTACCATGTCTGGAAGAGGGATGAGGATTATCATTCTGCTGTCCTGTGCGATATCTGTTTATGATATGATAACATCACTGTTCAGAGGGCTATTTTGGGGTGTTTATGTGGTTTTGCTGTCCTGTCCGTACACTGGACACCGTCTCTCAGAATTTGTTAATAATTTCCCCAGCCCTTTTGCCTCCCTTTTCTCCTTCGGGTCAGGTATGACAGCTTTTGAGAATTTTGAATATCCTTGGGATACTCAAACCAGCGTGTTCCTAGTGCTATGTCTCCTGAATACGTTCCAGGTCTTGTTTAGGGTTAAGCGACTATTTAAGACTACCACCCGGAGATCTGCTCCGAGGCTGGATAGTCAGGGGTGGCATGGCATGTGGGAGAGCATGGGCAGGTACCTAGAGAACTACTCACCTCCAATGGTCTGGGACTTCACCCCTGAACAATTACAGGACCCTGATAAAGTGGTAGAATATTTGAAGGGAAAATGCTGTGGCTATTCTAGAGAGGCACAACTCACCGCGCTGTGCTGGGCCCTGGCCAGTATCTACCAGGCACTGCTCAGAATTATGCAGCACCTTCAAGGGGAAGAGATGGAAACCAGACCGGCAGCCCCTGCGGCTGCTGCGGCCCCTGCGGCAGCCCCTGCGGCTACTGCGGCCCCTGCGGCAGCCCCTGCGGCTACTGCAACCCCTGCGGCAGCCCCTGCGGCTACTGCAACCCCTGCGGCAGCCACTGTAGCTACTGCAATCCTTGCGACAGACACTGCGGCTACTGCAACCCCTGTGGTAGACACTGCAGTTACTCCAACCCCCATAGCAGCCACTGCCACTGAACCAGGGAACCAACCCGTGCCGGTATCAGTTGCCCCCATACAGAAGAAGAAGTACACAAAGAAATCAGTTCGCTTAGTAAGAGATGATGATGAACCAGGGTCATCACGAGAGCAGGAGGAAGAGGCAGAACCAGAGATAATTACTCGATTCCTATCCTTGAGTGAGCTGCGGGATATGCGAAAAGATTTTAGCCGACTTTCAGGCGAGCACATTGTCACCTGGCTGCTCCAGTGCTGGGATAACGGGGCCAGTAGCCTGGAATTAGAGGGTAGGGAGGCCAGGCAGCTGGGATCCCTGTCTAGGGAAGGCGGCATTGACAAGGCGATTGGGAAAAAGACCCAAGCCCTCAGCGTCTGGAAACGACTCCTGTTAGGCGTGAGGGAGAGGTACCCCTTCAGTGAGGATGTTGTATGTCAGCCAAGCAAGTGGACTACCATGGAAAGAGGTATCCAGTACCTGAGAGAATTAGCCGTGTGGGAGATGATTTATTATGACTTGGACAATGCAGACTTACCCACAGACCCTGATGAGGTGCGATGCACAAGGCCCATGTGGCGGAAGTTTGTGCGGAGCGCACCATCGTCATATGCCAACTCCCTGGCAGTAATGGAATGGAAAGGTGAAGAGGGACCAACGGTGGATGAGGTAGCTGGCCGGCTCCGGCGATATGAAGAAAGTCTCTCTTGCCCCCTTGTCTCAGCTGTGGAGAAACTGTTGCGGAAGGTCCAGCAACTTGAAGAGAATATGTCCTACTCCCCACCTGCACGGGCCAGCATCTCAGCTATTAGAAGCAGGCATTTCCCCACTCAAGAGAGAGAGTACAGAGGGTACACACCACGAGGCACCCTGTGGTTCTACCTGCGGGACCACGGAGAGGACATGAGGAAGTGGGATGGACAACCTACTTCGATCCTGCGGACACGGGTACAGGAGCTGCAAGGAAGGACAACCATAAAAGGGGATCCCTCCAGGAAAAGTGCCGCCCCAGTTTCCAGTGGGCCGTTCCCCAGACAAAGCAGAAGGCCTGATCTTGCTTCTGATCCTCTTGAAGGAACTTCCAAGTCATTTATGCAAGAAGTGAGTAATGGATACTATGACCAGTATTAGGGGGCCCCTGCCTCCGGCCAGGTGGAGGAAAGGGACAACCAGGTTTATTGGACGGTGTGGATTCGATGGCCTGGCACATCAGACCCACAGGAGTATAAGGCTCTAGTGGACACGGGTGCGCAGTGTACTTTAATACCATCAAGCTATAGAGGGGCAGAACCCATTTGTATTTCTGGGGTGACAGGGGGATCCCAAGAGTTGACTGTACTGGAGGCAGAAGTGAGCCTAACTGGGAATGAGTGGCAAAAGCATCCCATTGTGACTGGCCCAGAGGCTCCATGCATCCTTGGTATAGATTACCTCAGGAGAGGGTATTTTAAGGACCCAAAAGGGTACCGCTGGGCCTTTGGCATAGCTGCTTTGGAGACAGAGGAAGTTAAACAGTTGTCTGCCTTGCCTGGTCTCTCGGAGGATTCTTCTGTTGTGGGGTTGTTGAGGGTCAAAGAACAACAGGTGCCGATTGCTACCACAACGGTGCATCGGCGGCAGTATCGCACTAACCGAGACTCTCTGATTCCCATCCATGAGCTGATTCGTCAACTAGAGGTTCAAGGAGTGATCAGCAAGACTCGCTCACCCTTTAACAGTCCCATATGGCCGGTGCGAAAATCTAATGGAGAGTGGAGGCTAACTGTAGACTATTGTGGTCTGAATGAAGTCACGCCACCGCTGAGTGCTGCCGTGCCGGACATGCTAGAACTCCAGTACGAACTGGAGTCCAAGGCAGCCAAGTGGTATGCCACGATTGATATAGCAAATGCATTCTTCTCAATCCCTTTGGCAGCAGAGTGCAGGCCACAGTTTGCTTTCACTTGGAGGGGCGTCCAATACACCTGGAATCAACTGCCCCAGGGGTGGAAACACAGCCCCACCATTTGCCATGGACTGATCCAGACTGCACTGGAACAGGGTGAAGCTCCAGAACATCTGCAGTACATTGATGACATCATTGTATGGGGAAACACAGCAGAAGAAGTTTTTGAGAAAGGGAGTAAAATAGTCCAAATCCTTCTGAACGCTGGTTTTGCTATAAAGCGAAGTAAGGTCAAGGGACCTGCGCTGGAGATCCAGTTTTTAGGAATAAAATGGCAAGATGGACGCCGTCAGATCCCAATGGATGTGATCAACAAAATAGCAGCTATGTCTCCACCAACTAGTAAAAAGGAAACACAAGCTTTCTTAGGCATTGTGGGTTTTTGGAGAATGCATATCCCAGATTACAGTCAAATTGCAAGCCCTCTGTATCAAGTAACCCGGAAGAAGAATGATTTTAAATGGGGTCCTGAGCAACGACAAGCTTTTGAACAAATCAAACAGGAAATAGTCCATGCAGTGGCCCTGGGGCCAGTCCGGGCAGGACAAGATGTTAAAAATGTGCTCTACACCGCAGCCGGGGAGAACGGCCCTACCTGGAGCCTCTGGCAGAAAGCACCAGGGGAGACTCGAGGTCGACCCCTAGGGTTTTGGAGTCGTGGATACAGAGGATCCGAAGCCCGCTACACTCCAACAGAAAAAGAGATATTGGCAGCATATGAAGGGGTTCGAGCTGCTTCGGAAGTAGTTGGTACAGAAGCACAGCTCCTCTTAGCACCTCGACTGCCGGTGCTGGGTTGGATGTTCAAAGAAAGGGTCCCCACCACACATCATGCAACCGATGCTACATGGAGTAAGTGGATTGCACTGATCACGCAGCGAACTCGAATGGGAAACCCCAGTCGCCCAGGAATTCTGGAAGTGATCATGGACTGGCCAGAAGGCAAGGATTTCGGAATGTCACCAGAGGAGGAGGTGACGCGTGCAGAAGAGGCCCCACCATATAATAAACTGCCAGAAAATGAGAAGAAATATGCCCTGTTCACTGATGGGTCCTGCCGTATTGTGGGAAAGCATCGAAAGTGGAAGGCTGCTGTGTGGAGTCCTACACGACGGGTTGCAGAAGCCAGTGAGGGACAGGGTGAATCAAGCCAGTTTGCAGAGGTGAAGGCTATTCAGCTGGCTTTGGACATTGCTGAGCGAGAAAAATGGCCAGTACTTTATCTCTACACTGACTCATGGATGGTGGCAAATGCTCTGTGGGGGTGGTTACAGCAGTGGAAGCAGGGAAATTGGCAGCGCAGAGGCAAACCCATCTGGGCTGCTGACCTATGGCAAGATATTGCTGCCCGGATAGAGAATCTGGTTGTGAAAGTACGCCATGTAGATGCCCACGTACCGAAGAATCGGGCCACAGAGGAACATCAGAACAACCAGCAGGTGGATTGGGCCGCTAGGATTGAAGTGGCTCAGGTGGATCTGGACTGGCAACATAAGGGTGAACTATTCATAGCTTGGTGGGCCCATGACTCCTCAGGCCATCAAGGGAGAGATGCGACATATAGATGGGCTCGTGACCGAGGGGTGGACTTGACCATGGACACTATTGCACAGGTCATCCATGAATGTGAGACATGCGCTGCGATCAAACAAGCCAAGCGTTTGAAGCCTCTTTGGTATGGAGGGCGATGGCTGAAATACAAATATGGGGAGGCCTGGCAGATTGATTATATCACACTGCCACAAACCCGTCAAGGCAAGCGCTATGTGCTCACAATGGTGGAAGCAACCACTGGATGGCTGGAAACATACCCTGTGCCCCATGCCACTGCCCGGAACACTATCCTGGGCCTTGAAAAACAAGTCCTGTGGCGACATGGTACCCCAGAGAGAATTGAGTCGGACAACGGGACTCATTTCCGAAACAGCCTCATAGACACCTGGGCCAAAGAGCATGGTATCGAGTGGGTGTATCACATCCCCTATCACGCACCAGCCTCTGGGAAGATAGAACGATACAATGGACTGTTAAAAACTACACTGAGAGCAATGGGTGGTGGGACTTTAAAACACTGGGATACACATTTAGCAAAAGCTACCTGGCTAGTTAACACCAGGGGATCTAACAATCGGGCTGGCCCTGCCCAATCAAAACTTCCACGTACTGTAGAAGGGGATAAAGTCCCTGTAGTGCACATGAAGAATATGCTAGGGAAGACAGTCTGGGTTAGTCCTGCCTCAGGCAAAGGCAAACCCATCCGTGGGACTGCTTTTGCCCAAGGACCTGGGTGCACTTGGTGGGTGATGCGGAAGGATGGGGAAGTCCGATGTGTACCTCATGGGGATCTGATTTTGGGCGAGAATAGCCAATGAATCAGATTGTGTGCTGTTAATTGCTAAGTAACACTGTCACTGTATGTCCTCATTGCTATAATTGCTATCAGTTGTACTACAAGTAAGGCACAGGGATGATGGGATAAGAACTGATCTCAGCAGCTGGCGCCCAGCAGTTTCCTCAAGATCTACGTCTTCAGCCCACGGACTGCGTGCATGAGCCACACCGGGTGCACCAGTCACAAGCTCCGAAAAATACAGCATGCAACAGACCAGCACCACCCAGCATCTCACCTGCTCTGAGAGACTGTTCTAACAGATGGAGCCCAAAGCCGTGGATTAAAAGAACTCAACGGACACTTTGGAGGGATGGCCCATAAACTAAGGGCATTATATGTGTGTATATATATATATATATATATATATAAAACAGGGGAAAGTGGTGGCAATTCATTGGAACCTGCTGGGCATGGCATAGATGGTATGGAATAAGGGGTGGATAATGTCCTGGTTCCGGTAGGGATAGGGTTAATTTTTCCTGGTATTCCATGCCATGTGAGCCATGCCCACCCTGAGCTGCCGGGGGAGGGGGCAGGAAGTTGCTGCTTAAAAGCAGGCTGGGGCGTCCCGGGTCCAGCCGGCGAGCGGCAGGGAGCAGCGGTCCCGTGATTGTGTTTGTATATTCCCCTATCCGTGTTGTTGTTGTTGTTTGCCTGTTCCCTTTGCTGTCCTGTTAAACTGCCTTTGTCTCAACCCAAGAGTCTTGCCTTTTCTTACGATTCTTCCTGTATTAGGAAGGCGCGAGCGAGCGGCACGTGGTTCTTTGTTGCCGTCTGAGGCTAAACCACGACAGTTGTCAAGCAGTGGAACAGGCTGACCAGGGAAGTGGTTGAATCACCATCCCTGAAGGTATTTAAAAGACATGTAGATGTTGCACTTAGGGCCACGGTTTACTGGGGGACTTGAAAGTGTTAGGTTTATGGTTAGACTCAATGATCTTAAAGGTCTTTTCCAACCTAAATTTTTCTTGATACTGTGATTCGAGATCAAATGCTTACCGAAATTCAGAGGGAGATTGCTTTTCTGTGAAAAAGATACCATTTTCTTATGGAAGATCCATACCCACACAGTCTGCCTTTGGCCAGCCCATATGTATTTTATATTATTTTACATATCTTTAGCCATTTTCCTTCTCAACATGTCCTAATGCTTTGCATGCTATTGAGATCAGGTTAATTAAATAATAGTTATTTGGATCTCTTGCCCTCGTTCTTCCTCTTCCACACTTCCTCTTCTAAAATATAGCCATTTTATTTGCCATTTTGCAATCAAAGTTACACTCTGATCACTAGGATTTTTTTTAAACACTTAAACATTTTTTTCTGGGCCTGTGATTCAGGTATCAGCTCTTTTAAAATCCAAATCTCTCAAATGCTATCTTTAAGTTTTGCTTCCCTCTCAGCTGATATAAAATCCAGTGCCCTACCTTCATTTACATTTACCAACCTACTTTGTCATTACAGGACTGCTATATTTGTTGAAAACATATGCAAAATACGTACTTTGTCTTGGCACCACATCTAGACTGTTTTTAACTTGTATCCCACCCTCACCGTAGAAACACTACTCCATTTTCTTCCCCTTTCATTTATGAGGGCAACAAAACTTTTGCTACCTATTTTAAATTCCTTCTCAAGATCTACATTAGCTTCACATTTGGCACATGTCACTTTACCACTGCATGTGTTCGTCTAAAAACGTGGCTTCATTTGTTGGTCAGTTGAGTTCTTTCTTCTGGGTCCTTGATTTCTCTGCTTTATATCTTGGGATGATTTTTTCTTCTTCTTCCTACAAGCTGTTTCCAGTTTCTGGAAGCTGAATCCAGCATCCCAGCTTTGCACAGACTTCATCACCAGCATAAAGGAGACAGGTTAGTTAGTATGACTGTCAAGAATAAACAGAAAAGTCAGAGAAGGAAAATAGGTTGAAACTTTGAGAATCAGGAAGCTGAAGTATTTGCTCCTAGTAGATGATCATAGTGATAGAGTTCCCTTGTCTGGAAAACTGTCTGGTTGCAAAATGTTGTTCTCTGAATATAGATAATAGATATTTTATTACTTCTTATAAAATGAGAAGATCATGTTCTGTTAAATCATCTCTTACACTAATGACCTTTTCAAAATGTACAATATTACTAGTAGAAAATGTTCCCTTCTGTGAGGGATAAACCTTTATTATCAGTAGGCTTCTTCAGTGCAGCATATCTACAAACAAAATATTATTGCCAATAATCTTTTTTCTATACCAGCATATTATCATTGAATTCAGAGGAAAGGCTGTAGTACTGTCATCAACAGATTTGTCAATAACAGTATGTAAAAAGATATTTTCATGTATTTCATTCCAGAATTACTTTTAGTCTGTAAATATTTTTCTGATTGTTGTTTATAGATGTTTATTTTGACAGCAGTGACATATTTCTTTAAAGACTTTCTGAGAAAAGTAAGTTTGTACTATCTTACACATTTCTCATTAACTTTGGGCTATTTCTCTTTCAATTTATTCCAACCACTTGACATCTAATTTTTCACATTATTTCACCCGGAAAAGTTAATGTAGAAAAGATGATATAACTGTCAGCTGGTCAGATGAGTGCCTGTCAGCAGGAAACTTACTTTTGCAGTCTACTAGTACCCAGTTAGGCTAAATTTAAAGTGGATTCAGTGGAGTGTTTTTCTGTTAATCATTAATGGGCATAGATAGTTCAGCTCGATTTTAGCATGATTGTAAATATATTCTTAGGACAAGCCAAAAGCCAGGATAATGGGATAAAAGCAGTTAGCGCAATTCAAGATTAAGGGTCTGAATGGAAATATGTACAGGATCTGACTCAAAGTGCTTTTTTCTACATACTGTTGTCAATCTCTTCTCTCATGGAAAGAGTGGCACACTTCACTTGCAAGAGAGAAGGAACAATATACTTTATTGATATAAAACATTGAGTGAACAAAATTCAATGGTAAATGCGACACTGGAATAACTTGATTATTTACTGCCCAGAGGACAGGGTCAGACAGATGTGTCAGGGAGACCCTCCTGTTGAATCATGACGTTCAGAAGGGACCCTCTTGCTTTCTAAACTCCATCTCAGAGAGAAGTCTATGTGCAACTGGATCCAGTCCTAGTCCCAGACTTGGTCAAAGGTTTATGTCTAAGGGATTATACATGCACAATCAGTCCTTTATGTCACTTAGCTAACATTTGGAAGTTAAGCATGCTATTAGTCACTTACTGAGGATCTGTTGCAGCAAGGAATCTCTGAATCTCAAGAAATAACGTTGAGAGGTGTCCCTAGTCAAGGGGAGATCCTGGCGTGCAGCCCGCTGCTGTGCAGGAGAGCTCAAAGGGCCCTTGGGCTCCTGGCTATTTATAGCGGAAAGATGACTAACGTTTAGTCATATTCACATACTGACTGCAGATGTTAGTTTCTTCCAAATTTAGCTTGAGTCAGACATTGACCAGCACCGCTAGGTGCCCCGTGGTTAGGTGGGCGCATTGCTATAAATTAGCCCTTGGCTATAGTGTTGTTACCTGTCTTCCCAGAATCCACTTTGAGCCGTATACATCCATCATGACCACCGCTGGTGGTTGTCACTTGAGCAGGGTTACAGGAAAAGGTCGGGTTCAGCATGGGGAGGGAGGGAGAGTACAGCATCACACCTTCATGTTAATAAGCATCATCTTTACTTAACTCTCTGGAAAATTTGAAGGAAATCCCACTGTGAACCGTTCGATGAACAAAACAGGTAGTATGAATACCTGTGACATTTTGGTGCTTCAACCTGAGAAGTTTTCAGAATCAGAGATAATGTGGCAGAAACAGCAATCAGTATGAAATTAAGTCCTAAAGCATGTTTTTGCTGTGTGAAAGACAGACATGAATTGAGCATCTCGTATCTAGAAGATGTGCTGAGGAGAAGCCTTTAGGACATCCATATCCCAGCGTCAAACAAAAGTAATGCTTTTAATAACCCTACATGCAATGTGAGATAGATTCTTTCTGCAGATGAGAAATGGCCCCAGAGAATTACTTGCTAAGGAGAATGTGATAAAAGATTAAGAAAAATGTTCTATGGAAATCATTATGAATGCTTCAATTATTAAAGAAATAGATAACATTCACCGTTTTGTAACAGATTTGTGGCCAGCTCGGAGTCATTTGAATACAATGAGGATGGCTTCAGTGGAAAAAACAGATTACTGACCATATTACTGCGTAATATGCATCCTCACAAACAAATCTTTACGCAAATATGTGGTATGAGCAACCACAGCATGGAACAGGAAACAGATAGCCTGCCTGAAAGAAAAAAGCAGTAAGGATTTTTTAAGAGAACCTATTTGAGCTGCAATGTAACATCACAGGGGGGCATTCATGGACGAAGTTAGGATGACAGCAGGCAATTCACTGCGCATCTTCACTGCAGTCTTCACCTGAATGACTGACTTTGGTGACCCTGGCTCAGATGCAAGTGTCTGCACTGATAGATCACACTGATGTTACTTCCAGGTAGTGGAGGTGGGCAAGAGAGCACAACTTTTCAGGAGGTCATATATGTGCATGGGCGTGTGTCTACTTTCCTATTCAGCTCTGTTTTTGAGAGGAACAGCAGGACTTCATCCTTTCCTATAATCATCAATCAATCCGTGGTTAACTTTGTAGGACAATGAAGCACTGAAGGAGTGTTAAATTTTCTTTCAGAAATTTCTTGGTAGTGAACAAGCTCAGATTGTAGGGAAGAAAAAAAAAAAGTTAAATCTTCAAATGAATATAGGGGCAATCTATGTGGATTTGGAGTGGTTCTCCAAACACTTACAGCCTCAGAAGAAAAGGCTTGTGAATGTTAAATTTGCACATTGGCGATAAATAAATGCACAAGTGAAGCCTCTTTGCTGTACATAGATATGGCTGTATATGTAAAAATAGAGCTTGCCTGTAAATACAACATATGTGGGAAGCTGCTAACTGTCAATATACACCCAGTGAAACACTGGAGTCTGGTATATAATTACATATAGTATTGAGCTGCACTAAAAAACCCAATCTATAGCAGTGATTACTCCTTGTACTTGGAACTCATTTGGGAGATTAAGGTTTCCACAGAATCTAACAGTTTATTGGTAAGGTAGAATATCCTATTTTGAGTCAAAATTACTAGTGATCCACAGCCTGCTTTGGCTTCCAAAGGGATTTGAAAAGCTGCTCTAAGCTTTCACTTTCCACTGGTATATGAGAGCTATTCACAAGTTTCTTAATGATGATTTATCAATATGGGAATTGGCTCCGCCTCCACAAGTTGTCCAAAATAACCTACAGTTGCTCCCCAATGAGCAGGCCGCAACCTTTGTTCTGGCAGAGGTGCTTCTAATGGGACATATGCAAAAAAATTAAGGGAAGAACAGTTCATTTAGTTTTGTTCTACTGTGAAGCTTGTTTGTTGTGTGTAAAGAAGGCTTGTATGTTTTTTAAGGTTTGTGTATTGTATATTTAATTGGTGGAAGCATATTTAAAGCCTTAACTAGACATCCTTTTACATTGGCTGCTCAAATAGAGACAGCCTAGTTATTTACCTGATTCACAATGAAGAATTACAAACATTTCATACCTTCTGTTTTTCTATTACTGTCTAACTCAAAAAGATTCATACCATATATTTAACTTGTCCCCTCTTCTAAAGTGCCTAATCAACCTAAGGCATATGCATTTTCCAAAAATTATTCACCTACCCTATCCTTTCACATTTTAAAATGGACCTATTATTTTATGCACTAAATTGGAAGAGCAATTTTTAGCACGTTGCATGAAGATTTAATTGTGTAATTCTCATTAAAGCTAATGGAGATTGTGTTGTTAAATCACACCGTGCGGAACATTCCATATTCCCTTAAGTGTCCTTATGTTGCTGGACTGGGAAGCGGCTGCACTGCCAGAGACATGTGCGCATCTATTTCAGTGAGAATCTGTCTAGCAGGCTTAATTTCATTTTCAGGTCTGATCCCAACATCCTTGAATAACTGGTCTCATATGTGTAATCAAACTAAACCAGGCCTTTTGAGTTCAAGAAAGGAATTAGTAAATGAAATGGCCAGATTTAGTTCAAATTAGCAATAAATTGCCTTTCTGTGGGATTTGGCCAAAAAAAAAAACGGTACCTGTAGCAACTTGCAGACATGGTCCCTTTGTTTGTGCTAATAGTAATTTCTCTAAAACCTAGCAAGTGAATTTTAAATCGTTAGAGTAGGTGAACTATTTGGATCTAACGTTGTTCAAGGCTGACTTCATTCTTTCCTACTCTTTTCGATAGATTTTTTGGTATTTTTGTTTACTTTACAGATTTCAGTACAAATTTGGCCCTTAACATACTGTTCTGTTCAACTAAGGGCTGAGATGGAAAGTTAGTTTTGCTTTATGTCATCGTTATAGGGAAAGATATTTTATGCTTTCCTAATACTGATTTCAAATTAATCTGAATTAATGCTAATCTCCTTCACTGTAGAAATAAAACTTTAAAAGTAGCCGCCTTTGATCTGTGTGTGGAGGTATTACTTTTCATTTCAGCTACACTAAATACTGACTTTCGTCTGTCTATTAAGAGGAATCACATGAAATTTACATCTAGAGATAGATTGATTAATTGACCTTTTTAGCTGAAGCATTTGAAAGTTGATGTTGAAGACTTACTATAAGGCCTTAATTTAAAAATCTGTTATAGACGTGGAACAATATCTGGTCCCTAGAATAAGAAGTAAAGACATAATAGCAAAAAAATAGTCTTGATGGTTACTGTACAGTTTTAGCACAGAACTATAGTGCTGAGGATACCATTTCCACAAAGATCAAGAAGGGGTTACTATGGTACTTTTTTGATGTGCCCACTGGTAACCTCTCATGAACAATTCCTGCCTGAACTGCTAAGGAACTTTTTCATGACTGAAAGGAAGGATGGGCAGAAGAAGTGGAGAAATGTGCTTTATTTCATCAGCAGAAAACAGGAATGTCAATTAGACCTCAAAGAAGTGCTCTACAAGAGAGCTTTTTGACATATCCAGGACACAGAGACCTCAGTTGAGTATGAAAATCATCCCACATCCCACAGGTACTTTGCTGTGTGCATGTACAAATTAAAAATTAGAGCAGTTTGCGTGTAAGCCCTTGTTATCCATAATTTTTCCTACTTTTAGGAAAGGTTACCAGTGTCATATGACCTCCAAAGGAGGGAAATTTGCCACCTCCCCTGCATCACTATAAAACACATGGAAGTGTACCATAAACAGAAAAGTAACACAATGATGAAAGGACAAACATGCTATATTATTAAAGAAGGCAAAAGCATACTGTATTAAGCCTGGAGAAACAAAAGCTAGGGATAGGTGTGATTGCTGTGTATTGATTAGGTAAGCTAAGGAGACTACTCAAGATGCACATTTTCCCCAAGAGAAAAGGAGTTATTGAAATGTCATCTCCTGTTGGTTTGTCCATTTCCTTTTTGCAGTACCCACTAATATCACACTTGCTATACCTCAATTTTCCCTCCTATCTCATCTGCTGAGGCTCCTACTGCAATCTTTCTACCTCTTCATGCCTCTGCACCCTTTCTTCTCCCTCCCATAGCCCAGGTCTCTCACTGGTACCTTGCAGTCCCCTCGTACCTGCTTTACACACCTTCTTGCTGACATGTGGGCCAAAAGAAGAATGTTGGGATTCATGTAGACATGGTGACAGACTTCTATCAAACATAGTGAAAAAGGGCTGAGCTTCCTCTGCTCTGGTGGCAGGAACCTCCCACCGCCAGCAGGCTATTGACTTTTTAACAGGACTAGTAGGAGTTTGCTGTCTGCAAGACAGCCCCCTGCCTCCGTCGTACTTTCTTGAAAGTCTAATTCAAAACCAAAAGCTCAGTCGTTCATGTCTTCATCTGTCTGGAAAATGTCCTAAAAAAAAAGAATCGTGTTACAACAACATTTGGAAATAAACTGATCAAGAACAGATTTTAGGCTGGAAATTACAAGAACATTTCAAATTTTTTAGGGTATGATTTGAAGGCAGCCTTCTGACACAAGTTGTGCAGACACAGAAATAAGTTTTAAGGTGTAGCGTGATAACATTTCTAAAAAGCAAGCTTTTTTTAATGTGGCAGAAGACAGGATGTGATATCCCAGGATGTTCCTTCCAATTTCATATTCTTCTGTCATTTACTTTTTGATTTAACATCTCTATCTTAAGCAGTGTCATTCAGCACCATTAAAATACAAGCTGAATCAAAGGATTATTATCCCAACTATTTTTTGGCTTTGTTGTAACTTTTAACTGGCGTAGGTACCAACTGCCATTAACTGCCAACTGTCATTAAAACCTCATCTGAGTTGAGATATGTATCTTTAGCCTTCTTTGATTTCATTGAGCTCATACACCTGTCCTGAGTTCTGAGAACAGATGAAACAGGAAATAGCCAGGAGGAATCAAAAAGATTGAAAAGAAAGTCATAAGAATACAATGTGCTTGGATATCTTAATGACAGTCAACCGAAATGAATTTAAGTACTATCTAAGATTCCCTCTGCCAAAACTCCTGTGCCAGAATTAATTGGTTTCTCTAGTTTTTCATGTTCCTTTATCTTGCATCCAGGATGACTCTTAAGATCCCTGACAGCTGTAGGACCTCTAATACTGCTTTTCTTTTTTAATTTAAAAAACAATCTCCCATGCACTTTTGTATATTTTTGTGCCCCTTAATAAAGAATCAAACAACTCTTGAATGGAAATCACTCATGAATCCTTCTACAAGCCATTTAATCAGCTTTTCTGCAGTTTATGATGTATGAAAAATCAATTAAAAGAGACTCTGACTCATGACTCGTTGTCCTCTGTTTTAAATCTACCATTGCAAATTTTATAGCTTGTTTCTCATCTCATTGACATATAAGGTCCAGCTAGTGGAATAAAAAATATTTTGTTGATTTTTGTGCCTTCCCCAGTCTTCACTTTAGGTAGAATGTTCACTTTTGAAATGGAAATATCAATTGAAACCACCAGATTGCAGAAGCAATCTTAGCACAACTCAGTAGGCGGCATTTTTCCTTCTGCGCTGATATAAATGAATGTCCCATTATTGTGCTTTTAAAGATTCAGGAGAAAAACATGAACTGGATTAAAATACTCGAGTTAGTCTTTGAGATAAAGGACTGAGAACACAAGCTACTTACAGAGCTTAGAATGACCATATTCTAACTGAGAAGGGAGGGGTCGTAGTGCATCAAGGCCTAGTCAACTTATCTCAGGTACTAACAGCAACACAGCCTGCACTGAAGATCATGAAACCATGGCTCCATCCGAGCACAGTGGTACCCAACAAGTGGCTGATGTCCATGTTGCTATGGCTTTGCTCTTCGTCAGACCCAAACTGCTTAGACCAAAACTATTTGAGAGTAGTCTTTTTCTAGTCGTAGAAGAAACTTACACACAGATTCTGCAGCATTTATATAAGATGTGGGTCATGCGAAGAGTTTCCAGTGAGCATGACTATCTAATGTCTATGTAAATACAAGCCATTTTTGCATACTGTTTTGAGTGCTTTTCTCTAAGCCCTACTGTTTTATGTTGCTATACATTTTTCCTCGTAACTGCCAGTGCCTTGTTAATTGATACATTTGTATCTCATGTATGTTCATTATACTTATATCTGAGATATGAAATTCAATGCTGGCAATCTAAAACGCAAAATTCAAGGTTCAAATGCAGTGTTCATTTGCCTATTACTTCAGTGAGATTTTTGAGAAACTGTAAGTTATTTTGGTTAAACACTTGTAAAAATCTCCTGTGTACCCTAATTTCCACATCAAAATATAAATAATAGTAAACAGAAATCCTCAGGAGTGAGCAGGTAAGCACACAGTGTTCTTAGTTTTCGTGAGCTTTCAAGATAAGTGGGACAGGATTAGTCTTATATTTATTCTCTACTGAGTATTTCTAACTACAGAAATGTGCCAACTGAGATACTTAGTGCCTGCTATCACTATGAATAATTTTCTGACGATGCAGGACAATAAGTCTATTAAAGACAACTGAACTAGCAGAAATATTTGCAAAGGCAACTGAACTAGCAGAAATATTTGCAAAGGAATTCTATTTGCTAGAAACTTTGCGCTATGGAAAAAAAAAACTGGACTACCATTCCAAGGAATATCTCTGAAAATATGGAATCGGTGCTATGTGATATATCCAGAGAGCAGACTTACAGTCTTCTCCGTGTGTTTCTCCTGTTAGACTGAAGAAAATCTTAAGTTGTATAGCTATACTTAATGTTAGTTTATACTTTCTGAGTCCTCCAAATGAAATGTCCTGGTCTTGCCTCAACATTTCCAACTCTAGACTGAAAATGGCATTCATTTGGCAACATATGGTTGGTCTGATGGGAATAAAGAACCAGGAGAGGAGAGCAGCAGGGAAACTAGACAAGGATTTCATAGGAAGATTGGGAATGTGAACCAGTAGGCGTCAAAACTTAGGCATAGAATCATAGAATCATAGAATCATAGAATCATAGGGTTGGAAGGGACCTCTGGAAATCATCTAATCCAACCCCCCTGCCAGAGCAGAATCACCTAGAGCAGGTTGCACAGGAACGCGTCCAGGCGGGTTTGGAATGTCTCCAGAGATGGAGACTCCACCACCTCTCTGGGCAGCCTGTTCCAGTGCTCTGCCACCCTCAAAGTAAAGAGGTTCCTCCCCATGTTTAGGTGGAACTTCCTATGCTCAAGTTTGCGCCCATTACCTCTTGTCCTGTCCCCGGGCACCACTGAAAAGAGCCTGGCCCCATCCTCCTGACACCCGCCCTTTAAGTATTTATAAGTGTTGATGAGATCCCCCCTCAGCCATCTTTTCTCCAGACTGAAAAGACACAAATCCCTCAGCCTTTCTTCGTAAGAGAGGTGTTCCAGTCCCCTAATCATCTTGGTAGCTCTCTGCTGCACCCTCTCCAGCAGTTCCCTGTCCTTCCTGAACCGGAGAGCCCAGAACTGGACACAGTACTCCAAGTGCGGCCTCACCAAGGCAGAGTAGAGGGGGAGGATGACCTCCCTCGACCTGCTGGCCACTCTTCTAGGTGCACCCCAGGATGCCATTGGCCTTCTTGATCCCAAGGGCACATGGCTGGCTCATGATCATCCTGTTGCCCACCAGGACTCCCAGGTCTCTTTCCACAGAGCTGCTCTCCAGTGCATCAGCCCCCAACCTGTACTGGTGCATGGGGTTATTCCTCCCCAGGTGCAGCACCCTACACTTGCCCTTGTTGAATTTCATAAGGTTCCTCTTTGCCCAACTCTCTAGCCTGTCCAGGTCTCTCTGTATGATGGCACAGCCTTCCGGTGTGTCAGCCACCCCTCCCGGCTTTGTGTCATCGGCAAACTTGCTGAGGGTGCACTCTATCCCCTCGTCCAGGTCATTGATGAATATATTGAAGAGGACTGGACCCAGTACTGACCCCTGGGCAACACCACTCGTCACTGACCTCCAACTAGACTCTGTGCCCCTAATCACGACCCTCTGAGCTCTGTCTTTCAACCAGGTATCTATCCACCTTACTGTCCATTCATCTAGCACACTCTTCCTAAGCTTCCCTATGAGGATGCTGTGGGAGACCGTGTCGAGCACCTTGCTTAAGTCAAGGTAGACCACATCCACTGCCCTCCCCTCATCTATCCATCCAGTCATGCCATCATAGAAGGCTATCAGATTAGTCAGACATGATTTCCCCTTGGTGAATCCATGTTGAGTACTTCTGATAGCTTTCATTCCTTCCACATGCCTTGAGATGACGCCCAGAACAAGCTGTTCCATCATCTTTCCAGGGAAGGAGGTGAGGCTGACTGGCCTGTGGTTCCCTGGCTCCTCCTTCTTGCCTTTTTTGAAGACTGGAGTGATGTTGGCTTTCCTCCAGTCCTCAGGCACCTCGCTTGCTCTCCAGGACCTTTCAAAGATGATGGAGAGCAGCCCAGCAATGACTTCCGCCAGCTCCCTCAGCACTCTCGGGTGCATCCCATCGGGACCCATGGACTTGTGAATATCTAATTGATCTAACTGATCCCTCGCTCAGTCCTCCTCAACCCAAGGGAAGTCTTCTTCTTTCCCCGTTAATTCCCCTAATGCCTGGGACTCCTGAGGGCTGGGCTGAGCAGTAAAGACCGAAACAAAGAAGGCATTCAGTAACTCCGTCTTCTCCGCATCCTCCAACACCATGGCTCCTGTTTCATTCAACAGTGGGCCCACAACTTCTCTGGTCTTCTTTTTGCTTCCAATATACTTGTAGAAGCCCGTCCTGTTGAGCTTGACATCCCTAGCCAGGTTTAATTCCAAGGCAGCCTTGGCTTTCCTTGTTTCATCCCTGCACGCTCTGGCAGCATTCTTGTAATCCTCCCATGTCATTATGTAATTGGAGGATGTATCATGGTTCAAGACAAATTAAGAAAGACTGCACAGACATAATGGCATATGATATTGGTCAAGTACTGACTTCCAGAATTTTAATAACATTCTTTTAAACCAGATTTTAAAGAATGGTTTATTCACGTATATACCCGCATACCCATATGTAGTACCAAACATACAAAATACTTGTTAAAAGACCATTTTGTTTGAGCAGTCAAGCATTACACACTCATGAAATGCTTGAATTATGCATCTCCAGCAGTCGAATTTGCCCCCTTGAATGATCACATTACAGCACAGTTAAATGTTAATAGTTTCTAGGGCTGAAGTTCTGCTAGGTATACCAACAACAGACAAAATTCCTGTGAAGATTTTTACAGTCATAAGGCTTGGGAGCTTTTCTAATGAAATTCCTACAGAAAGAAAAGTTATGACAGTGCTAGTAACACTGGTGTTATTTCTAAAATCAGTGTCAGTGAAAGTATTGTGGGTGCTATTGACAGTTTGACATGGCAAAACATTAAAAAGTGCCAGTGATCAGATGCCTTGCTAACCTGTTACCTAAAGCATCTCTTCTTGTTCAGGTGTGTCCAATTTCCAGCTTAGTAATAAAAATTTTATTTCTAGTACCATCTTTGAATGATGGCATTTACTTTAAAATCATTTTTAATCTTAATGTCAATGTTGTGCTATACAAATACATGACTGTGGCGAAATATTTAGGGCAGTTTCTGGTTTTGATTTCAAGAGCTGACAAATTGTGTTTTAGTTTGGACTTAGTGATTCCCTAGAAAAACTAACAAAGGAAAGTGCCATGCAGAGAGTAGAAACATTAAAAAATCACAGTCATTTCCCTGTATTTTTTGGAAACTAAAGGGAAGAGGTACTGTGAAACTTAAACTATAACAAGTAGTTTTAAATCATTCAGACTTCGAAGTCAGCTCCACAGTACAGAAAGGTACAGGCCAGTGAAAAGCAACTTGGGAGGGGATCATATTTGACTGCCTACACATTAAAGGCAGGGACATCACAAATTTTGTCTTTTCCCTGTCCGTATTCATGTGGTGTGCACAACCTCAGCCACCCCAGAAGAAGACTATTTCAGCCATGGTAGTAGCCACAGAGCTCACTCCGTCCCACTGTGCCAAGAGCACATAAATCAGACATGCACATAGAAGTTATTAGTATCTTGGGATTGGTGGGAAACAGGGGAGAAGAAAGGCTATTTCTGAGTTAGGAAGCTTTGCATCCAGATCCTGCTGTCTTGCAGAGGGTTTTTAGAAATTTTCCAGAGCCCTTGACTTACCTTCTCAGACGCTTTCTGAAAACGCTTATTTGTATCTGGCAGTAGCCTCTTGTGGTGCACAGCACATACATTTGGGCAGATACTCACCTTTTAGAATATCACTTGATATTGTCATGACAAAAAATGTCCACTCCTGCTGAAAGCCCTGGACTTTTTATTAATTTGCAGAGACAGCTCTGTTGATGTTCCAGTGAGGGAGTTAAGAATATTTTGGTCCATTTATGGCTATAAATATTTTGAAACACTGGGGGAAAAGTTTTACTTATCTGCTATGCTGTGATTGCAGACAAACCATCCCCAGCTGTGATGTATTCTGTCTGTCAACACCTACTCTGCAACAACAGTAAAATTGGAGATATTCTTCTTGGAGATGTTTCTCTATCAGAAAAGCAATCCCAGTGCAGCTGCCTCGTCAATGTCTGAGAATCTCTTGCTTCTCCATATAAATAACACGCACAATTGCCCTTTCCTTCTACAGTTTTCCTCAGTATGTCTCCTGGTTGCAGAGTACCAGGAAGCCCCAAAGCTTGCAGGGTGCAGTGGAAAATCTGTCTTTTGAGGAGCACAGGGTTTTGGGGAACAAGTATAAATGAAGTATTTACCCTGTTTACCTTGGAGACTTTTACAGGTTCATTTATAGGAAACTTGCATTCAGATGTTTCACCTCTGCTGTGAGATCCTCATCCTCTGTGTTGAAAAGCAGCCTTGTGCACCAACACCCACCAGAGAAGAACACAGTAAGGGACCAAATGCTTGCTGCTCTTCCATCTGCTGTTTATATCCTGTCACTGGGGAAGGGAATTTGGGAGTGTGCCAAGAGACATGAACTTTCACCAGGTACTTTCACCTACTGTTCTCTAAAACGTTTTTCAGGAAAGAATAATCCCCGACCCATCTTGGTCTCACAAATTTTGTCTTTACAAGTTCAGGGCCATGACCATTTCTGAGATCGTAGCATTACTTCCAAAAACAAAACTGGTTAAAGTCTCTTAGACTTCAGGGTCTTTATTTTTGCATTGTTGATTCACTCAGTACATAGGCAAAAACCCTAGTTCATTATAAGCCTGGATCACTACTGGTAAAAAACTCTTATTTGGACTCTATGTGGCCTTCAGGCTCTTCAGGCTCTTTGTGGTGTTTGTTACCTCCCAGATGCCTACAAATTGAGTGCAATGCAGAGAGAGAGCCCGTGCCAGGGCTGGTGATGGACTTCTTTCTCCTAGACATTTGTCCTATTCAATATATGCAAGGAAAGTCTCTTTTTACTTCTGGAAGTAAAGCCATTGTCCATGTTTGTTGTCACATACGCTTCATACTCCTGTTTCACACGGACAGTCTCAATCTCCCTGATTTCCCAAGGAGGGCAACTACAGCATTACTGCGCTGGAAACTTGACTCCTGTGAATCACGTGCCAATCATTCCTCCTGGGCCTCAAGGGCCAGCACGTCAGAGCAGTGGTAGCCAGAACCATCCCAGCACCTTACATGGAAAAGCAAGGGGGTAGGAATACCTCTATGCTTTGCTGAGAAGCAGCTAATCTTTACGACTGTTGTATCCAATATCAAATGCAACTATTAGCAGTACCTAATACTTGGAGGTTTTGAACATGATGTTAGATCACTAGCTGACCCATTCCAGGCAGAAAGCAAGAGCTAAAATATGTTCTTGTATATCTGGGTAAAGACCGCCAAGATCATCTCTATCTCCTAAGCTAATAGGAAAAGCCATCCCTCTGTGACCTGTCTAGGCCATCTTCCCTCTGCTACTGCAAAGGCAAAAACACCTCTGATCGTGAGGAGTGAGGGTATACATGTATATTGATAGCGTCTATTGTTGTGTCAACAAGACTTTTCAAAAATTCCCATTTAGTAATTTATAAGGAACATCCTTTCAGTTAAAAAATACCATTGCATTTATTTCTCAAAGCTTTTTCTTGCATATGTTTTCTTGTAACAGGTACATTTTTTTTCTTAATATTCCAAAATTAGGTCACTAATTTCTGCCAAAAAATTTTACATTTTAGAAAGAAAGCTTTTATTGCAATGCTTACAAAAAGCTGTTCAGAGTCTATTCTAGGTGGCAACTTGTTTAATTTTCATGTAACTTCATGTATTAATATGCAAAAAAAAAAAAAAAAGGTTTTATCAACCCATGCGAGAAAAAGATTAAATCTAGAATTTGGGGTTTTTTTAATTGTCCTCCTTTTTTTGTTTGTTGGCTTTGTACTACATGCAAGAATTTGTGGATGTATATTTTTGGAACTGTGCCTACTATTCATGTATACATCTTTCATACAGCTGAAGGACAGAGGAAAAAAATATATTCTCAAAAGCAGAAAACTCAGCCAGTGATGTTAAAAATGTTAACAGATAGTTATGAAAATATAGGATACATTAATTTGACTCTCTCTAACTTTATGAGCATTTAATTGAATGAAGAAAAATAAAATTATTTTCTTGCCTATGTTCTTAACACTAACTATTGAAAAACCATTGCCCCTGTTCTTGAAGTGTTCAATTTGCTAAATTTGTAAGAAAACAAAGTGGAAAACTTCTACCAGCATCAAATAATACATCTACCGAGATCTGTTCTCAGTATAATATATTTTTCCATCTATAAGTCTTCTGAAAAATATCACTTTATACCAACAACTCTGGTTAGACTTTGCTTGTGCCATTGAGACAGTTGTAGGTACACCTTTTCTGCACTGCAACAAACCGTAGAACTGTGTGTGACAGTAGTAATTTATTGTGCTCAATCATAAAAAATCCTCTTTCTCTTATGTTGGGATTCCCATGATTTTGAGAAAATTAGGATGGAAGTGCAGGCACATGCACACTGAATCCAATGCAAGTCTGACATTCTTACGCTGAATGGCATGACCTTTTGTAAATACAACTAATCCTGAGAGCTAATCACTAAATAACAGAGGAGCTCAGTGGAGATTTCAGTAGTTCTCCGATTCTCTCCTGGTCAGCTGCCTGGGTAACACCGGGAAGTCTCTGCCTTTCAAGTGAGTGACAGGCAAGAGGAGAGACTGAGAGAAAGCTACCTGCCAAACTTTGCTTACTATCACTGTGTTTTAGTCTAGGACTGCAATCATTTGTGTCAGGTTGCCTAACATTGAATATTCACTAGCAAAATCCCGTTTGGATTTCAAAGTGCCTTGGACTTCCCAGTGCACTAGTGTTTGTATGTCCTTCATACACGCTCCAGGACGGAGATTGCCATGTGCAATGTGATATGCACGTTGCTGCCTACTTGAAGAACCAGAAGCACTGTCTGGTATTCAAGAAGACAAAGGAAAAGCTGATCATGATTGACTACATATGTAATGTCCTGGTTATCCATGGTGACCTTGGTTTGCATCTCCAGTTATCCTTGGTTTACATCTATTGTGACTGCAAAGACTCTCGTTAGCTATATACATTCCCCTTTCTGAATTTTAAAGAGCTCACATATCATGGCAATGATTCCAGAGGCTAATTTTATGTTATCATATAAAAGAAACCCTGTAATCAGTCTTACATTTCTTGCCTTTAATTTTTTACCGGATATCATTTTATTCTTTTGCTGTAAGAGTTGGTAAACTTACTTTCCTCATCTATTTCCTCTTTTGCATGTATTATGTTCAATAACTGTAAGTAATCTCCTCTGCAAGGCAAACAAACCTAATCCTCTCAGTCTCCCCACAGGAGGAGTGCTTTCTGTATCTCTAACCCTTTCTTGTCACCTAACTTCACAACATATTTTATTTGCATTTGGTAACTCGATTGAAATACCACATTCATCTCTATGCAGTATATCTCAAGTGGTGGCATAGCATTGGGTTTTGTATTCTTACCGTGTCCTACTATGTCCTCATATGCTGTATTTTCTGCTCTATTTTTCTTCCTAAGAGGTCAACATTTAGTTTGAAAACCAAACCAATAACCAATTATCTGCAATGCAGACTGGTTGTTCCAAGTTTTCTAACACAGCATTTTTTAGTCGTTGTTTCTGAGGACTTGTTTACATCCGCCATCAAGTACCTTAGTCACCTGCCTGTGAAAGGACCATCTGGAGTTATTCAGTTTTCTCTAGCACTTACCTTACACAGAATATCTGAAGTGAAGATAATACCTTGATGGAAATTTTAGTACCCCACTGCTGAGTCCATCATTATTCACCTCTTGTGAAGCTCCAGTCACTCCTCATTTACCAGGTTTCTGCACCGGGCTTTGCATGCTCCCACAGACCCAGCCCTCGCTGCAGCTCTTGCTGTGATCTCTCTGGCACTTTTCTTGGACGAATCTCAGACTCCCCAGTTCAGTCTCACAACTGCTCCCATGACCTGTTCTGGCCTCCCAGCTACTGAGGAAGAGTTCCTTAAAAAATTCTACAAAGTACTGAGGAAAATTAGTTTTTGTCTCCATCACAATTTGGAGAAGTCAAGCCTGGAAACCGTCTTGAAAGTTCTCCATTAATCGGCACAAATTCTGTGTCTTAATACAGCGGCAAGTTAGTCTCAAATTGGCAGGGTAACACAATAAACCCATCTGTCCTTAAATTCTAATAGCATCTTATTAACAGCCCTTGCAGGCAAATGAATCAAGCATTGCCAATTACAACATCCACTGGTGTATGTGTCCCACAAGGTAAGTGTTTTAAAGTAGGCAAATTGAAGCGTCCCTACATCTTATCTTCTACCAGCCCACCACTCCTAAATAGGTTGATGGGCTCACACATTTTCAGTCCCACAAACCTGACCCAAAGGTCAAGACTATGCAAACAGCTATTAACTCTCCCTCCCTTGGAAAATGCACTCACCCATGCTTTAATGTGGAAAGCAAGACTCTATACATTGGCAGAGAGTTTACTGTGCTCTGGTAGTCTGCAGGTAGCAGAAACAATACAGCATTTCTGGGATTCACGTACTGTATTACAGGAATTGCGTCCACTGTTTGCCTTCCCACATTGCACACAAATCATCAGAAGGTAATTTTCCTAACTGAAGTCATTACTGTAGGTCACTTAGACAGGCTTTCCATTTTGTGTGGTTTGTGTTTGGGGCACTGTGTATTTTATAAATCAAGTGGTATTTTTTTCTGTGTCCACATCAAGCTTTGTGTATATGGGACATTTATTTAAAAACACTGCATTCAATATCTTCCCTTGAACTGTAAGCAAAACAGCAGAAGTGTAGGGAAAACTTTACCACTCCACTGCTTAGCCATCTATGCCTCATGGATCAGGGCTGTAAAAACACAGATTTATTGATCTGGGCCAGCATTCACAATAATTAAACTTCTGGCTTAGCTCTTGTGTATGGTTATGTCTCACAATTGGTGTAATACCTGGACTTTCTTTTATAATCCCTTAATTCTCTCCATCACATACGGTGACTTATTTATGTTCCTGGCTGTTGTTCACTTTAATGAAGATAATATGAAGAGACGTCAATAAAAGCATATTTTCTTGTTGAATGAGCAGATGGGTTTTGCCAGGGTAAAATGTGAGTAAAATACCACTTCTTCACTTCTTCTCAATTATGTATCAGTATTGAAAAAAAAAAATCCGTATGAAATACTACATTTACTCTTCCAGCATCTTCGTTTGATTTTTTGTGACAGTATGACTGCCCAGGACCATTAGGGGAACATTTAACAGCGTATTCAGAATCCCAAACGTGAGCAGGAATTACAGCATTCCATCATCTACTAAGGAAGACATTGACATATAATTACCTGATAATTACTTACGTGCAGATTACATACAACACTGAACGTATATTTGGGATAGTGTTTTAAACTCTTCCAAGTTACAATGTAATTGAATAGCACATAGTTGCTTTACAGACAGGTGTTTGACATTCTTCCACGCTGTGTACGAATCTTGAGTAAAACGTTTACATAGCTGTGTTACTGGACACATGTGCGCATGCCCTTTTCTGCACCGCTGCTCCACCTTGTGTGGATGTCCTCAGAGCTTGGGAAGAATTGCAATGCTCAGTTTTAGCTTAAGAAGTGCCTCATGGCTCCTTTGTACCAAGCAATACCTGAATAACAATCACCATGGCCCGGTAGGTCTGTAGTGGTACAGATGCTGCAACATGTGGGAATTTTCATAGGCTTTATAAGAGCCCTCAGCTCTGTAGAGGAGGGCTCTGTAGTAGAGGATCATTCAGCTCTCTCTTGCTCTCTGTTTAGCAGACTTCCACCTACAGCCAGCAGTTAATACCAAATGTTCCTCCACAGCCTCTGTAGCTTCTGGGGTTCACAAATGCTCTCCATCCCTTTCCTCTCTTCTTTCAATGAAATCCATGACCATGAGCTAACTATAAACACCAGTGGAGGTAGCCCAAGCACCATGCCGGTCCAACAATAAGGTTCTTCCAAATTTAAGCTGACACTTGCTCCTCAGGACAAGCCAAAATTCACCCTAAAAAAATGAACTTGCAAGTGCCATTTAACAGGCCATCTCTTCACAATCTGCAGCAGCCTGTTTCCTTCCAGGGAAGCTGGGGAGGAGCTGTCTTGCCACTACTTCATAGACTGTTTCATGGACATGCTCTGCCAGGCAACCACCGGGTACAGGAAAAATTTAAATGTAAGACTTGGTGCTTTGCTTTCTTAATCCAACTTTGAACTTCAGCAGTGCTGTAAGGGAGGCATCAGTGGCCTGACCCCTAAATTAGCCATCCCCTGTGGCTCCTGCCAGCTCTTTGCTGAACTCTCCACCTGGCACTGCCAAAGGCTCTTGCAGTTCCACACCTTTCTGCCTTCTCAGGGTGTCCAGCTCTTAAAAACCACCAGGTACATCTAGATCCAGAGTCTAGTCTGTGAAAAGAGGAGTGATTTTTTTCCAGATGAAAAAAAATATGGTTTTATATTGAAAAAAAGGAGGTGAATATCAATCTCTTTCTTTATAACTGTATCTGGAGCAGTTTACTTATTTGGAGCAAACTCAGCTGTAAACATTTTGCTGCAGCGTGTTTTTTTCCTGCGGCTGAGCCCTCCAAACAACATTGCATAACTTAAACTTACAGAGATTTCTATTAAAGTTTTTCCTTCTCAGCCTCTGCTCTTGTGATGAGAATAATTTTAAATTGTTAGTCCTTATTAGTGGCTTTTTGTACAACTTCAGACTTTGCTGCTGTGAATGCTCAGTAATTTCAAGAGTCTTCCAGGTATTTCAAAAGCTTTGTAAAGTTTCTGCTTCGCTTTTTGCACCTACATACAGAGACAGTATTCAAACAAACCCACATTCAAACAAACCCGCCTCGACACTCTCTCCCCCTTCTCTCAAGTATACAGCATGCAGGTTCCAACTGTAACTTTTTCTGCTTGGACCCAAGAAAGCTGGCATTTGTGTTTCCAAATGCCAGATCTGTCAGTTAAGGATTTGGCCATTCCAGTCTGCTTGCTGTTCGCACAGGGAAAAGCAGACTTCCTAATCTCCCTCGCTCCACAAACGCAGCAGGTTATAGCAATGCTCTGCCTTGGGGCTCTCCCACTCTGCTTCTTCCCTGTACCCACACTGGCATGGCAGCTTTATGATTGTCCGTGTATTAGCAGTGTATATCACCATGAAACTTCTGTTAAAAACATTACGTCAGCTTACAGGAGCTTTCACTTTCCTATGCATTCAGCAAATCTTGCAATCGTAAGTAGTTATTAGTTCAATCTTACCCCAGCCAGTAGTTTTTGTGAATGCTTTGTGGATATATCCTGCTTATTTATATTGAGTTTCAAAGTTGGGGGGGGTTGTGGTCGAATAGTAGGGGAAGCAAATGTTTGATTTCTGTCATATAACCAGCATATTTCTGTCCATCAATCAAAAGTTAATTTATTTTCTTCCTTTCTCATACATAACTTCTGTTGTTTCTTTTCTCTGCCCTTGCTTTTCTTAATTCTTACAAGATCTGCCAGTTAAATGAGCACGTCTTCCAGTAGGTAGGAAGAAGATGCAATTCCTGTTGTGCACAGATTATATTAAGCATCCAATACTGTGAAATTACACACTCCATTTAAAAATAGTCAGAAGGAGGAGGAGAGGGTGGAAGAAGAAATTATTAGCAGCCTGTTTGTCTGTCACACTGCTAATAAAATCTAGAGAGACAATAGGAGAAGAGTTGTTGAGAAAGCTGTGGGATTTTACACTGTAGGCGGCCTCCTTGTGATTACTGGTCATGGCATAGAGCTTTTGCCCTTCCTGCCAAAAACCAGTTTGGTAACAAGTTACGTGCACCCGGTTCAATTAGGAAGAACGACTATTATAAAATATTCAGCAGATGTGCACTTCAAAAGCATATGCTAGCTATATTCCCTATGTTATGTTTAGATCTCCTGGAAATCTGTAGTATCTTTAAAGCACAAATTGGCTTTCAAAGTGTACTCATCTATTTTCCTCTCACTGTTTTACTCAGGGGCAAGAATGTGCCCTCCGGCGACTGCAGCTGATAGCTGTGGATGAAAGCCATTGTATCAAATGCTGTCTTCTCTGTTTTTAAGCTCTCCTTTATGATGTCCAGACTGATGTGAATCAGGCTCCAGGACTTCTTTCATTATTTGTCTTTAGAATCTGAAGTTGTAGACACTCCTTTCAAAGCCGGGGGTAAGTTAGAAGGTCTCCACTGAAACTTCATTTACTAAAGAAGGAAAATCAGAGTAGCACTGTCAAAATATAAAGTACCAAAGCATACCCAGCTGTAGATACAGATTCTGCAAAAGTTAATCTGCACAGCTGCAAATCAAATAAAATTCAGGGGTTTGGGTCTGTTGCTAGTGACAAGTTAAAATGCCAGTTCTCTTTACTGTGTAAGTGGAAATCAGCCTTCACTCAGGGGTCTGCCCAAAATGATCCTGAATGATCTTCCTCACTGTCAGATGGAATCCCTCAGTTGATCTCAGAAACCATAGTGCTTGCAGAGCCCCCTTTATCTCAAGAAGCAAATTAATATCCTTTTTCTGAGAATAATAAGCTTGTTTTCTCTTCGTGTGTCTGGGGTTCAGTAGTGTATCTCAGTTTAAATGATACATTTGACGAATAATAAAAAAGAAGTTTTCCAATGCCACACAAATGTGATCTGATGAGGCAAACCAATGTGCCTCAGGGACAGGCCATCACAGCTGTCCAATCTGCAGCAGCTTGCTTGTGGCTTGAATGGTCCATTAAATTACATGGTCTGATTCTCCTCTATCCATGAAGTATTGCAAGACAAGCTTTTAAGAAAATCCAGTAGCTACCCAATTTGTGTATCTAAAGCTGCAGTCACACAGTCGTTTAACACAGATGCCTCTTCACTCCTTCTTCGACCTCAAGAGAGTTGGAACAAGGCTGTAGGAAGAGGGTAGAGAGCTGGAGCTAACAAGATTTAGCTGCTCTGTCTCAACACCTCATCTCTGCCTCTTACCATCAACTGTTGCTGAGAAAATATGTAGGAGACAAAGGGCCAAAGCCTGTCCTGGCAACTGGAAAAGCAGAAGCTTCTGGCATATAGGTGCTCTCCTCTGATTCTCCCCTTTCCTTCCCGATGGCAATGTCCTTGGCTAGTGTTCGTGCTTCCTCTCCTTTCCCAGAAAGGAGTAACAAGAATTTGAGTGGGGGCTGATGTGTGGGAGGTTGCGTGGCTCCTCTCAGAAACTAGAAGTAGGTCAACAGTTGAGGAAGGGAGGATTTGTGGCTACAAGTGTTATATTCAAAAATACCAAAGAAGGGGACCCCAGAAGGGCTGGTTCATTGGAGGAGGGAAAAAAAAACAAAGAAGAGAGGTGACCTTCACTGCCTCCACAAACTCCTCTGGTCTGTCCCCACCCCAGAAATCCTCTTATCCTTTCAAGAGTTCCACCTTGAATACTTGTGCTGGTTTTGGCTGGAGTAGAGTTCATTTTTTTCACAGTAGCCAGTGTGGGGCTATGTTTTGGATTTGTGTTGAAAAGTGTTGACAATACAGGGATGTTTTAACTCTTGCTGAGCAGTGCTTGCACAGAGTCAAGGCCTTATCTGCTCCTTACACCATCCCACAAGTGAGTAGGCTGAGGGTGCACAAGAAATTGGGAGACGACACAGCTGGGACAGCTAATCCCGACTGATCAAACGGATATTCCATACCATATGATGCCATGCTCAGCATAAAATGCTAGAGGAAGAAGAAGGAAGCAGGGGGGCAGGCAGTGGAGACACAGACACTATATTCAGAGTTATGGCATTTGTTTTTCCAAGTAACCATTACATGTGATGGAGCCCTGCTTTCCTGGCTGAACACCTTCTTTCTGATGGGAAGTAGTGAATGAATTCCTTACTTTGCTTTGCTTGTGTACATGGCTTTTGCTTTACCTGTTAAACTGTCTTTATCTCAATGCATGAGTTTTCTCACTTTTACCCTTCTTATTCTCTCTCCCATCCCACCAGTGCTTGAAAGATTATGGTACATAAATTTATTTAAACTTACTTATTTAAATGCATTTAAACAATTTCCTCATGAGTAATGAACTGGCAATCCACAAATACAAAAAAAATAGTTTCCTGAGTATACCATTTAGAGAAAGTTTACCAGTTCTACTCCAACTCTTTCAAAATACCACATGCTCTGTTTCTTAATCCCCCTTTTCATTTATACCAATTATATTGTTTCTATACAGTGGTGTATTAAGTATTTCATATGCTGGACAACCCAAATGCTATAAAACCCCACACTTTAAAGACAGAAGAATTCCTCTGTAACAGGCACAATGCTTAACTTTGCCAAGCTGAAGAGAGTTTGAGCTGGAGAGTTTGGAAATATCCCCAAGTGATATTTCTCCCATCACACTTTCCAAGTAAATTTATCTTTTATTGTTGTTGTTGTTGTTGCTGCTGCTCGGCTTTATTTATAAATCTTTGAAAATAGGAATTTATAATGAACACACAGTCAGTTTCTTAAATTACAGCACTGAGGCACTAACAAGTAAGCACCACTATAATCAAGCTAATTAAAAGGCCACGTTAAGGATGGGAATCTGCATATGAAAAGGAACATCATTTTCCTGATGGTAGTTTTACTATCTTCTCATATTTGCATGCACCCTGTAGAGTCTCACCATCATTTGAAGCTGAGCTACTTAAAGAAAAAGCAGGGTTTTACCCCTTAATCTCTTTAAACCAAAGCAATATTTCTAGTTTTGGCCAACTGGTTCTGTGTTTTTCAAAGTTCATTCTTTGAAGAACTGAAACACTTTCATTTATCCAGAACTGCAGATGCACAGTACACTTGGGGACAAATGAGATGAGTGAGCTGTGTACTGAATTTTTAATGATGTTTCCCTGGTAGAGACTTCAGAAAGTGCTTTTGAAGATTACAAACTAACTCGATAATGAGCAATTTTCTTCATTTCAAAATTACGTGGAAAAGTCACTATGTGCTTCCATATTCAGAAGCTACGGCAGGACATTCTGGTCTTAGCTTTTTTGTCATTGCTAGAAGTATAAAGAAGTGGGGTGGGGGACACACTAACAAAAGACAATGTAATTTGCACACAAATCTCCTTTTGATTCCCAATCAAAATACTTCCTGTGACTAAACTTTATCTCATAAAATCCTTGTATTGATGGCAACTAATTTCAGGTAGAATCACATTTAGGGAACATTTTGTTAACAACAGTTAGCCAACAAAGTTTATAATAATCTTCCAGTCATTCCATTGGATTAAAATAGTTGTTTCTACACCAGGAAATTTTCTCAGCTAAGGAAAGTACTGTGCTGTCTCCCTCACAAGAGGCACAAGAAAAATCCCATTCATGTTTTGCAGATAGTAATTTCATATCCACCTACATTATGCTAGTGCAACTTAAAGCTACATAGAGCAAGCACACTGTCTTGTAAAGGAAAATGCATATCTGTTGCTTGACATCATGCAGAGTCCATAGGTAGCTGGAATATGCTGTGTAAGTGATAATCAGATTGACTGTTTCCATTCGCTGTTGTAGGGACACTAAAAAAAATTTGACGAGAAATACTGAGCAGCATTAAACTAATTTCCAATCAATAGATTAAGGCCCAAATTCTCATATTTATATCAGTATCTAATTCCAACTTATTTCAATCATATGAATGAGTATATTTGCCATAAAGATGTCCCTCACTACTAAGTAGCCATTGCCTTTAATGATTTTAAAAGGAACACTATTATTATTATGTTAGTGGGAATAGAATTGGCTGTATATCTCATCCTTCATAAAATATTTTAGAACTAGAGCTGTTCTGAAAGAACATGCAGATTTCAAAGAAATAAATGTTTTTGCAGAAAAAGTTTTTTTCTAAAAATTGGACTGGGTATAGCTATCAATTATTCAAGTAACGTAAGTCCAGTAACTTCTATTGAAAGTACATTAGTGTTGCTCAAGTTAGTCGACAAGAAGAGAAGGCAGGTTCTCGTAAGTCCTGAAAATGTCCTACAACCAGAGCTTCAAAGTTGCTTCCAGAAATGTATGCTGTTCAATCAATGGCACCTTTGCAGCAAATCTTGTGACTGGAGATGTGAGCATCGGAAGGACCAAAGTCTATCTGCTTTACTCACGTAAAAAATCACATTGAGCAGTCACAAACCATTGCACATACTTTTCAGCTGTGCTGAAAAGTGAACAATGATAGTGGCTGAAAAAATCAGGCTTGCAAATAAAAACATATAAAATCCCCCTGATGTAAATTCTTTAAAAGTATTCCAGAATTCCTCACAGTGTTTGACAAGGCTTCTGACAAGCAGGTATCATCCTGTCTTGAATCTTTCTTTTGCAGAGAAATACTAAGTCTATAGTAGCGCAATTCTTGTTTCTTGATGGAATCTTTGTTTCTCTCTCCCTTTCAATCAAGCTATAAATGTGAGAATGATACAGAGGCTGAGCTGGCCTATTGCAGCAACTCATTTTTTACCAACACAGAGTAGTGAAGTTCCCACACAGATTCTCTTACATTTGTCAGCAACTTTTCAAACAATTTGTCATTGTCCTTCCCGTTTCACCTTCCTTCACAGTAAGTGAAAGGGTGAAAGGATTTTTGTCAAGCTGTTTCCAGTGTGCATCCTTTGCAAACAGGCCAGTAGCTTTCTCCATCAAAGCTAGTTGAGCTGGGTGTGTTTGAAACATAACTCTGTTGTGATGAAGGAGACATCAGCATGGCAGGGTTAGTTAGCTAGTGACGTTTCAGCTGTTTGTTGCTTGTCTTTACTGCCCTTGCACACCACTGAATGCCGTTGATTCTGGGTTTTGTCAGTGCTCAATGCATCAGTGCAGTGATCCCCTACTCTGCTGCTCCCACAGCTCATCAGTTTCACCTTCCATTTGTTCAGTGACCTGGGATACAAGGTCTAAAACATTGCTGCAAAGTCCAGTCATGGAGCTCAGTAAACATCTCCATCCCTTGGGCACAAAGGAAAGCTCACCCATGTGGGAGTAAAAGCCTCCTCCCGGGCCAGCTGGAGTGGACCTTTCACCACAAATGTTCTCCACCTTTTATTACTGTGTCTGCAGGCTTCTGTGTTTGCTTGCTTTAGCACACACACTCTTTCCATGCCTTATGTCCCAGCATTCCTCCTCTTGCTGCAGAATGACAGACTGTCTGCAATGATAATCTCAAAGGGCTCTCTTCTGTAGTTTATTCAAATAAAAGTGTAGGATACTTTGGCGTGCAATGCAAAACCAGCGATCTGGAAGCGTGATGTTGAAGGACAGTTATTTCAAATGGGTCTGGTCACCACTGTCTTATAGTAAAAGCATGGGTGATGATTGTCACAAGTGTGATGATTATTCCACAAAAATGCAGTAATGCTATTAAATGCGTAGAATTAATGCATACTTTTGTCTTTGTAATACAAATAAATTAAAAAATTGGATCACATATTTTATGAACCCTTTTTAAAGAGTATTGATCAGTCAGAACACAGAGGACTTTGTCAAGGAATCTCATCTCTTTTCTTCAGTGATTTGAAAGTGACATTTGTATGAGGTGGGTTCTTACACAGATTTGCAGTTTCATATTCACCCAAGATGCCCAAGCTGGCATGTTTCTGCCATTATTCTCCTGAACATAACAAGGGGAAAACATTTTTACTCTTCTTAAGGCCCTTGTTTTGGGGTGGTAGAAAAGTAGAGAGACTGCATGTGAAGGCAGTGGTTGCTGAAGGTATTTTTAGGTACGAAGATACAGTGGTGTATTTCTTTGGAACATTATTTGGAACAGGAGATGTTCAGCATGAGAAAACTAGGGCCAAATGCTGACAAGTTTGCATGTACGTGCAGTCTGTATGCCTTTTAATGAAATGTCTTATACACAATCCTGCCTTTCCTAGTAAGGCAAAATCTGATGGCTTCCAGTTAAGCGACTAACTCTGTTGCAACTTTCTTGGCAAGCAGCAAGATACATTCTTCTGCATGTTCTCATGGCACCCTTACTGCTCAGACCTATGAAAGGTCAGGGGAATGAACTACACAAAATCCTTCATAGATTATTCATAATTCCCCAGCTCACTTTTTACAGCAATCTTACTTAGAAACAATCTTTAAATAGAAGCTTCTATAATATTATTAATGAAAAAACGTTGCCTGGCAGATACGGCTGAAGAGGGAAAACCTTTCAAGGGCTGTTGACTGCTGGGTCTGTGTGGCTGTTGGTCTACAGAAGTCAGTGCAATCCTTGGTGCTGTGTCCTGAAAAGAAGTCTTACAGGGCTCATGGAAAGGATACTCCTCTCATCAAATTTAAGAAGTCTTTGACATTTCTGCAATTAGTACTTTCCTTCTGTAACTTTTTCCACTTTCCCTAACTTCTATGCCTTTGAAAATCTTGTATTTCTTTTATGTGTGCTCTATTGACACTTTTCAGATGAAAAAAGAAATGCATTATACATAAGAGAGAATTCCTGCCTTCAGTAGCAAGTTCACCTAAAAATTTAGAAATCAAATAAATAATTGAGATGTGGATGAGCAATTCAGGGAGGTGACAAAAATTCAAGAATGATTTTTCAGAAGGCGGCAATATGAATAGTTTGTTTTCATTTGTGCTGAGCATCTAGAATTTATTTCAAAAGTAAGACACATCTCACTGTGTTGTGATAGATTCTGTACTCAGTAATGTACGCAGCCAACATTTTTATTATTCTTTAACCTCTATAAGAAGTTACTGTGGAGTGACACGGTGATCTCCTCACCATGTATGGGAGGTCTATTGGAGAAATTCCGGTATGAGTGGAATTTTCTAGACAACAGAAATCATCGCTCAACAAAATATAAACATAAGAAACGGAAAGAAGAAGGGGAATACAAAACAGGAAAAGGACCCCAGTCAGTGTCACTCTCCTTCCCTTCATTCCTCATACCCATCACGCAGCCCTGTGTGAAATGTGTAAGGGTGAAAAAAAAGCTGGTGAGTCCAAGAAGTGTTAAGTTTGGCACTGACCTCCAGAACATCAGATGCAAAGGTGAAATGAAAGACAGAAATGGTTGCAAAATGCATACCTTCTGTTTTCTTGGAAAGCAAGAAGTTTGCAGCCAGCATAGTTTTCAGATTTAACTTTGTTTTTCGATTGCATATTCTGATCAGGTATGTCTTAAAGTGGAAATTAATTAGTCAGTGTTTAGAAAATATCTAAACAGAACCAGTGAAGTACATCTGCATACTGATGAGACAGTATCTTAAGTCTTTGTAGCCAGAGGCAGGATTTAGAAAAGCAATGTCAAGAATTTCCAGATGAGAGTCTGCCAGGCAGTTGGCCTGGGAGGAGAAGAGTCCAGAGGGAATGTTATAATCGTGCGTTTGACTGAGCAAGCTCCTGATTCAAAAGCCAGTAGGGAACATCACCAGCACAGCTTTGTGAAAGACAGAACAGCAGTCTGGCAGTGGTAATTATGTTCTGTACCTCTAGGAAAGGAACGTATGGATAAGTCACAATCAGGAAAAGAAGCTCCCAAATGATATTGATCAGACCAAAACAGGAATGTGCGAAAGCCTGTGACAATACTGGTGAAAATATCAAATCATGTTCTTCTTAGGGGATTTTTCAGACTTTGTTAAAGGCATCGTCCCGTAGCTTGCTCTATGTTTGCCGTTGATCAAAGAGGGCTGAACTCTGCTTCCTCATTAACGTCACAATGTGAATTCCCTATAGAGATCACAAAAAATGCATCAAAACAACTCCTGTTCTGTACTACCCTAAGTGAAAAGGAAATTTTAAGCACAAATATTTCATATAGCAGGCAATGTATTGGTTTCTGGTCAGAACACATGTTCAGTAGTCTTTAAAGAGCATTAAAGAAATATTGATGTTGTTTTGAATTTTTTAAACCAAACATTCTAGGGACTTAGTGCTGAATTCTTGAAATGTAAGCAAGAAGTGTTAGTGCTGCATATTAAATTGGACTGGTTGAAGAAAAGACAATTTAGAAATTTAAATTATATTCAAAAAATCAGGCCAGAACAGTCTTAGAAAACTGAATATGGATGAAGCCCATGAGTTTCTTTGAGCATCACTCTTAAAATCTGTGCATAACTTGTGAAAAATAATATTAGTTCCTTAAAACCCTTTCAGTTGTGCTGCCTAATTCTAGAAATGACGAAATGCTCTATCCAACAGCTTAGCTCAAAAACCTAAGAAAAAGCCCTTTTCTTTTTTGATGTACATACAGATCATACATTCACTTAGCAGTGCCATGTGCAGTGCTGTTTTGAGGTGAGAATTACTGTGGCTAAGGGGCAGATCTGCCCCTGCACAGACTTCTCTTACCACAGAATCACAGAATGGTTCGGGTTGGAAGGGACCTTAAAGATCACCTAGTTCCAACCCCCTGCCCTGGGCAGGGACACCTCCCACTAGACCAGGCTGCTCAAAGCCCCATCCAGCCTGGCCTTGGACACCTCCAGGGATGGGGCATCCACAACTTCCCTGGGCAACCTGTATCTTCTAGCTCTTAAATCATCATCCTATCTTCTAAGCTTTTCTCATGTGAGCATAACGCAAAAAAGAAAAAAACAAAACAAAACTGGGCATAACACAGGCCACTAGAAACACAACGTGTTTGAAAAGCAGTGCCTTCCCTAGGAAATCACACCCACACATCCATTACTCTTTACACAGAGCCTTTCCCAACAGCTGATCACTGTGACCACTAATCTGCAAATTTAGCCCACCCCTGGAGCTCTTTATCACCATTAGGCAGAATCACATGATGCAATTTGAAGCCTTGTAGCTTGATTGCAAATCAGTGTCAGATGTTAAGATTTTTTATTTTATTTTATTTTTGCTTATCAGTGCACTACAGGAGACAAAGACAATGATTTACATTACCAGCTTAAACATTTATGAGAAATAGATAAAAGTAACAGAAGACTGACTAGGTAGACACAAATAAGACTAATAGCACTGTGTATCAAATCCCAGACTCCACGCTGCCACCATAGCTAGTTCATTAAAAAGTATTTCTGTATCCCTGGTGTACTTTTCATGACAACAGGGGTTTTTATTCAAGTGAGTGAGCACAGAGGGGAGCACTTGCAGAGCTTCTTTTTTGCTCTGATTACTTTGGTTATAAAAAAAGGTTTTGTCAAATTAATGCCTGCTGAAGATATGGAAATAGAGATAATGCAAGCCTGGTGGAAGTGCTCGCAGACTGGGGCTGTCTCATGCTCTGTACTCAGGAAGAACTCCAACTAGTTCACTACTTTAAAAACCTTTGCTTGTGTTCAGCATCTGGCCCCAATATATTTGGTTCACTGAGAAACACAGACACAGCCTGTTTGTTGTTTTTTCTATTTACTTCTACATCTAATGGACTTAAATTGAAAAGAAAAAAACAAGGCATAGCTGATGCCCAACTGTGGATAACATGGAAGAAGTCTTCATATCCAGCGAAAAATACAGAACCATGGAAGCAAAGAACTCAGCCTTATTGCTTCTTGACATAGTAGTTCCTTCTATGATCTTAACACTTTTCTATAGTTATTTTACTTTGGACCACATATTGTGAAGCAGAGAAATGATACAGTTACCTATGCTCCTATGCTTATAAAGGACTTTGAGAACTATAATGAAAAACACTACAGAAATTCTATGTGTTCTTCTGGCTTAGTTTGATAAGTTTTTGTGACTCACTATCTATTCAAAAGCGCAGTGCACCTGTAATGCAGTGATTGGCAGAGCATCACAGGGGATACTTGCAATAGGGAAAAGTCACCATCTTACAAATAACGTCTTATCTTCTTTCCACTGAAGTTAGTGGGAGTTTTGACAGTAATTTCAGGGGAAGTATGTCCATTCCTATAATCTCCTTTGAAAATTACACCCAGACAAATAGGATCTAAAAACTGAAGTGCTCTTAGAACAACATTCAGTGTTGTGGCAGCATCAATGCTGGAGACTTGCTTTGTTCTTTCGCTGCTAAAAAATATAATCCCTTAGATTTTACGTCACAGTCACACTCATTTATATGTGCACTAACAAACTCTTATCTCGTATTTCTAACAGGACTCCCACAAATACGTGGCATAGCTGCAGTTTGAAAGAACTATTATTTTCCAATATCTGAGCTATATTGTATAACTAGTTCCCAAAGTGCCATTTACTTTACTTCCATAAAGCCAGACTCATGCTTTTTCCAGGGGGAAATACTGGATGGGATCCTGGATAGGTAAACTATGCTCTCATATCTCAGAGTCAGAGAGTATTTCTGCAGGTTGACCTCCCATTTCTTTGCTCTGATGCAGGTTGTCTCTATTGGAGAGTAGAGGTGGGGCAGCTGGAAGTGGATTTAAAGGATGCAACAAAAGGCTACAGAGGATACCTTCTGTCCGTGCAGGTGACCGTGACAAATGCGTCTAGCAGAAGTCACCTGACACATCTTCATCACAAAGTAAAAATGGTGCTGGAAGTCTGGGTGAGTTTTCATTTCTGGTTTATTATCACTTACAGTTACAGCAGCAGTAACTTTGAGCAGGAGACAAAGAGGTGTTGGGATCAAAGGCGTGCTCAAGACACATGGACATTTCAAGATGTTGACACAAGTACCAAGGTGCTTTTTAAAAGGAAATAGAGATCATTAAATTATATTCTCCCACTCCTCTACCCTATAAACAGCAGGAAGAATCAGGGTCCAGGAACTAAGGAAAATGTCTGCCCTTCCATCTTTATGAAGGTAAAGTCCAAATCACTTGTCTAAAATTCATCAATCTTTTAATGTCTTTAAGATCTCTCTTTTGCATGTGGTTTAAGTGCCTGGCTAGTAATAAATATGCTTCCACTTTCAAAAAAGCTGTAGGAAATAGAAAGCATTTAGTAAGTCGTATCCACAACCAACAAGATATCAGAAAGCAGGAAAGGAAACTTAAATCCACCTGCAATCAAAAGGAGCTGGATGCTACACAAGGAAGTCTGTATCAGGCATAAAGTGCCTCAAAGCTTGGCAGACTTCAGAACAGAAATTCAGTCTGGCTTTGTAATTGAATCGGCACAGGGCTTGGATTCGCTAACCTCCTTATGAAAGTGATGAAACACATCAGAAGTGCAACATGCCTCACAGATCCCGTCATGGTCATTTGATCAGTATTCTTAAAATGCAGTTAATTCTCCATTTTTTGCATGCAGAGCACTTGGTCTGCAGTCACTGAGATTGAGCGTGCGGCAATGACACTGTACCTTCCCTGGGATCTCAGCCAGTCCAGGCACCAGGGCGATGATTAGCTGAGACAAATAGAAATGTCCAGCCAGCCCAAAAGGAATGAACCTGCGTTTGCCTGAGCAACCCCATGTAGACATTTCCAGGTCTTGGCCATGCTACCTTGTTCCAAGGTTTCCTGAAGTCTCTAATAACTTTGCGCCTGTCTCTGGTACCACTCCTGAACTCATACTTCCTCCTCAAAGCATGGCACCCATTGACTTGGGCTGCCTTTGCAAATGCAACTCATGCTCAACACAGACAACACTGTGCCCAAAGAAATAAACTCTGCTGGAGATTAAGAGGCTCCATGGGCATCTGAGCCACAGTAGTTGCCATGAGAAGGAACAGATCCTAAGAGATCCTATAATTTTCTGATTTTTGTATTTCCCAAAGAGTATGGGCCCCACATTTCCTAGGGATCAGAGATATGAACTAAACTAATTCTTCATTGAGAGATATGCAAGTTTGTCTTGAAAATGTTTAAAGGGTAGAGCGGAATTTAGCCAACAAGCTGCCCAGGTGTGGGTGACTGGCATCCCTTTGCCCAGTGCTGAAGGAACTGAAGAAGCAGTCTAAACCCAACAGGATTACAAGCCTCAACTTTTTCTTTTCCTATATCTTTGCATATAGGGTAAAGAAAGAGTGCCAAATACAGCCTTCAAAAAGGAAAGATAGTCTAAATTTTCCATTGTAGGTCATAATTTTGTGATCTCCAGTTTGAATTCTCAAACTGAAATGTGCTCATTTACCTTTGGATGGGACTTCATCTGTCGTGTATCCAGTTGAATGCATGAATTTTCAGTTAGCAAAATTTTTTTCCCCTTTGATGTAAAGAATGAAACTGAGAAAGTGCGTCAGTGTATTCTGACTGCCCCAATCGTGGTCCACTAGGCAGGAATAAATACAATTATAAATTCCATCTTCCTGAAGCAGACATAGCCATATACTTCCATGCAAAAACCTTGGACGTCAGAAGTTCACAATAATGGCAGTCTTAGCTGACTATGGTTTGGAAACAGGGAGGGGTAGGCCAAACAGTGTCACCTCCCATAAACTGATGTTTTCAGTAGCAAAAACTGCTTTTGACAATTTTTGTCAGAAGAAACACTGGGGGAAAGAACTTCAGCTAAACCAAACAATTTCAGTTTTGATTTTTTGCTTTCTTTCAGCTTACATATGTACAACAAGAGATTTGCTTTCTTCCTTTTATGGTTTTGGGATCACAATTTTTATGTGAAAAGTCAGGGTACTTTAAGGCACAGCATCACCAGGGAGCAGCGCTGTGTCAGGTGTGGGAAAATACACTTCATGCGAGGAGGGAGGTAGGTACAGAAAGTCCGGCCCCTCTAGCCCCCAGTGAAGCCTTCAGCTTCTGCCTGGCCAGCTCTGCCTCACTGCAACACTGCTGCAGGACACTGGCTACGTTTTCCTTGCATCTCCAGAGGTTGCAGTGCAAGTGTATGCATGTTAGCACTAGGAAGGACTGGGCCAGGCATGTTCGCTTTAGCTCTTCCCTGAATAAAAATGCTGGAGCTTTAAGTAATATGAAGTCCTATCACCTCAAAAACAGAATTCTTAGTCTGCAGACTGGATTCCTTCATCTTTCTGTCCCTGGGTAATACATGTGTGGATGCATCTTTTAAAGATATCGTGTTCCTTGGATGGCAAGGGAAATAATAACACTCGCAGAAGCCGGTCACCACTAACTCACTAAGCATTACCAAAGTTTGCTTTCACCTGACATTTGTGTTGCATCTAATAATGAGAGAGAGACCCAGCTAAAGCCTTTTTTGAACCACTTTTCTATTACTAGCTTTATATCTTGAGGAAAGAAATAAATTATGTTTTGGCTTGGAGATGCTGATTTGGAGTTGCTCTAATCAGCGTTCTGGCCAGAAGTCCCTCAGAGAAAGCATTTGCAGTAAGCAGATACAATTAAGTCTGCTGTATTAACATAACTGGGAAATAGGGGCCAACACTTAGCTTGACCCTATGCCTTTCTAGAGAAGAAAGGTACAGAAAGCCTAGAGCATGCATTTAAAGAAGTCATGCAGTTTGTTGATACCCACAGTAAAAAGTCAGCAAAGAATTTATCCACATGGGAAGACTGAAGAAAAATTCAAGCTCTAAGCAACTGTCTAAATGTTACCATTACGTCAGAAAAGAGTTATCTGATGAAAATATCATCAGACCAACAGTTATATATATATATATATACCTGGTTTTATACAAATATAAGCAAGATGGATTTATTTATGCATGCATCTAACATGATGCACATAACCACTATCCCAATAATTCACCTGATTCCTTCAATTTTAATTTTTTAGTTTTTCTGATGTCCCATAGCTTGGGTTATGAAAGAAATTGAAATTTAGCTTTTAAACTTTCTCCTCCTACTTTAAGTTTTGGTGTCAAATCACTAAGCCAATTCAGACCCAAACAAAGGCCAGCATTCATATATACAAAAATATTCTATATCCCAAATATGTGTAATGTTTTGTATATGTAATGCAATGTCATCATCACTCAAACAACTTATTGACCGGCATCCAGATTTGCATGGGTAAAACTGATACCCTGACACTGGCATAGCGTACACGCAATGGCCAAAAGTTTCTCATCCAGAACATAGTGGCATTCACAAAAATACCTACTTTGTGTATGAATCAAACAGAACTGGGTGACCAGACGAAATGAAATCAGAACTGTCTCAAATTTGGGCCAACTACAGAATTCAATTCATTGTTTTCAAGTTATGAAACAAGTGGTTTCTTGGCATCTTATGTAGTATCCAACAACTGTCCAGGGACAAATAAATACCAACTGCGGCTGAATGGCTGGTGCAACAGAGATGGATATAGTGTTGAGGGACTTACCTTAACTCAGACCTCTTGATCTTTCTGCATCTCTGTAGAAAACAAAGTGTAATGACTGTTCTCTTCTCACAATTTTTACTGAAGTAATTTTAAAAGATTCAAGGTCAACTCAAAAAAAAAAAGAGACACCAAGTATCTGGTATATGTGATAAATGAAATACATCTTGCTGGCTCTGCAGGACACCTTGAAACCCTGGTGTTATAGAACTCTCTTTTATCATAAACAGAGTGACCCTGAAATCGGACTCATTTCATATTTTCACATATGGAGAGCTCACTGCCTTACATCATTTCATTAACGCCTTCCACTCAGTGACGAGACGTAGGTTAGGAGTCTCTGGTTCTCTGTTTGGTTTATGTGATGTTTGCACTTGTTTTGCCATTAACACCATGTAAAGTTTACCTTTAATGGCACTAAACCTTGCATGATATGAGAGGAAATAAAACATAAGAGGAAGATCTGGATAGGTCTAAACTGTTAGCATATGTAGACCATCCACATAAAGAACCTGATTGTACATAATGCCAATTGTGTGAGTTTCAACAAAGCTGAGTTCCGGGTCCTGCACTTGGGTCACAACAAACCCATACAGTGTTACAAGCTTGGGGAACAGCGGCTGGAGAGCTGCCTGGCAGAAAACGACCTGGGGGTGTTGGTCAACAGCTGGTTCAGTATGAGCCAGCAGTGTGCCCAGGTGGCCAAGAAAGCCAAGAGCATCTTGGGCTGGAATAGTGTGGTGGGAAGTGGAGGACTAGGGAAGTGATCGCCCTCCTGTACTCGACGCTGGTGAGGCAGCACCTCAAATGCTGTGTTTAGTTTTGGGGCCATCGCTACGAGAAAGGCATTGAGGTGCTGGAGTGTGTCCAAAGGAGAGCAACAAAACCGGTTAAGAGTCTAGAGCACAAGTCTTATGAGGAGCAGCTGAGGGAACTTCAGTTGTTTAGCCTGGGGAAAAGGAGGCCCAGGGATAACCTCATCACTCTTTACAACTACCTGAAAGGAGGTTGTAGCAAGGTGGGGGTCTCTCTCTTCTCCCAGGTAATAAGTGATAAGACAAGAGGAAATGGCCTCAAGTTGCACTAGGGGAGGTTTAGGATGAATATTAGGAAAAACTTATTCACTGAAAAGGTTGTCAAGCACTGGAACAGGCTGCCCAGGGGACTAGTTGAGTCACCATTCCTGGGGGTACTTAAAAGATATGTAGATGTGGCACTTAGGGCCATGATTTAGTGGTGGACTTGGCAGTGTTTATGGTTGGACTCAATGATCTTAAAGGTCTTTTCCAACCTACATGATTCTATGATTCTCAAATGCTATATTTTTTCTCCTAGACATAGTTTAAGACCCCACGTTTCATCCATGAGTTGAAAGCATTCTGGGTTTTGTCAGTCTGTTTATTCCTGCTCTTTTATACATCCCTTGCATAATCCCTCCTACTTACTGTGTGCACCCCTATATGGCCACTAAAGCATAGTGATTATAATCATAAGCAGTGATTATTGGTAAATTACAAGGTGGCACTTAACTGTAAATCGTTGCAGCAAACTTGCCTTTTAATAGAATTTGGCGCTTTTTTTTTGGTATATTTTCTGTCCTACTAAATCAGAGGAAGAAAACAGGGTTTGCATTCATTTATAAATTCAGTTTCAAAACAGTAGAGTTAAGAATGGTCATCATAAAACCTTTTTTTAAAAAACCTATCATCAGTATTTTTGCATACAGTAGTGCACTGTGCAGTGTTTATAAATCAATAAATGATGGGGAAATTGTCACCAATAACTAATATGTATTGTGTTTTGAATGACACTTAAGAGCAAGAAGGAAATGCACAGGCAGTGGAAGCAGGCACAGGTGTCCTGGGAAGACTATAGGGATGCTGACTGGTTGTGTGCGGATGGAGTCAGGAAGGCCAAGGCATGGCTGGAGGTGAACTTGGCAAAGGACACAAAGAATAATAATTAGGGTTCTACAGGTATGTCAGCCAGAAAAAGAAGGTTTAAGAAAGCATACCCCCACTGATACACAAGATTGGCAAGCTATTAACAAAAAACGAGGAGAAAGCTGAGGTACTCAAAAACTTTTTTGGTTCATTTTTCACAGGCTATCTCTCTTCCCACACCTCTCGAGTGGATTGACTGCAAGGCTGGGACTTGGGGAGCAAAATCCCTCCCACTGTTAGAAAAGGTCATGTTCAAGACCATCTGAGGAATCTGAACATACAGAAGTCTATGGGACCTGACGTGATGCATCCCAGAGTCCCGAGAGAATTGGCTGATGTAGTTGCCAAGACACACTCCATGATATTTGCAAAGTCATGGCAGTCAGGTGAAGTCCCTGGTGACCAGAAAAAGGGAAACATTGCACCCATTTTTAGAAAGGGTAGAAAGAAGGACCTTGGGAAGTATAGACCTGTCAGCCTCACCTCTGTGCCTGGGCAGATGATGGAACAGATCCTCCCAGAAGGTATGTTAAGGCACATGGAGGACAGGGAGGTGATATGAGACAGCCAGCATGGCTTCACCAAGAGCAAGTCCTGCCTGACCAACCTAGTAGCCTTCTATGATGGAGCGACTACATCAGTGGACAGGGGAAGAGCTACGGATGTTGTCTATCTGGACCCCTGTAAGGCCTTTGAGACGGTCCTCCCACAACATGCTTCTCTCAAAATTGGAGAGATATGGATTTGATGGGTGGAGTGTTCAGTGGATGAGAAATTGATTGGATGGTCACATCCAGAGGGTAGTGGTCAACAGCTCAATGTCCAGGTGGAGATCTGTGACAAGTAGTGTCCCTCAGGGCTCCGTATTGGGACCAGTAGTGTTCAGTATTTTCATCAATGACATAGACAGTGGGACCGAGCGCACCCTCAGCAAGTTTACGGACAACACCAAACTCAGTGGTGCAGCTGACATGCTGGAGGGATGGGATGCCACCCAGAGGGACCTGGACAGGCTGGATAAGTGGGCTCATGTGAACCCCATGAGGTTCAACAAGACCAAGTCCAGGGCCCTGCACGTGGGTCAGGACAAGTGCTGGTATCAATACAGGCTGGGGGATATATACCCATACCTTTAAAACCATTAAGCTTTTTTTTTTTAAATACACATAAATATTTATTGTTTAAAAAAAGGTTGGTTAAAATGTACATAGATGGTCTAGGAACAGCCTTGAGTCTGGCCCCTTTATTCTCTATGTCTTTTATAAATGTGCATTCAAAGAATGAAGGTGGGGTACAGGGAATTAATTTCGTAGATGAATACTGCCAAGTTACATGTTTTGTATTATGGAAGACAGTTTTAAATTATATGAAAATATGCCATTAGCATGTCTTATTCACCCTTCATCTACCATGCAAATCAATTAACAAATGAAGCTAAGGTTTTACACAGCCCTTTCTTACTCTGGATCAAATTCTTATCACTATTAAAGTGGTGTAAGTCTAAATGAATTACACCGTAGTGAACTGAAACTGAATTATTTCATAATTACATGAACATAATTAGAATAAAATTGTCCTTGAACAAGTAAATTGAGTTTTCTAGCAAGCTGAAATATATAGTACAGGAAGCAGGGCTCATGTAAAGCGAATTGAATACAGTCCTGCACATGAGATGGTAAAACGAAGAGAACAGGGGTGCAAAATTAATTTATGGACTGGATTGTCCAGCACAGTACACATCTTCTTAACACAACACCATCCTTGCCTGAAAGGCAGCCCTAGCAACATCATACCTGGGAAACGGGGACCTCAGTGCCAGAACGCCAGAAAAGCACTGTCCCATGGCAGCACAGCAGGTAAAAGGGATTGCCAAAACAAATGAGAATGTCTCTGCCCCAGTTCCCTATAACCTACATAAGGTCATCCCCTTGGGGCTTATATCTACCTTAGGACTGCCCTAACTCAGCATAGAGAGAGCTTGTGTAAGTAGATCTGCAGCAGGAATAGGCAAATGAAATGGAGTTATTTGCATTGTATGAAATTCTTCCCTGCACCTTTAAAATATGCATCTCTCCTAGGATCTGCTGTATGTTTCTTTTTTCATGATTTCTGGAAAGTACATATTGGAAACAACTGCTTTCATTTTTTTCTAACTAATTCCTAGAAATGTGCCCACCTCTGTTTAATACAGCCTGAAGAAAAGGGGGATGGGTCCTGTGGAAATAATAGCAGGAGACACTGTAGTTAAATGCTTTATTGTTAGTCATACATAGGAGGTGGCAAAATGAGGAATGCGGTTCTGACATAAAATTTACGTTATCTGAACAACGTTGTAGGGTTCTAGTTTCAATTTTAAGGGCAGCTTTCGGATTTAACGTGCTAAGCATTCAGACATTTTTTCCCTTTTGCTGCCAGTCCTTTGTGTCAATGGTCAAATAACCTTTCCATCCTTCCAGGTGCTAGTGTCATTCACACATTTCAAACTCTTCTGCCTTTAACACCAACACAAATGAACTGGATTGGAGGGAGTGTAATAAATGGATCCTCCAGGGATCAAAAAGTTGAGAAAGTGATATTTTCAGAGGGAAACCCCATATTTGAGAATGCACACCTCTTCTAATTAGGGAGTTTCTCCCTTCTGAGTTGTTAACTTTTCTGTAGCATATACACATACAAATCACAGCAGTCCTTCTAGCTCTGTGATGTCTCTGGAGACACGCAAGGGGGACACAGAACTGCTGGTGACTCACCACTAAATTGGAACTACCAGGTAAGGGGGCATTTTTCAGAGGACTGTAGCTAGGACATCCATTACTTTCTGTGATTCACTTGTTCCATAAAACAGCGGGTAGCTGGGCCTAAACACAATATAAACTGCTTTAAGGTATTAGCTAACAAAAGCACCACAAAACTGAGTTATTTATTACATAACCCCACTGAAGCCCTAGCAAATGCATCTAGTCCAACATTTTTTCTGTGTGCTCATGATGTCTGTGCCAAGAATTATATTTGCTGTAAAGCTGTGTCTGACTTTTCTTCTGCCTGCTAATGAACATGTTCTAGAAGTAGTTCAATATTGCAGAAGCTAAGCAACATAAAATAACTACACTATACTCAGAGGCTAGTCTGGCTCACATATTTTTCTTTCCTTGTATGTGCTTCTCCTATACTCTGAGATGAAGGGTAGATGGGGAAGCTCCCTGTACAGAGCTGCTGTAGCTTGGGGCTACTTAACAGTTCAAGTGCAGCTCCAGGGCCAAAGCTACGTCACAGGACTAGGGCTGTGATGATGCTCAAACCAATAGGCAATCCTAATTCCTAGTCTAAGGAAAAGCCACTGAGCAAGCCAGCTCAGGGAAATCCAGCTGCATGCTCAACCCGTGTCTCAGGATGAGAGGTTGGAACACAGATGATATCTCTGATCTGTGACCCACTCCTAGAGGTATCTTTCCCTCAGCTCTCTACAGTCGCAGTCTGCCTTCTGGCTCTGGGTCCCACAGAGACTTTGCTGTGCTAAACTTAGACTTAGGCACTTGTTTCTCTCTGTCCCCTTCCTGCTTTGTACCATCACAAAAAGAATATACCATGTTTCCAGTAAACACAAGAAATAATAAAAAATGGAACATCACTCCTGCATCAATTTTTAATATTTGGAGTCATTCAGTTTAAATGTCAGCATAGATATCTCTTTTTCTGGAGGAAGAGCCTGGCTGATTAAAGACTTTAACTAGCTTTCTCATTGTTTGAGAAATCAATCCAGGGTAAAATTCTGAAAGGTACAGGTCACACTCAATAAACCTATTAATTGTGATTGGCAAATTAGACAGCATCTTAATCTACCTAATATCCAGCCCGGGATTGTTGTGGCACTCCATTTTTTGGTTAATGCAATCAGGAACCTTTAAAGAGTTAGTTAGCAGAAGCATTCACAGTGTTTGAACTAGTAATTGAAGGCTGAAGAAAGAGGTGAAGAGAGACTAGGCTATCTGAAGAATGATTACCAAGTCTGCTGCAGCATGTCCACATATTATACTTGTGGATAAACAAGGAATTATCTCTTGCAGTAATGCAGCATTAGACATTTATAAGAGATTCTGAATGAGATCACTGAAGCGTCTTTTTTCCCTCCCAATTCACTGGAGGCAATCTAGCTTCCTCCAGTAGCTACCATAGAAAATGGAGTCATTAATACAGACTTCGTATTTTAACTAACTTGCACAGGAAATCTTCCCAAGTGCAAAGTCTGGGTCTGCATGAGCACTGAATGCACACATCCACCCAATACTGTGTGTGTAGTCCATCACGGTATGAGCAGATGCAGCAATTTTGCATGCAGCCAGCATTTTCATTCTCGTTTGTGAATGCAAATGCACTGCTGTGACACTGCTTCACGGATACGCCTCTGACAACCAGGAATTAGATTTGTGAACGGTCATTAGATATCTCTCTTTTTCTTTAATAAATACAAACTTTACATTTATCCAAGAAGATATTTATTTCTGACTTATAAAGTGCTTCTGTAAATGCAGTGCTCCCTAATTATGAATTTATTAAATAATTTCAATGCTTGGCCTTTGTCTAATGCAACTGATCCTGCTTGTTCTGCACATGTAGATTAGTCCCTTCATAGAAATGACACTGACGCCCTTAGTATTGTTTGTGCTTGTGAGAAGTCCAGCTCAGAATAGTCAAATTTCCAAGTCCTTCAGGACTCTTAAAATGGTGTAGCACCACTTAATCTGCCTAGGAGGTGTCAGGGACAGCACAACCATGTCAGTGCTCCAATCCCAGCATCCACCAGCACTGCCCAGAGCTTCCTAAGCTACTCTTATTGAGGAGGGTCCACAGACACATTCCTGTACTGCTCTTCAGGAACAGATATGAATTCCCACAGTGTCCCAGCTCCTTGACTTCTCCAGAGATTTGTACACAAATCCATGCCTGCCATGCTTTTTCTTATTTGTGCCTTTGGTGTACATATGCACCTCCTAATCCACTCCACCAAAAGCTGTCCCTCAAACTGTGGCAACACCAACATGTGAGTCACCAAGCAGGCATGATGCCCCGGAACCCCTATTGGCACTGTCTGAGCTCTTCCTGTGCGATAAACAGCAAGAACTGCCAAGTTCCCAGCTTTCGGCCACGCGCCTTCTATGGGTGTGCTTTCTCTGATTACGTTATGTCTCCTTTGACCAAAAGCATCCTGCAAAATAGAATAATAAAACCAGAAATAGCAAGAAATGCCTCCAAGCTCAGGCAGCCAAAGGGCACTGAAGAGAACTAATTATGGAGATGCAAGGTAGTTAAAGCTGCAGCAAGAACTTCAGAAAATTCAAAAAGAGCTTGAGACAGACTTAACTAGGTATTGGATGTTTTTGTGAAAATACAAAATATTAACCAAGGGTTGTATCTTCGCAAACTTTAGGAAATATTTTTTTCCATGAAGCCCCCTGATTTTCAGACACCTGAGGAATCATCTGAACCTGGTATCTAAAAGTGCATCCTCTTCAGCCATTAGACAATATCCTGCAGTTTAAGCTCAGTAGGGCTAAAATGATCATTGTTTATCTTTTTTTCTCTAAACAACACTCTCTTTTGGGAATGCTGCATCTGTGAAGTCATTAACACAGTAACAAGTGCATAAGATGGATGAGCCAAGCCAGCTATTATCTTTCTTACAAGTTTCTCTCCCTGTAACAGACATAAATAACATGGTTTGTTTCTCCCATCAACAGAACAATGCTAAACAACATGGCAAGCCCCAGTCATCATCTAAAGAGATGCTCTCAGCTGTCCATTTTCCAATGTGGATTCTTAAGCCATAATCCCATACATATTTATACACCAAAAGATCTGGGGCATGCACTAGGACCTTTGAAAGTGCAAAGGTAACTAATGACAGATTTTGTTCTGGATCCTAGTTCATCAGTTCTGATGGTACCTAAAACCCAAGGCATACATTTACATCTTTAAACACTTAGATATGTGTAAAAAGTGTACATGTCTGTCCACATCAAATGCCAGACTGACGCATCATATGTCAGAAAGATAGATCATATAATGCTATTCATTTGATTTTAAATTGGCTATAATGAATGCTGCATATGTATATGCACCTGGTGTATTCTTAAATGTTTCTCTCACATTGTGTGTCCATATCCCAGCTCGCTGTCTCATCGCGAGGGAAAGCTTAACTTTTTCCGCTTCCAACTTCAGTCTTCTTATAAATAATTTTAGAACTTCAAAAAATATTTTATCCCAAAACCACACTTACACTTCCTCCAACAGCCCAAGCATTATTTGGGTTTTTCTTTGGACCCCAGTGAATTGAATCTTTATTGATCTATCAGTGCCTGCTGACAACTCTGTAGTTGTGTTCATCATATACGACCAATACTGTTATGAAGTCCCTGTTCTGCACTTTGTCCTCTTACTCATTCATTTCTTCTATGGATTGAACAGAAGATTTTTGCAGCACACATGATATCTATCATTTTAAAGGAGACTAAACATATTTACTTGGTGAATACAAATGGAAACTACAGCACCTCCTTGCAAAGCCCTTGAAATGATCTGCCTGTTTGGGGCTACTTTCTGTGGCAGGGATCCTGGAGGTAGCAAAGCTGGAAAAAAGATTTTAAAACGTCTCAATAAAAATATTCCAGGGAGAAGCAAGCATTTGATAAATCTTTATGGTTTACTGAAAACTTACTCCCCCTATCCTCTCCTGGTTAAGAACTGGAGCACGTACGTCCAAGGTGATTCGACAGAAAAATCAATTTTCTGTCAGGAAGGGGGACTTCCAAGGCTGCAGGCCTCTTACTGTTAGGGCTCAAAGCAGCAGGAGCCCATGAATGTCAAGGATCTGACTTGCAACTGACAGTTCTGTCAAGGAATTAATATATTATGAGACTTTAAAGTGAAATCTCAACTTTCATAAGTAGGAAGAAACAGAGGAGCACATGCAGCTGAAGAGACTTTATGCAGAGAGGCATGAGGGGTGTGAGACTCCTGACTGCTGGCTGGGGAACTCCCCCTGCAGTCCAAACCCCCCTCACTATCCCTGCAGGAAAAGCTGAGGAAGGGACTCAAGGTGTACAAAAGACTTCTCTGGGTTCAAAGGTCTTCACAAACACTGGCTGAAGTTCAATGCCCCTGGCCTCAGCAATACTAAAAGCCCCATGTTTTGCAGTGGAAGCAGGACGGTTTTCCTCCACTGGTGGGGGGTGATCATCAGGAGCTATTGCAGATATGCTTTGACATTTTCACTGAGAAGGAATTTGAACACTGGCAGAAGTATAAGTGCTGCTGCTGGCTGCAGAGCAGCTCATGTTGGTCAAAGACTGTACTTATTATCTATCATTAGCATTCATTCCCTAAGTATATAACTAATATATTCATAACCTAATTCCAGAATGTTAAACTGTAATTAGTTCTATCTAATACTGCATCTATGTAACACGCATATCTGAAGACCTTAGTGACTAAGTACTGAGGAATGAGATACCTTATGACTAATTTTTGAGCATCTTGTCCTTCAGTCCATTATTATGAAGTCAGAACCCTCTATTAGAGGACAACAGGAGTTCAGGAAAGAAACTCAAACCTCTGCGGCTGGAAGGACTGGACATGCAACACCCAGATCAGTGATTTTTCTGTTTATAATTCCAGCGCTAAGCTAGGCATTTTATTATAGCTAAAATAGCTAAATGCAGCTTGTTAAATAATAGATAAGGATTTCTATTTTAGAATACTATAAAAATATTTGCAGACAGCTGTGCCAAAATCACTTTCCCTGAAAGGAGAATAAAAATGCACACACCCTGGAACGAGACAGGAAGGATGGCCCAGCAATTAGGTCATCAGCTAAACAAGGGGATTGTTTCTTGGTTCTGCCTCTTTCACTTTTAGTGGACACTCATGGACAGTGTTTCCTCTCCATTCACTCTTTTCAGAGTGCTATAGCTGGCTTTCCCATCCTGTGCGCAAGTCAAAGGGCAAAGTAAGACAGCGAGTGTGCCAATCTGCCTTTATATGCATCTCAACTGCTCTGAATATCATATTTAAGATAGGGACTACCTGATGGAGCATATTCTTTTTCAGCTACACTGGGAGGTTCCTCAGTCATCCCTGCCTTCTGTTACAATAAGTTTTCCCTTCTGCGTACTGTCTGGGTGTCCTCAAGTGCTGTTGTGATTGAGGCAAGAAGTCCTGAACTCAACGGCCCACTTACATGTTAACCGATTGGTCTGAAAACTTATATAATTAATTTATTATGAAAACAAGGCTGGAAGCTTAACCATAGAACAGTGGTGGCTATTTTGACAAAGTAACTACTTCTAGTTCAAAAATTCTTTTGAAAAATGGGCGTGCAACTTACTCATACAGAATTTTTAATAATTGTGGCATGGTAGCATTAACAAGGGACCTATAAAACTGAAAGAATATTAATTTCATTTGGAGTCCTGAATATCATTACATTCAACTTTGATGCCTGAAGCACAACCTAATTACATAGATTTTTCAGACAGAGCCTCTTCATTTTATATGCTTTTGTCAATCCAAATCAATTTAGCACACTGCCTCCAGAGCCCTTAAAAACACCAAGGCTCTTATAGCCAGTTTCTGTGGCAAGGGCTAAAAAACTCGAGTCAGGTTTCCTAAGCAGCAAATCCCCAGGAGTGTTTTCACTCCAGTTTTAGTAGCTTAGTCCATGATTGCTCACTCAGTTCTCCCAGATAAAAGATTCTGCAGTTCCTTTCTTACCAAGTTACATGTAAAACGTGAAATGTGTCACTTGGCCTGCAGGATAGGTTCCAGCTTTCTTATGGCCAAGATAAAGAGAAGCTTGTTTATTTATTTTGTTGGCCCTCAATGATATGAAAGCCAAATGGATTATCTATCTACCCTCTGCCTTGGTTCACAAAGCAGCTTTGCCTGAGGCAGGTAAAAAGAGGCAAACTCTGCAGTCACCGCAACTGCATGGAAGATATTTGGTCATTGACTGTCCTCCTTAGTAGCCAGCTACCAGAAGGAACATAAATTAACGGAAAGTTTTTTGAGTCTGACATGCCTTTAGTGGCTGGATTTTTCTGTTGTCAGCAGAAGAGCGCTGTGGTGATGTCTGCCAGCAGCACTGTAAGCTGGAGCACGGCCAGGGTTTCTGCCACAAACCTCAGAGGTACATTCGCCCTTATGTAATAACACTTACCACAAAGGATCCCGAAGTGCTTTGAAATTGCACAAGTTATATTCAGGGAGTGATTCATCACCAGGGCTTCTCCGAGGCACAGCTGTCCCTACACACGCTATTGACTTCTGGCGTCTTAAATAGCAGCATCTTCCACTCAGTTTTTTAAAGCATGGGGTGGGTGGTGACTGTGCTCGACTAACTCTCGTCTGTGGGGTTTGTCCTGTTTAAAATAGAAATAGAAAACAACAGTAACACTGAGTATCATCTTGGCTCAGTTCCTTGCAAGTGCTTGTTTACAACACAGACATATATGCTTGCCACTGTTTTAAAACTAATCTGGCACAACCTCCCAAGCTGTTGAAATCTGATGAAGCTGTCACCACAAGTTCTTCAGGACCTGCCTGGAGCCCCCCATGTCCTGTAGAGGTCTGAGCTAGCAAAATTCTCCTAGATCTGCGACAGCTCAGACTACTGACACTTCCTGAGCGTTTCTGTGACAATTTGTGGTTACACAGTACGTACACATATCTGAATGTTACCTTAAGGCCTTGAAATAGCTTGAATGAACACTGCCTCCCTCTCTCCCTTCTGCTGCAAATAGTTAAACTATATCAAGTAATTTGCAAATTATTTCTCATTCCTGCTTGGAATGCAACAACAGCTATCTTCATTTTGGGATCCTTTAGAGTAACGGATAGAGGAGAGATCATACAATTGCAAGGTTGGGAGAGGCTTCATTAAAGCTGGTATCGATAAATGCTGAGATCAGTGAAACGAGATTATGAAATTGAATAACATTAAGATTGTGTTTTTAACTCAGAACAGGAAATGACTGCCATAGACATTACCAAACTAACGAACAACCTGAGGCACTTGAAAATAAAATCCAGTAAATGTAAATCATGGAAAAAAACCCAAATATAAAAATAACAAGCCAGCAGGACATGCCTCCCTAGGACTGAGGGGACGCTCCACAGGCACAAATAGAAAGAGAAAAAGAGTTCCAGTCTCAACACACAACCTAGTCTCAGCCTAGAAAGAAGGAAGTGATACCCAAAGGCTAAAAACCAGTAAGAACTATAATTTAGAAATAACTTAAATATATCAGGAATATTGCATCAAGTAATTACAGCCAGACCGAAAGCTCAATGGCATTCCATTGGGATTCCAGTGGGCTTGAAGACCTCAGGGTCTCAGGGTCTTAAAATTACAAAATCGCCATACCATAGCAACACCCTAAACAAGAAGAGAAAGCTCTGCCCTTCCACTGTGTAACAGCAACAAACAAGTGAATGCTCCTCATCAAAAAAAAGCAATCCAATATGTCATTTGAAAGGAAGTTTGGTCCTGTGATTTCTGGCATTGGTATTTGATGGACGGTTATTTGTTGTTGGCTAGAATGAGGGAAAGGCCATTACCAGGCATCCAGGTTTAAGTTTATGACAATCAATTGAGCTACAAGGAGAAAACTAGTGTTAAGTGAACAAATGCATTTACAATACACAATTTCAAATCATATCGCCTGAGAACAGAACCAACTTAAAAAGCTGGTGTTAAAACCAGTACAAAAATTAGCACAGAACAGAAATTCTTGGTGGTTTCTCCTGCCAGTAGCTTAAGAAAAAACTGTACCAGCCCGAAATTATTTGAGATGGTTAATTTCTTTGTCATTCAGAATTGCAGGAGGACAATCACAACCCTAAAAAAATGCTCTAGCAAATCACTGCAGAAAAAAATATTTTAAATGTTTGAAGCTTTCTATTTCCAGAAAATTTATAACACGGGATGCTTAAATTTCAGAACAAAGCCACTTCAAAACTAGAACATTGATTCTTTTTGAAGCTTGCTTTTCTAAGAAGTGATATTTATGCACCTGTGCTGTCTATTTGGTCATCTGTGTAGAAGACAGAAGGGCGGATTCCTGGTGTTTTGTATTACAAGTATTTCAAAGTTACTGTAAGAGAAAATAAAAATTAATCTTTCCTAAAATGATTTATGCAAAAAGAAAAATGGATAAGACTTGATGCTTTCCCCAAAAACTCAACCTGGTGAACCAGTGCCTTCTGATAAAAGTCTTTTGATTTATAAGTAAATTCTGTTCCACGTGCCGTATGCAATCTCAGCAAAGTTTATTGCAAGTAGATACATTGTAGAATACAATAAATTTGTTTCACATAAGTATTCATAACCTACACGATTAAGATTTGACCAAGGAGAAAAGATATCTGAAAAAGATGTCATAAACCAAATCAAATATAGAATATATTGACCGGTAAAACACTTTGCAAAACATATGTGGTATCTAAGGTCTCAAAGGCAAAAGCACAGAACACAGAGATTAGAAAGTGATGCTGCTTGGTGGAAATTGTAGATTTCAAATAAAATATTCCTTTGGCTCAAATTTTTGTAAAGCCTATATATTATCATTATCATTCAAATACATAGCAAACAACAAACCTCTGCCCCAAAAATTGATGTGTAAGCAAACGGAATGGAGAGGGATGATGGAGGAAAAAGGAGGAACAGTAGGATGAACTGAATAGGACCATGTAGGACGGATGTCCACTGTATACAACTAAGAGGCAAGGCTATTTCCTTGCATGTGTTTCCATGGGTGTTCTTGGCAAGAACCGGGGTGTCAGGTCTCATCTGTGAACGCTCTGCCCCAAAGGGTGCAGAGGGCACACCACTTTGGTCCAGAGCTGCTTCCCCAACACGGCTTCTCTCTGATGGGTCATCAGTTACACCATCAGCGCTCACTACTGGTTTCATATTCTGGTAGCATGAAGGAAACACTAAAAAAAAATAAAAAGAGGAAGCAGTTTTAAACTACACAAATTTTCAAACAAATCCAAGGCCAGGTGGAGTATTTGGTATTACTCTTACCTATCTACCCACTTTTACTTAGTCTTTTTTCAGTTTATGACATCACCTTTAGGAATATGCATTAAAATAAGCAAGACATGAAGCAATCCATGTAGTGATGACATCTCTACAATGTCTTAAGGAGTTGCTTAGATCAGCAGAAAACACAACTGTAATAACCTAAGAACTTCACAAGAACTTCAAAATTATTCCAGCTATCCTTTGCCAGTCCCTCCAGACAAGTACCTTTAAAAGGATTGATTTAACTCAACTGTATGTTCCTACATTATTCCAGAAGCCTGCTTGAGTGGTGCAAATTAGCTCCACAGAACGATAAGGAATTATGGGAGTCACGTTTTTCTCAACACAGAGGCAAGAGGGTCAGCAGAAACAGGGAGATTTGCAAGAGAAAGTGTTGCTTTTTCATTCTTGTCTTTGACTCAACATCAGCTGTAGCTTCTAGTGCAGCAGCTGGCCTGGCTACAACCAATTCAGAGAAGCAATGCGCTTCCTTCCAGATGCAAAGAGCTAGGATATATGTAAATATGTGTATTTTTCTGCTGTTCCCCAGAAAGAGTTCTGCACTAGCTGAGCATCCTTTGAAGTAAGTCTACATCATTTTATTACAGCAGTCAGTTTCCTTCATATAAAAAAAGCCTGTGTAACAACAGACACAGCCAATACGGCTACTTGCTACTGGGAGCAGAGCATTCACAGGATCTCTGCTGTTGGAGGTAACAAAAAACCCCTTCGCCCTTGAACTTCTGGTCAGTATCCAAGAAGGTATTTCACAACTGTAGGCAGTATGATAGCTAAGTAATCATACCATCAGCACTAAACTTGCTGGCAATAGAAAATCCTTATGTACAAAAGGCCCCATATGGTTAAGTAGGTATTTTTCAAAGAGAAAATAATGAAGCTGTCTCTTTCATTATACATTAATGGCTTCTTTATTCTCTGCAGAAAAATAATCAGCCACTGAAGAGAGAATATAGAACGAGATTCATGTGTCAGTTAGTTGCAGATTTATTTTCAGGGCTTAATATTTGTCTGGGGATTTTCATGTTAACTAATCTGCCTCTTAAAAATAATATTTTGTTGAGGATTTGGCACTTTGAATTATAACAGGAAATGTAATATTAGAATAAATATATGATCAGCTGAAAACAATCCTGAATATCCAGCTATCACAGACTGACTCCAGATTTGGAACCCACTTCCATTAAGGCCAAACTATCAGCATCTACCTGCAACTAGAGATAAGATAAAAAAACAACCTGGATTTTAATGGGCTTTCAAAAGCAAAGCATTTGATTTTGAGTATTTTAGGAGACTTTTCTTGCTAAGCTAACCACACATTTGTATTGTTTACAGTGTACCTACAGAAAGCTATTTCATTGATTTTTTTCTAACTCTGGGTAAAACTGTTTCCGCACCTGAAAGTGAATGCTGGAAATTACAATTTTTCTTTTTTCCTATCTGGTAGAAGTATTACCTAGCAAACAACTGGGCTTGATTTCTCTCTGAAAGGATAGTTCCAAAATTGGCAGGACTCCAGAGGACCTGTAGGTCATTAACTTTATGAGCCTTATTTTTAACCAAGATATTATATTCTTCAAATAAACTTAAGGACAAAAATCAGATTTTAGCAGATAGCTTGAGAAATGAATCAAAATCTCTATCTAATGTTTGCCTTAACTAGGAAAAGAATTTCAAAAAGGACATGATATTTACTTTCCAATGAAAGTGAAGTGAAATATTTCCAATGAAGTGAAGACACTACCTTTACTACTTGCAGCAGAAAGCAATCTAGTATTACACATGGATGTTAATATTCCATTAGCTTTATTCATTCATTAGGATACACCAGAGTTTTCTCACTATACATCTGCCATCTAAACATCAGCTGAAATACTCTTTTCTGTAACTGGACACATCAACACGCTAGAAGCAATGACCTTAATGTTATTATGAATTTTAAAGTATTATATTTTTATTAAAAGCAACACTATTATTCTAGGTTTGTCTGATTTCAGGTACCAGATGTATGTAGATCTGGTGATTTTAGATGCTCAAATTAAAGAATTTTTCCACTAATCAAGAAATTTTTGAAGACTAATATTATGGTTATAAGAAAGGCAGGTATTGCTTTTGCAGAGGAGAAAAGCCTTTTCCATCAAAGGTGACATGATAAGGGAATGACTAAGACAAAGAGGCTCCAGCAAAGGCTTGTAGAACATCTCTTATCACACAGACAAAAGGACAAACTGATTCCTACTGGATTAGTGTCTAGAAGGGTAGTCAAACATTTAACCAGGGCTAATGACATTGAGCAATTTTTTTACCAAAAAGGAAAGAAATAAACTAGTCAGATAATCCCTTTAGGTGTAGCACAAAGAGAAGTAAACAGAGGCAGGACATCTGGGAAGAATTTTAGGCGCCTTAGACAGACTGTGAACCCTGGAGTACCTAACCAATGGGAAACAGGGGAGGCAAAAATGCAGCTGGGATTAGGAAATAAAAAGGTGTGTCTCAAGAACTGAAAGTGTGCCTACTTGCTAGGTCACCTGCTCTTGCAAGAACGTGAATAAAAATGTGCTTCACAGAGGATTCTGCCTGAGCCTGTTTCATTCGGACCGGAACTTATTTCTCACATGGTCCAGTCTGAGCAGAGTGCCAGAGGAGTAACGAAATGCACTTCTCTAATGATCAAAAGTAAATCTATTACAACACTCAGTGTATTCATATAAATTAAAGAATACTTTCTAAAATCTTCAATATTGATAACAGTACATTTTTTGCTAGCATTTGAGGGTGTTATGAAATTATCTACAGAAATTTGTTCTGTAAGACCCCTGCCTCATTCAGTGCTTCCAGCAGACAATACTAGCAGATTTTTTTCTTCATTACCAGAATTTTCATTCATTCTCAGAATCTATCTCTTAGGACCCAATTCCATTAATAGTAGTAATCGCATGTTCTCTAGGCTGATCTTTGTATATCATTTTAGCGTTTCATGAAGTACCTAGATCTAAGTGATATCGCTACCTTCATTTTAGAGATGGAAAACAGAGAAAGAGGCATACTAAGGTCAAAACATTTTACTAATTTGAAGTGTACTATTTGTGGATACCTGAGACGTTATTTTGTGAGAGTTTTGCATTGTTCAGCACACTACACATGGAAAGAACTGCTCTTCATCATTTAATTTGCAGTTATGTTTAGGTCTCATCAGATGTTCTGCAGATAGGACCCCATGAGGTGAACTGAGCATCTATAAAATGCTGACAGCTACCAAAGATCTGGGTTTGGTCGTCAGCTAGTGTAGAAGTAAATAAGGAGTTGGTGGCAGAGTCAGGGCAGCTGCCATTTCTTCCAAATAACATCCAGCTGCATCAGGCAGGCTTCCCTTCCCTGCAAGCTGCTGTCTCACTCAGCTGGTTCCTTCACAACCTTGCCCCATGGGAGGGAGGGTACTCCCCTCCTCCTCTGCTCTCTTGTGTGGTCATTGCTTGGCTGCAAAGCAAGCCCCTTGCTCACTGTGGCAGAAGGCCTAATGAGGAAAACCCATAAGCATGAAATTAAAGATAAATAAGGTAACATTTACAAAGCTCTGACCTAAGCCACACTTGCAGTCTTAATAGTGAAGTTCTGCAACCTTTGGCCAAATTGTTCTTAATAATAACATAAGCATAGATTAAAAGGGATATTTTCCTACTTGTTTTTCTTTAAAAAATACCAAAAAAACCCAGAAAGCTCCTATTGAGCTTTCTTATTTGAGCATACCACGTTGGCTCCCAAAAGTCACTTTCAGGCTTTGGACCTCTATGTCCACCACACCTCCCACTGACTCTTGAGCTACTAAGCGACTGGTGACAACAGGAGACTGTGGAGCCTCAGCACTAATGAGCGTTAGGGAGGGATGAAAGATGTACTTTCCCCATGGAATCCCTCCCCTAGCCTCCCTTTCCTCACTCCACAGCTGCTGGTCCAAGCCATGCCTCTTCCCCATCCACCACCCTTTCCAGCCACCCAGTGCTGGCAGCCCCTGACATTCACTGTCACATTCCACCACCACCTTCTGCTCCCTGCCCACCCAGGGATTTCCACTCCTCCACAGCCTCTGTACAGCACTGAAGTTGCACAGGCACGACAGAGAAGTGCCATTCTTCTGGTTCTGGCCTGGAGCTGCTGAAGTCATTTTCAGCCCTTGGCTGGAGCATGTTCAGTCGCTTTTTAGGGATAACACTAGTATCCTAGTTCTACAATAATTAATTCACTTCTAGTTTATAGATGGTACATTTATAATAGTTTGTTTCTAAATGGAAGCATTATTAAACTAGTCCTGGCCTATAAATAAATTGTATTTAATTTCTTTATATAGACCTTTAGATTGTTCTGTGGTCACTAGTGACCAAGAAAAATTTATGTTTATTACATACATAAGAACATTTGCCTTTTAAGTGATGCTCTGTAGAGGTGTAAGTCATCCAGGTTTCTCTCCTCATTTCTGGCATAAATGCTGACATGTAAGAGTCAGACATTTGCTTTTCAAGAAGATGCTGCGGTATAAATCTGTTGCCATACATCTTATTTATTCACTTCAAATTCTACTGGATAACCAACACGAAACAGGAAGAACACATAAATTAAGTTTGCCTAAATGCATATTCATGGAAATACCTTGCTCTGCAGTTATGTATTGGTGGTATTTGGGAAGGACACATTCATTTCAGGTCTCCAAGAGCTCCACTAATAGTAATTACTCATAATGAAAGAAAAGGTATTACTAAACATACTGTATGGCAGAAGGGAAAACAGAAGAAAAGCACAAAGTTTAAACAGAATTACTTTCTACAAATATTTGCAGTATTCCACAATGTGGCACTTGATATTATCTTCTATTATCACTGGTTTCCTTTTCCTTGCAAGGCTCATGAACTTTCTAGGTAGGCACTGCACAGTGAGAATGCACAAGTTTTAAAATCTTTACAAAGCCAAAGGACATCTTAATAGAAACAGCAGGACAGAGCAGCATGCATTTATGAGGGCAGTAGATGTCAAAGGACCATTACCCCCATAAAGCTCAAATACTACTTAAAAGCACCCATCAAGAGGCAATGTGAAGTGCTGAGGGAAGATTAATCTTCACCAGCGGTCACTCGTGAAGCACTAATAGCCACCTTCATACTGGCCATCAGAATAGTTAAAAAGCCCAAGGGACTTCAAAGTACCCTGGCAAGAGCAAAACTTAAAGAGTTGTTGCAACAGTTCTACTGCATTTCATGAAACCGAAGAGATGTATCTCTGTCGCCTTCTCTGTCAGAACACCTGAGCAAGAGTATACTTGAGGGTTGTAAAAGAAAACTCATCCATGACTTGCTGCAGTTGAGACAGCTCTGCAGTTTTCATCCCAAAGTGAGCAGAGTTCAAAGGCACAGCAGGAGCTCCAGGTTCAGAGAGTGCCAACCCCATTGAGTTTTGAAACTCCTGTTGCTAAAATAATTCTAATTCAGGAGTTGCATCGATAGCATTTCTGGAGCCGTGTAGATGCTGGCTTTCCCTAACCAAAATAAAGTTCCAAATGTACAAAGAAAAACAGAAAACATTCAGTACTTCGATTAAAAAAAAAAAAAAAAAAGGCACAGGTCTTCAGCTGTGTATGACTGTTGTTGTTGTCTGATGTCCTGAACGTAAGACTGGCGGTCAGGAAAGCCGGATTGTAGACAGCATGCCTACTGCACTGTCCTGGGTTTGTGCTGCAGCCAGATTAACAATCTCATCTCTACAGGCAGCAATGGTTTATGGCAGTGTACACTTCTTATGGCTCCATCAGCCCTTTAAAATCATCCACTGCAACCTTTCATCATGGCACCAATCGGAGGCTACAGCTCGTGTTGGCATTTCTGGGGATCCGAATCTCCCTAGCATGGGCACAGCTTTCAAACCTGCCACACATACATGGGGGACATGTCTGCCTTGTCCTCCTTTCAAAAGCTCCCCAGGCTGTTCCAGCCTCTTTGCATGGTTTGTGGCAATTTGAGGATCAGTCCCGAGCCTGCACCCGTCATCATTGTGATGGACAACTTTGTTCTGTCTCTCCTGTCTCTGTTCTTTGAAGAGCCTTGTGCCCCAGGAAACACCCACAGGAACTGTGATTCTGGGGAGTTTTTTCCACTGGCTCCTTTGAGGATGAAAAGAAGCCTGTAAGGGGGGGCTTACTTTACCTTTCCCATGTTATTCATCTGCAGAAAGAATTGCCACAATCAGTTTATGTCTAATTACTTCTCTGTCATTCCGATTAGTCACTGCATATGATGCCAGTAGCTGAAGGAACTATCTGAGGCATAACAAAACCTATCTCATTTCATTATCTTTCATGTCAGACGTCTGGTATTGGGCTGCTATATCAATTGCAATCTACTTCAATGCCTCGTAGCTTTCTGCACCTTTGAGATGGACTTTTTATAGTGCCAGTCAAGCACAGTTCCAGCTCTGCCCTTGAATCCGTCTCAGAGAGATGCTGACTACATCTTTGCTTTGAACATTGTCCCTTACCTTTTATAGACTCCGCAGACTTTCCCTGTATGTCCAGTATGACATTTTGCAAACATCAGTATAGCTGTGGTGGTTCAGAGCCCACTTTTTCCTTTAGTTTATGGATTTGTTGGATTTGTTTGGATTGGATTGGATTTGTTACATTTTGAAGGAACATCCTCTTTATTAGAGCTGAGTTAATGACATCCAAGACAGATATCACTATAGTTTTATCCTTACTTATTGGGGGTAAAGGGGTAATACCTGCTGTTCAACAACATGCATAGGTTAGTCCATATCTTCTGCACTATTTCATGTTGAGCTGGAATCACAAGTAATCACGCCCCAAATTTGGGATTATTAGACACCAAACTATTGTTTCCTTAGAAAATGTGTTAGTTCTCCAAAATCATGTAGACAATATATGGGGTTTTGTTGTTGTTTCAGTCATGTTATTGCCTTCATAAAAATTATCTTCATACCAATAGATAAAATGTCCCAACACAATATTTTTCTGGGGGGAAAAAAAAGATACATTGTGCAGCTTGGCTTTGCAATACCTGTTTCTGGAGCTGTTGGAGAGAGACTCTTTCTTTCTTTGTTAAGTGCCTCATAGGAGAAACAAGGAGGAAAACAACAGCAATTGTACTGCCAACAAAAAAAAAATCATTCTGTAATAATATGTTGCAAAAAATTAATTTTAAGGCCAACAAAGAAACGAAAAGAAAAGAAAGGTGAAGACAAGACGAAAGGTTTGGAAAGGTAGGTGTTCACATATAAAAATAAACTCTGCCTCATTGGGCAATATTTTAAGAAAATTTGGGCAGACTTTGTTCCCTAGGTCTCTGTCTAGCTGACAGCACATGAATGAAACAGAGATGGATTAGGAAATTCTCACCCCACTGACACACTTTCTGACATGAATTTCTTTGCTGGTTAACCCATTATGCATTCCTTGCAGGCAAACTCCTTATCATAGAAACATAGAGTCATAGACTGCTAGAATTGTCTAGGTTGGAAGGGACGTTTCAGATCATCGAGTCCAATCATCAACCTAACACTGGCAAAAAATATCACTAAACCATATTGGTAAGCACTATGTCTACCTGCCTTTTAAATACCTCCAGGGATGACGATTCCACCACTTCCACAAGCAGCCTGTCCCAATGCTTGATAATCCTTTCAGTGTAAAATTTTTTCCTAATATCTAATCTAAACCTTCCCTCGTGCAACTTGAGGCCACTTTTTCTTGTCCTATCACTTGGGAGAAGAGACCAGCACGCACCTCCCTACAACCTCCTTTCAGGTAATTGTAGAGAGCGATAAGGTCTCCCCTCACCCTCCTTTTCTCCAGACTAAACAACCCCAGTTCCCTCAGCCGCTCCCCGCAAGACTTGCTCTCCAGACCCCTCAACATCTTCATCTGCCCTTCTCTTAATATTCTTTCTGTGTTGGTCTCTTATGTACACTTGGCACCCTTTTCTTCATAAATTCAATATAAATTCCATAAAACATTTGCATTTTTAGCTAAAAAAAGTTGTAAACTTTCTCAGTTTTCCTTTGAAATTAAAAATAAAATTACCTAGTAACCATCTTTCCATTTTTCTAATCTTTACCTGGGAATTAAAAGCATAGTAACATTTACCTCTCTAATAATATTTACAACTATCCATGTCAAAAATCTAGTCCCACAGGGCAATATTGGAAAAAGTGCTATCAGTTATTGGCTCTTCCAAAGTATCCAAAGAGGCAGTACCAGCTCTTCAGCTATCCATCAGCCCTTCCATAGCATTTAGATCTATCCTTGCTGTCCCTGTGTTCTAGAGATAGTGTATGATTGATGTATAATGTCATGCTTCTTTACCTCAGATCTCTCTCTTCTGAACCTTGTGGATCTCTCAGCCTCTGTATGCTAGTTATGATCATGTTTCTTATTTACCAGAAGTTCAATTTGGTCCATTTTGGTACTCACTTTCTTTGTATTATTGAACACATAGGTCTGTACTGAAATAGGTGTAAGAACACAATGATGAGCTGTTCCTAGTTAGTGCACACATCCTTTCAACCCTATAGTGAACGGTTAATAGATTGACTAAAGGAACAGTGCGCACACTGATCTCGTCCTGCCACACCTTCCAGCAGAAGCCACAGGAACTTCCTGGACCAAAGGTTACATCAGGATCACTGTCTACAACAGGCTCCAGCAACATAAGATCTGCCTCATTACCCATCACTTGGTCTGGGACCAGGGATCTTACCCTTATCATTAGAGGCCAATGCCTCTAATAATACAAACTCATCTTGTAGTCCTGTAATTTGCATGGAGCCAATGTAGTGTATTTATTTGTCGGTGTACTAATGAATGTTTTATTATCAGTTTTGCATTTTGCAGGGTACGGGATCACAATAAGCACAAGCTGCTTGTCATTCTCAGGTTCCTTATTGAACAGCCTTCTCTCTACTAATGTGAGGCTTATAAGCAATAGGTTACTCACAAGATTTAGTATATCAGCAATTCAAAACTCAGTAAGAACTACTGGATTAATATCATCTCATCTTGGCAGTTTGAGTACTATACTGTTGGTTGATTTTTGTTCCTGTGGTCAGTTGGCCTGAGAAAGCTACTGCACCCACCAGCACTCACTCAACTACCCCCCAGTGGGACGGGAGAGAGAATCAGACAGGCAACAGTAAGAAAAACTCATGCATCAAGATAAAGAAAGTTTAGTAAGTGAAGGGGAAAAACAGAGAATAAAAAGAAATGTGCTGGAATGTAACAGGTATATTAACTCCACCCCAACCAGGCCCAATGCTGTTTCCAAATCTTAATTTCTTGGGTTTCAATGGTTGTCTTTTATCACCATTGCCTATATTGTCTATCTAGTGTTCTTACCCCCCTGCAGTCTCTTAGCTGCCATATCTTGTGCTCTACTTTTCTCCTTTACATCTTTGCTCTTTCTGTTAATTAAAAGTAAGTGCAAAGACACTGTATGTATCTCCTTCAAGCACTACTGTTGTTTCCAAAATTAAAATTCATTTTCTCAGTTACAGTATTTAACAAAATCCTGTATCCGAGCAAGTTACATAAATCCTTAAAGTTGAAGAAATCACTTTTTCAGTATTACTAAGAATCTCACTTGTTTTTCAAGCCAATAAAACAAATTTTGTTGGAATTTTGAAAAAAAAATGTTTTATCTTATAGTTCATGATGCTCAGGAAAAAAAGGTTTTCACTAGGAAAAAAAAAAGTGGAGGAAAAAGAGAAACAGGTATTCTCTCACATCAGACAAACAAAATGGTTTGTGAAAAAACATAATTTTTGAAAGGTTATGGGAAGAAGAAATCAATTACTACATTTCCTCACACATATACAGGAGAGCAGACTTTGGCCTCTTGAGGGATCTGCTTGGCAGGGTAACATGGGATAAAGCACGGGAGGGGAGAGCGGCCCAAGAAAGCTGGTAGTATTCAAGGATCACCTCCTCCAAGCTCAAGAGCAGTGTATCCCAAGAAGGAAGAAGTCAGGCAAAAAAGCCAGGAGGCCTGCATGGATTAACAAGGAGCTCCTGGACAAGCTCAAAAGCAAAAAGGAGGCCTACAGAGGGTGGAAGCAAGGACAGGTAGACTAGGAGGAATACAGAGAAACTGGTTTTGGAACAAGATGATCTTTAAGGTCCCTACCAAGCCAAACCTTTCTATGGTTAAACAATGTGTTTCAGCACAGATGTATTTAAAAAAACACTTTCAACATAAATAAAAAACTGATAAAAAATTGCTGCGCCACGTGCTCTTTCAGCAGAAAAAATGCAAGGTAATCTGATGTAGCTTTCACCAATACAAAAATGCTGACCTCCCTGCTTTACTGTCAGGAGGGACAAGGTGACAAACTGTTCTAACCAAAGGACTTATAATCTCTAAAAGCTGCAGAAATGTTAATTTTCTGTTCAAGAAACTACAATCATCTACACAAGTGGAGACTCATCCACCAAGAGTTTTCTTCTTTCCATAAATATCTCCCAGTGTTTTAATGCTCTATCCATACCTAATAGTACCACTTCTTGAGGATATACAAATCCTTAGAAACAGGATATCCCAGATACCTGAAAGGAAAATCATGTTTCTCTCGTGTCAGAAATCTTCAATAGCAATTTGAGGGACAGCAAACATAGTTTGTGTGACTATTTTAAAATCCTATACTTTTAGGGGTCATTTTTAGCAGAATTGTTGCCTTTTGCCTCAATAGTTCTTGTTTTATAACATAGTAAGCATGTTCTTTGCTATCCCCAGATGAGATATAACATATTTTGCAAACAGTGCAGAGGAAAAAAAGCATCAGCATTGTTGCTGGTCAAAATATCTCTGAGGGACAGTAGAAAGTCAGACACGTAGAACTTCACATGGAGTGCATTATCCTGTGGGGCTGGAAACTCCACAGGAGCTGACACACGCCTATTGGAGCTGTTAATTTAGTCAGACCTTTTTGTGCCAAAAGATATTGTAATGAGCTCCTTCCTTTTCTTGCTATGCAGACAGGGAGCAGAATGCTTTCAGTAAGGGGATGTCCCTTTGAAAGACCGAATGAACCCTGGGGTGCCAAGAATGACATCCACTGAACGCCACTGGAAAAAGAGAATATAAACTTGGAAATGTGTCAAGTCAGTGTTTCAGACTTCTTTGCATAAGACAGGTAAATCTAAAGAGAGGTGAAGTGTCTGCACAGAACATTGCACAGCAAGTGGAAGGAAATGGGACAGCGTGAAAAAGAGAAACTTGCAGAATCAGGAGGAAAGAAAAGCAAATTAATATGATTAATAATCTAGCCTGTCAAAAAGAAAAAGAAAGGAAAACAGAGTGCTGACTGATCTAGATTTCAGCCTCTTTTTATACCCCTGAATACTTTTATCTCCTAAGATGTTTTTTAGAAGAGCAGTAGATGCATTCTGTATTAGTAACTGCAATGCTGAGTTATTTGTGTCCTAGAATTTGCTCTGTGGATTTGCCCCAGCTATTTGCTGTAAAATAAAGAACCCAGTTGCAGATTTCCAAATTTCAGGCCCTGATTTGGGAACCAAGATCTGGATTAGACAGGCCATCTGGTTTGCAGATTTAATTGCCCAACATTTTCAGGTTAAAAATACTTAATTAATATCTCTTGTAATGAATTATATCCACTCCAACCCAGAAAGCCAAGCTCCTACAAAGGAATGCTAATAGGGCCTGAAACACTTTATACTTCAAATTTTGATTTTATTTTTTTTCAATCCAGATCAGGTGTGTAATCTCAGACTCGCTGCTGACTACCAGATATCTGCCTGCTGTCAACACTAATTGCCACCTTTGGTACCAATCTTAATATGAAGTCCAAAAAGTAGGTGTCTATACATCCTGCCACATACTTCCACCTCTGCACCAAAAGGGAAACTAGGAATTTTTGGCAGGAAAAATTCTATTTATTTCATATACTATGAAGTGTCGGTGCTAAAGAGGATTTCAGCTACCTGACTTCACAGTGTGGTCCTTTCACATACTTTAAATTCAGCTGAAAAAGAAAACCAAAAAACAGGAAGGCAAAATTATCTTTCTCAGGTCTGTCCTCATTCAGGAGCCTCCAGTAGATTTAGCACTTCCATGCAGCAAATGTAATCAAATTTTTATCAACAGAAATGAAGTTCACCAAAATATTATCTGTGTCTTCGTAAGCTGCCTCCTGACTCCCGTGTGCATCGTAGCTGTTAGGGATTTGATTCAATATGTACTCATACCATAACAAAAATTTTTTTGCTTTTATTTGACAGTTCTTGGTACATTGATTAGAAAGACTTTTAAAAGGCATGAGCAAAGACACAAAAATCTGAACGTCTAAGTTCAGATTTACTGGGTTTGTTTCAGTTTTTCCAATATACTAAATTGACATGAGAAGTGCCTTAAGCGTAATCTCTTACTAGTTCAAACACTTTGTGACGCGCAATTTAAATACTGTATTTTGAGGCAACATTTTTATGTATTTGTTTTTAATATGTTGTTTTTCAGTTTAAATCATAAAGTTATGAGCCTCGACAGTTCTTGGAGCGATTACTGTGCTGACTTACTGCTTTGCATAACTATTATATCGACATACTACATGCCACCCAAATATACTCAAATGCACACTTCCATTTCGATGGCTCATGGGCACATTTTTAACTCTGCATTTAACATATTTACTTTCTTGTGTCTTGCTATTTCCTATCTCTTTTTTTCTATTTCTTTTTTGATTATTCAATATAGTAAAACTTAAATACTGTTTAACCTTCCTCTGAACAGTCTTATATGCAATCCATTAGCTTAACTGTGTCTTAAGGTTTAGCTGTGTTGTGTTCCCCACCCAGCATCTCAAGTACACTGACAAAACTTGTGGAGTATTCTTATAGTTTCCAATAAAATTGTGCAGTTGATTTCTCAGATGCTGTTGGAAATATGACTCCGTCAAAATAATGCAAAGTCATAACAATAAGGCAAGGAAAAGTAGTGTGCAATATTTAGGAATCTTCATTTTCATTAAAATAATTCTTCCTGTCCTTTGAATAGGAGGTCAGGGTTTGACTTGTGGTGCAAATTAAACCGAAGGCCTTAGATGAAGTTATGTGGCTAAAAGTAGATATTTACATATCATGGAATCATAAAATCATAGAATGGTTGGAAGGGATCTTAAAGATCACCTAGTTCCAACCCCCTGCCCTGGGCAGGGACACCTCCCACTAGACCAGGCTGCTCAAAGCCCCATCCAGCCTGGCCTTGAACACTTCCAGGGATGGGTCAGCCACAGCTTCTCTGGGCAACCTGTTCCAGTGTCTCACCACCCTCACGGTAAAGAATTTCTTCCTAATATCTAATCTAAATCTACCCTCTCTCGGTTTAAAACTGCTACTCCTCATCCTATTGCTGCATTCCCTGATAAAGAGTCCCTCCCCATCCGTCCTGTAGGCCCCCTTTAAGTACTGAAAGGCTGCTACAAGGTCTCCCCCAGGTTTTCTCTTGTCCAGGCTGAACAATCCCAACTCTCTCAGCCTGTCTTCATAGGAGAGGTGCTCCAGCCCTCTGGCCATCTTTGTGGCCCTCCACTGGACTCACTGCAACAGGTCCATGTCCTTCTTATGTTGAGGCCCCCAGAGCTGAACAAAGAACTCCAGATGAAGTCTCACCAGAGCAGAGGGGCAGAATCACCTCCCTCAACCTGCTAGCCATGCTTCTTTTGATGCAGCCCAGGATTCAGGTGGCTGGCTTTCTGGGCTGCAAGCACATATTGCCAGGTCATGTTGAGCTTCTCATCCACTAATACGCCCAAGTCCTTCTCCTTAGGGCTGCTTTCAATCCATTCTCCGCCCAACCTATATTTGTGCCTGGGATTGCCATGACCCAGGCGCAGGACCTTGCACTTGGCCTGGTTGAATTTCATGAGGTTCACACAAGCCCACCTCTCAAGCCTGTCCAGGTCCCTCTGGAGGGCATCCCTTCCCTCCAGCATGTCAACCATGCCACACAGCTTGGTGTCATCGGCAAACTTGCTGAGGGTGCACTCAATCCCAACATCCATGTCACCAACAAAGATGTAAAACAGCACCGGTCCCAGTACTGAGCCCTGAGGTGCACCACTTGTCACTGGTTTCCACTTGGACATCGAGCCTTTGACTGCAACTCTTTAAGGGCAACCAGCTAGCTAGCCAATTCCTTATCCACCAAATGGTCCATCCATCAGTCCATGTCTCTCCAATTTAGAGAGAATGATGTTGTGCAGGACAGTGTCAAATGCTTTGCATATTTGAACTCCTTGTGGAGATCGTAGTCACAAGATTTATGTTACTGAAATAAATTATATCCAGAAATGCCCATTTTCCTCCTACAGGTGTTGGGGTGAATAGCTTATGCAGACATCTGTATTGTATAAGTTCAGAATAATGATACCCTTACTATCCAAAGAGAGGCGCTAACATGCACAGTGCCTTGAATCAGAGGAGGCCACATCTGGAGTGATAACGGCTTTAAATTACATGCCCTGAGTGGAGAGATGCTTTGTATGGGTTTGCAGACTCTGAAGGAATCTGGTTTACGTCCTTGATTTAGGGAAAATAATTCAAATGGGAACAGGAAAATAAGTGCAAATATAGTGGTCAGAGCACTAGCAAGTGCTGCTGGCTGCAGGTGCTTAGAGGCACCAGCTTTTGTAACTTGCAAGAGTGAAGGCTGAGATAAAGCAATTGATGCTTGTTAAAGCATCCTCGGGGTAAATGCAAAAGAAGGTAAAGGAAAGAAAGTTGGTATAAGATTATTTGTTGGGTATGAACTCATCTCGTACAAAATTAAGAGGAATGTTTCTAATTATCAGAGAAATAAGTTGTAAGAATAACTTTCTAGTGGGAATACCCTTGGTGAGAAACCTGAATAGTTTCATGATATGCCTACAAAAAGTGATGTAAAGGATCATATGAAGTTATTTCTGTAGTAGCAAGGGCGGGAATCTACAGTCCAGCAAATCTCACCTGTGTGATACCTCTTTGCTGGATATAGCCTTGCACCCCTAGCTTTTTGTCTTTTGAGGCTATGAAATTTTAAAATTAATTACTTCAATATTTGACTGTTCAAAGGCTATTTTGTAAATTGTGATTAGATTTAGACACAGAGAAACAAATTAGCCATAGATTAATTACGTGATTGCTGAAAACTACGGTGCTGAGAATGGGACTGAGATTGGGAAAAAGGTCAGAACTCCTCAAGGGATTTGTATCCAAAACTGGATTCATGACTTGGCCCTTCTCATTAAGTCATATGGCAAATCAAAGGCCACAAACCTTTGGATTACTATTTTTTCAGCTCTACAGACATTCAAAATTAAATTATTCTGCAGTGTTTTAATGTCCCATGCCACAGTGCTTGCAGTGAAAAATCTTGAAAGGACGTGGTGTTCACAGAGAAGGAACATTATTCCTGGTCCTCATCAGGGAGAGAAAAAAATCTTCTTGTCTCTGGCTGGAAGTCAATATCTATTTCTTATTTCACTGGTAAACAGGTGCCATCTGAGTAAACCCCTGGCTGCAAACAGCTACTAGTGCTAGTATGTCCTCATTTACAGGCATACATGGACCATAGTCTGGTACAGAGTTGTCCGAATTAATAATCAGGAGGAACTTGCTCCTCCTCATAGTAGCACTACTTTTGCTGCAAATGGTCCTCTAAAGGGTCCTCCTGATGGTCCTCTAAATAACCGTATGGTATCTACAAAGGCAGGCTCCTTCTAGCCTTACTTGAGTTGCTCAGACTCCTAATTCATTTAGTTGACATGATTTGCATGACATAAAGAAACAGTAATCTCTGCAATCCCTTTTGATCACTCAAATGTGCCTAAGAAATGCCAAGGATTAGATTCCTTCTCAGTCTTCCTGATTATGAGTGTTAGTGCTAACACAGAAACTTTATTCCCACAGCACTGCAGTAAAAATAAAACGGTTTTAAATGAACTTATCATTACCTCGCACCGGATATTTACTCATAAAACAGTCCCTGATTCAAGAACATCTTTGAAGCTGACTTTTCAAAAGATCCAGCACATGAAGATCCAGAGCATTTCCTAGTACAAGTGGAACTACAAAATTTGAATCACAAATTACTTCCTTAGAAGTGTTTGTGATAGTGTTTCTGTTGAAGTGCATTTTACTGTTGGAACTTACCCAAGATTTGGCATAAATATAAACCTCAAAACTATTGTGTGGAAAGCCTTGGAGGGAAGGCTAAAGGTAAGATCAAAAGACCAGAGAATAAGTTTCTGGAAATGACTACATGGGCAGCTGCCTGTGACAAAGAGAGGCTTGTCCAGAAGGACCGGGTCACAGAAAGCCTCTTTTTACAGAATGGCTGACTGGCACTGCACCTGAGAGCCAGCTGCGCAGTGAGAATCAGACTAGAGCATGGTGGTGAAAAAGATCATTAAAAACAACATCATAACAGACATCACCAGTCTGAAGTCCAGAGACTTTTACCTGACCTTGGTCAGTTCACACATGGTGGCATCTATCCACCCAGACAGTATCAGAACAAAAGCGAGAGGTCTCGAAGCAACTTACATTTTCTGTGTTCACTGCCATCCACCTTCATACCTCTGTATAGTGTTTGTTTCATAGTTATTGCCTTTGGAGGCAAGTGACCAGTTACTACTAACACTGCTTTTGTAATTACTCAAAGTCATGCTCAACAGTCATTTGTAGTTGTTTGCCGTATTCTTGCAGATTGCCTTACCCTGGGCTCAGAGCACTAGTACTGTGATTCAGATAACTCAAATAAAAAGCTTATATGTTTCTGTTTCACACTGAAACAGCATAGCCCAATCCCAAAGGAACAAACAGTTCAGGAAAATAACTAGAGACGCACAACACCAGTGGTAACTGGTAACTCACACCAGCATGGAGACCAGGCAGCCCAAAGGGCAAACCTCTGTGCAAAAGTGGAAGGGTGGCAGAAAAAGAAACATGATCTCACTACAGAAAGTCTTTCACACAGACATTCAAAGCTATTTTTTTTTCCACCAATGTCAATACTCAATTGAGGAAAAAATTAGGCTATAGCTTTTTTTGAGAAAACCGAAAAAACAATGATTGTCTTTAGCTTAATGGGCACACTGAAGCAATATCAATGAAGTATGAAGTAGTTTATAAACTTCAGAAATGCTTACTATAGTATCCAGGAAGGACTGGGCTGAACGTTTTTTACTTCCGTGCATTTTATGGTCTCTGCCATCTTCGTAGTGATTTTATTTTTTCAGATATTGCCAATAAAAATCCAGAATTCTGGTTTTCATGAAGTTGCTTTTGACTACAGGAAGCTTTCTGCTGCAATGTCATTTTTCATCTCATGTTGGATTGGAAGGCAGTATCTTGAAATCTTCACTGGAAACCCCAGGTGACTTACTCCCAACACTCCAGCCCATGCAGCCATCACTGCACCCACAACCACAATGTGTTTGGCTCACCAGTGACTCTGACCAAGAGGAAAAGCATCTCTCAGAGAAGCAGCAGCACTTCCAGGTGGCTGAAGGATTTCTGAGCTGAGGAAAGCATGGGGATGTTTGTGAGAGAAGCTGCATGGAAAGGGAGATAAATTAAAATGTGGAACCAGAAGAGAGGAAGGGCAAGAAGGAAAGCAGTGATCCCTCCACTTTTTCACCTGACCTGTAGCATGACAGCACTGGGGATGTTGGATCTTTCCTGCCAGCATAGCGCAGAATGGAAGGACCATTCCTTCATGGTCCCACTTTGGGTGGGCCAGGTGACCGAGCATCAGGGACTTCAGTCCCTTGAGGCCCTAGACACACCTGCCTGGAGATTGCGCCTCAATGTGGATGATCTTCAGAGCAAAAGCATGGTAGCAAAGGACACTCCATTAAAAAAGGGTAGGACTGTTAGAGTGATAGCTGAAGGATTCTTCAATTAATTACAAAGCTGCATGGGCAGCCAAGTACCACAGCTTTTAACTTAATGAAGCATTTCTCTGTACTTAGCTACTGTCCGCACGCCAAGCATTTACCAGCTGATACAAGATCAAAGCTGCAGCAAGCAGCTGATCCCTATGCAGCGACTCTACAGCTTCAGCTTTGACATTTTGCAGTTTTTAGATAGCAACCAGCCAAGCGTGCATGGCTTCTGCCTCAAAGATTACAGCCAGCCACGCAGAACATCAGCAAGTGTGTTTTAAGCAGTGACTACTCCCTTGTATGATCCATTTATTCTCAGTGAGACAGAAATCAGAAAAGATGGTGTTTTCATGGGGCATATTCAGCGTACCTGTCACAGCAGCTTGGCAGAGTGGTGGCTTGCTCGTCTCGATTCTTCCCTCAGGCTGAGAGGCTGGTTTGCCAGCAATGCTCAAAGCCGCATGCAGTGGGGAGCTGATTAATAACCAAGCTTGCTTAAAATGGCAGCTCCATTGCAAAACCTCGCATCCACATATAATCTCACCCTACAGAAAGAAACTCAATTTAGGAGAGCCGGTCTCCTTCACTCATCCGTACCTTTAGCCCCGCAGGGCTCAGCTGCTTGCTGAGACTGGCTGGCAAGCTGCACAATAGTCTGTGCTTTTGAAAAGTATCCAGGGGTAAAGCGGGACCAAATACATATGGGTTCATCGAGTCTCTTATCTGCTAGCAATAGCTTCTATGCATAGAAACTATTCAGAAAAACTGAGGAAAATCACCAGTTCATGTTCTGCAACTAGAGAATCCAACCGTACCTTGGTCACTGACACATGCATGTCTGTAGAAATAGCTTCTCTTCCACAGACACACCTACACATCAGTAGACACACCAGCATGCTTGCAGATATTAATCCCGAGTGAGTTTAATATATGAAATTGAGTTTATATTGGGTTTATTTTTTTTTAAATTGAGTTATGTTGAGCTAAATATATGAAATGCCTTTATCTCCTAAAATAAATCCTCACTGAGGATATAGCTCCCCGAACAGCACAAAGGAGGGAACAAGGTGCTACTGGTGAGGGAGAATGCAGAACTCGGAAAACCAATGCAGAACTACACCCTGCAAGTGGCCAACTGTGTCACCCCAGTCGTGCTGTCACCGTAGTCTTGATACATGCAGCCCATCAGATTCAGGAAGTTTAAAGGTTTCTCTCTGTGCGAGAAGAGTGGGTGACTCATTTTACAAAGAAGCACAGAATAACTGAGAACTTGCAAAATTCCCTGAGTAAAATCAGAAAAGCTTACCCTCAACAGCTTTTTTATACACACTACTAACTTCAAAGTCCTTCCAAAGTCTTTTATTTAGAAACTCTCACCTTGCTTTCCATTGTGGCAACCGCAGCTCTGTTCCTGTGTTGAACAGACAGAAGAGACCTGCATTACCAAATACAGTAAACAAAAGCTTTTCAGCTTATACCATTTTAATTCTGCTTTTAACACTGCTGTGATTTTTGGGTTATTTGCTATGTTAAAGCCACACCAGGGCAGTAGTTAAAGACAATGCAGTCTCAAAACTTCATGCCACTTTACTGCACTAGATTAGTAATACACTCACTAGAAGTCACCAGGAGTCAGATGAGTCACTTCAAATACAATGCTTTACAATAAAGCCCAATTTACTGGTACTTAACAGTTCTGATTTGCTGATGTTTTCTCAGGTATGAGGGAATAATTGGTGTTTCCAAAATTAAAAGTGAGTTTAACAAAAAAAAGAATGTTTGAATCACAGCTGGTCTTTCTACATACCATATGTTCAACATTGACTTTTTAAACTAAGTTCCCGGAAAGACTCAGTTTGAGTCTTGACTACGTTATATTACTTTCTTGGAATTAAAAAGAAAACACCTGTACCTGTGGTTTAATCTTAATTACTGGTATCCAGCTCTGAATACTGTTAAGTCAAACTAAGATAGCATTCCTCTGCAATCAAGGTCCTGTGGAGAACAAGCCAATGTGCCCATTACACTACCAACCCCAAATTCATCACTCAACAAAGGATGGTTTGGGCTCAGTTTCACACAGCCCAATCACAGCTTGCTGGGATATTATTTGTTAATTCCCAGAGGAAGTCATAACATGGCCTTCCAGCAATGTCAAGTACACAAGCCATGGCATGCCCTGAAAAGCCATTTGATTGAGTCCCTTTTATATGAAGTAAGAGACTGCCAGCTAGTTTCAATGAGAAAAATTTTTAAATTCACACTGCAAGCATTAAAAAACAGTAGGTATGCTTCCACTAGAATGTACAAGTTACTGCCATAAGCCTCCCAATAAGTCTATAGCAACTTTTACCCAATATAGTTTGTTAATAGAGCATGAGAGAGAAATATGTTATTATTGCCTCTGTTTCTACACTGCTTGGAAGTGCCTTGGCAGCTCCAAGGCTCATAAGGTTCACTGCTGACATCACGATTGTTCCTCTAACACTTCAAGAGGGACTACAGACTTGTTCATTTTTCCTTTCTATCATTTATATCTGAAACAACAATAACATCTGAGACTCTACAAGTATTTTCAGCTTGAGGTAACATTCATCAGGGTAACATTAGCCCATTATCTAAGCAGGGTAGAATATGAGCATGTTTAGTCAAGCACAGATCTCCTAAGGACTTACAAATGGCTACGTTTATACCCACAATGTTCACATCCTGAGTGAAAATAATAACTGTTCAGCAATATACTGCCAATTTTTAGGAAGGATTACCTCAAGGATGGCCTCTTCTGTGGGTGATACATGTCATATCACTGTAGAAATTGCTATCCTCTTCCCGACATGCACCAGCTCTGCGCACTTCTGTCCCAGGTAGCCAAAAACACTGAGAGGTGAAACTTACCTTCTAATTCAACAGGTTGTTTACAGTAATAAGGAATCCAGTCAAATTTTTTACTTTATTACCAGAAGCATGGGAAAAAATTCTCGCCATCAGCACAAAAAATCGAAGGGAGAAAGAAAAGTGGAATTTTTATTAAAAGCAATAACAGAAAATGTTATTACAGTCTGAAAACTGCTGAAGATCTAAAAAGTTCAGACAGATCTGTGAGATCTGTGTAGTTTGTAGGACAAAAAATAAAGGATAGTTCACAAAACATTTCTACAAGTTCATTCCTCATTGAGTATTAACTAAGGCACAATGCTATTAAAGCTCAAAAAAAAAAAGGAAAAAGGTATATAGAAAGATAATAACAAAACCAATGGCACATAGCTTGGCAGTTTTTAATCTGTCTTCCTAAATAAATTCAGTTTTTGTAATCATACCTCCTGCATGGCTTTAGCTGACCCTTTCTTTGCTCTTTTCTGCATTAATTGACCATTTTCAAGTTAACTTGAAAGAGTGAGAGAGAGATTTCCAAATTTATTGACTTCACATTCATTCTGTGAAAAACTGTACCTGGATGGAAAAGAAAAACCCAAATCTGTGTTTCAGCATGGGAAAGGGAGAAAAACAAGAAGTGGCACACACTTGGCAGTTAGCTGATGGCCACTCAACTAAAAAGTATTGTCTGGCTCATCAGCACACCTAACCGCACACTACCTGCTGGTCTTCCCTGGGGAAGAGATCACAGCTGTGATGGGAGCCAGGCACTGGGAAAGAAAGTGCAAGGAAAATGGGACTTACAGTTAAGAAACTAGTCTCTGCTATTTTCTTCCTTAAAAAAAGAAAATCAGAGACAAAAATTCTTTTTCGATGTGGAAAATAGCAGCTTTTCACTTAAAAAAAAAAAATTGAGATGGTCATTTTACAGGAAATTCTACCACAGACAGCAGATAATGAATGTTTATTGTTCTTAGGCTAACACAAAACAGATAAGCAACAATATTGATCTTAAAAAAGTGTATTACTTCTAACTGTGCATGTCTACAGTTCAAGGTCTGATTATATCAATTATATTAGTGTTCATTAAAGAGCAATTAAATGAAATGTCAACATCTGCTTAATTAGAAAGATTGTCATTAAAGTTTTTTTACAAATGCCTTGGAAGTAATTAACAGTTTTGCTGCATTCACAGTATCTTTCTAGATGGTACGAGCGACACAAGCGTACTGGAAGAATGGCAGTAAATGTAACAGCACTCACAGCACAGCATTCCCTTTTCTTATTTTGTTGTGGTTTTAGCATAGGTACTCAGTTTTCACAGATTTGTTCTCTTTTGTTTTTAATTGGGCTTATAGCCCTCAGTGGTAAAAAGTAGGAAAGAACTATTTTGGCAGGGGAAAGAAGTTTAGGATTGCATAGAACATCTTAGTAGAGGGAGGAGCCTATTATTCCAGTGACTAAGGTTTAACTTTTTACTCTAGATCACAGTGAAATTCACAGATGAAGATAAGTTTTCCATAGAAATAACATTACTTGCTGTATAACTGTATTTTTCGCCAAAGACTTTATACCTCCATTTTTTTAAAAAGCCTATGTCACACTATTTGCTCTAAAAAAAGCAGACCTATGATGCATATTGCAGATATACTTTCATATAGTAAGCGATAAGATCTGAAGCTCACTGGCCTTATCACGCTTTCCACTTCACAGAAACTGTACAGATTTGCTGCTTCATTCTCCCAGATGGATAGTTTTTTCTTTCTGGTTTAACTTATTTCACTGCATGACAGAGGTGTTTTGATTAACTGTGTGAAATCTAACTAGGTCAGGGTGTAATGAATCTTAGAAAAGAGTATTTTGTTTGACCTAATGACTCTGTTCTTGCGTGTTGGAAAAATAAAACTCTGTGTAAACATCTGCAACATTTTCTTTTTATGGCTTTTAAAGGTGAGATGAGCACTTGAGTTTCTTAAGACTGCCTGACTGGCACTAAACCACTATCCTTCACAACTCTCACGGAAGTGAGCTCTTTGGCTCCTAGAATGAGAAATGGTACTTGAACATGAAACGAGTAGAATAAAATACCTCTATTTTAATTGTACCTTTTCTTTCTTTGCCCTAGGTGGTGACATCCTTAGCTCCACAAGAAGAAAACCCAAGCAGACAGCCTTTACCCCATCTCCTTGGTAATTCTGATCCTTGGATTCACAATTTTCATTTTAAACTTGATTATAGGTGAGACATCTAGCTGCAGTGTAAAATAAAATGAAAATGCAATAGGCAATCTGTCCTCTGTGTGTTCGTCGCCTTAGAAATATTCTCTTCTTTTTAATGGTCTCTGCCTAAGCAAATCCCGTGAGCTAAACAGTACTATATGAGTCTAGAACTTCACACTGCAATATTCCCATTAAAATTTTCTTTCAGCAAATATTGACACACTTAAGCTTAAAAAACATATGTATTTTCCCAGTATTTGTACAGCAATACTTGAGTATGCTGGTGTTCTCAGTAGCAGAACACAGAAGATTCAGTCCTAGATGAATCAAAAAAATCAGTCTTGAATATGCATAGAAAGCGCTTCCTTGTATTTGTTCAGCTTTAAAATTCTATTCCTTAAGTGAAATACTGCCAGCAAATTTCCCATCTGTTCGTAATACTCTAAGACGTTACCTGTGAACATACAGTTGTACATTTCTACATTAACGTAGTCCTTCCCATGAAAACTGTAACCACTAGCCACAAAACCACAAAAAAAATCAATCACAAATACCTGTGTTGGTTTATTCGTTTCTGTTTTCAGCCAAGTATAGCTCAGCTAAGCCCATTTTTAGCTAAGCACAGCTCAAAGCACCTGGACTATCAAACCATCTTCTTGCTGAAACCAGTGGCTAAATAAGATTAGCAGACAACCTGAATGCAGTTTCCAAATACCTGCACAGGTGTCCAAGCTTAAAGACCTTTCTAAACTGGCAAATATGTCCCAAGAACGCATGACTAAAAATTAAGTTTGAAATAAAAATAAATTGCAAATATAATCCAGCTCCTTAACAGTGACTGTAACGAATCATTGGAACACAAGGGAAGGGGTTCATTAGTCATCAGCTTTAAATTGGATGTCCTTCTGAAAGTTACGCTGCAGCTCAGTGACAAATTATTGAACCTGATGGGTCTCAATTTCATAGCATGGAAAATAATAACCTTCTCCGCAGGAATTACTGAGTAAAGTTTGATGACTTACATTATGCAAGCATTCAGAAGAGACTGATCGTAGTTCTTTTAAAATATGCATTTTAGGACTGTATTTTCTGACTATATCATCAGGTCGGGATTTGGCCCATAGGGAACTGAACTGCTGAATCAGAAGTTCCTACCATTTTTACATTGTGTTGTTATTATAGCACACTTCCATGTTTCGTTAGATTGCTCATAGTATACTTTTCATTCTGAAAAGGTTACACACCCAACTTTTACATGTTTAGGTCTCTACAAATGATATCCTTAAAGCCTAGTATTAATCTGATAGTATTGTAATAATATACTGCATTTAAGAAGGGAAAAACACTAGCCACAGTATTGTAGGTGACATTCAACTATGTATTTTATAAAGCAACGTATCTCATTTTATTAGCATTACATGCTTTTTTTTGTTTGTCAAATGATAGACTCTTACTTTCCTGCTTGCGTAAGGCTAGTGATTCTTGAGACCTCTGCCACTTTAATCCCTGTCTATTTTCCCTTAACATTTATGCATAAATGCTGATTTTCTACAGCCTCTCAGTCTTTTCTATGAAAAATTCCCACTGACTGTAACCAACATTCTGTCTGATCCTGCCTTGATTTGTCTTCAAGCTTGTTTGGCTGCATAAAATCTTATTTCCATCTACTGGTGCAAGTTCTTAAGAAGTATAAATCTCTGCCAGTTTATTTGCAATGCTCAGAGTAATTTATTATGTCCTCACATTTAAACCGACTATCTGTATTTGATATATTACTGCCTTCTAGCTTGGTGTCCTGACAAAATGAGGCTTATGCAATCACTCTGTCTGTTTGCCAGTCCTCCCCAACAGCCTTTTAATCTGTTGGCCAATTTAATTCAAATTTAACAGAGATAGGTAGGGCCTCCATGACATTATGTTCAATGGAGTTTTGTGAAGACTGGTGATCTGAGTGAAGGAAAAGGACCCTTTGAGGTACTGAAGAAGCAATGGAGTTGGGGATGCAGAGGAAATGAAGGAGAGCTGCAACAGAGAAGTTGGAGATGATGAGGGGACAGCTGCCGTTATTGCAAGGGGAACTGACAGTGCATTTCATTGCTAGAATCTATGATTTCCAGTAACTTCATTTACATATTATCAAAATATTAGTAATGAGAGAAGTCCCTGTATCATCCCTAGGGAACCTGCATTTCACCATTTAAAATAATTATCTTCTATTCAGTTCTAGCTGATACATTTAAATTTTCACAAGTCAAGAAGTGGTCATGTTAACTCTGGTTCTGCCACTTGGTAACTATTATTTACCTTTTAGGTCTACAGTCGGGAGCCTCAGTCCTTTCCCAGCATAATGAAGTGACTGGAAAAGCAACAGTCATGTCTTCTTTCAACAGTCTTCCTTAGCATCTGCCAGTTATTCTTCAAGGTGATGCGGATGCACTGTATCATGGAGATCTGAGAGATGTGCGTTTACACCTTGCTTTCAGAAGAGAAATGTCACAGAAATAAAATTTCTAGGAATAGTTGTGCAGAAGGTTTAACACTGAACAATGGTGAATGTGTCGACAAATGACAGAGTACTAACTAAGAGGAGGAGGAAGCAGCATATGCCCTCAGAGCTCATGAAATGATACACACCAAAAAATTTTCAGACCCAGTAAACATGAAAAGCTATAAGAGCAAACAAAGCGTCTCACATTGTTTTCTGCCAGAATGCTGGTGTAACATACTGCGTAATAATTATTTTGTAGGTAAATATAGGAACAAAAGGCTTCATGGACAGGCTTCCCTTCCATGAAGACTGAGTCATGGCTATGACCCAAACCCACCTGTAGTGTTGCAAGCTCTCCTGGAGTCCTCAGGAGACAGCAGACACACAAGTGGACAACACTGCAGCCTTCAGCTCAGGCAGCACGGTGTTCAGGGTGGACGTTTGTGCTCCCAAGGCTGAGGCCAATGACTGCTTGTATTGTCAATGCTGGCTACCTCAGCCACTTGACAGGTCGGCTCAATTAGGCCAGAGAAAAGGTATTGTCAGCTCACCAGTATGTTGATTTCTGATTTATGGTGCTACCTTCCAAGCAGTTTGAGGAGAAAAACTAAAGCTGAAGAACTTAATTTATATGCATGGCAAATCCACTGTAATATTCCAGGTGCATCTCCTTTGTGTGTTTTTCTTTTTGTTGATATTTGGTGGGGTTTTTTTGCTTGGTTGGGGTTGTTTGTTGGTTTTTTGGTAGTCGGAAATGGAAGCCGGAAATGGAAGCCAAAGTTTTGCTGACCTAATCTTTATAGCCTTTCCTTCTTATCGTGGCTCCTTTACCAAGATAGCTGGAAATATTTCCTTTTTGCCCTGGTAGTTGCTTCTGGCAGTAGTGCATTTGTGATCAAAATGCCTGGGATAGCATCAGCACCACACTTCAGAACAAGAAAACAGGCAGATTGTGGAAAAGACTCACTGTAGTTTAGAAACCTTTGGGAAAGGTTCATCATAGCATGTTCAGGTGTACAGTAGTGCAGAAGAACATGACATCTTAATGGATGATTTCTCTTTTTCCTCTGTTTTACCAGCTTTTAGAAACTATGCTATGCGAAAGCCAGTAAATACAATAGTATACTGTGCAAATAAACTGCCTTGCAGTGATGTGTGCTAAGGCTTACTCCCTCTGCTTAGAAAAACTGATGGTCTTAAACATACAGCCTGGAAAAAAATCCACCAAAAAATGGTCTGCATGTTGGCAAGGCATAAGACTTAATTTTGCTCTCATCATACTATGAAAGTAGCCTACTGTTTCAGGACACTAGGCTAGAGAAGAGACTTGATTCATTGCCTGAGATCAAAGAAATTTCCTGAAGGCAAGAAAGGGTGCCACTGTTATTTGCAAGAAAGAGTATGCATCCAGACAAGCATCTTCCCTCCTGGTCATGCTGAGGGCTGGTGCACAATACGATCCACTGCTGCTGTCAGGGACAGGGGGACCCTTGCAAGCCTTAGGATACACTGGAGCCAGGAGAAGCCGGGCTACTGAGAAGAGTAGCGAGTGAGACTGAGGGAACCAGGCTGACCACTAAGCAGTCCTATGCCTTACAAAAGAGGGACAGTCAGGAATTTTATGAGGTCACCCAAAGACCCACACCAACATCAGACGTGGGTGCCTGAAGTCATGGTTCCTAAGCACAGAGAGACAGTGTGCACCTCCAGCAGAGAAGTGAGCTGCTTGTCACTTGGGAAAATAGACTCGCCCTGCCTACATCAAGGAGGCACTTACGTGCTCAATATCTAGTTTGAGGGGATCTCAAACTGTTAAGCATCTAAATGCCATTAAAAAAGCAATAGATTTTACCTCTCTGGGCACCTTTGGAAGCTCCAGCATCACGTATGGAGATGAGAATAGCTCTTCCAGTTGCACCAGTAGCAGAGGGGTCTGAGTTTCTTCTCAGTTCCAGTAGGAATTGTTTAAAACCAGATTTGAGAGAAATACGTATCAGTTACTTAGTCCAGCAAAATACCAGCTCAGTGTTTGGGACTAGTTTTCCAGATGTCTGAATTAGATGAGGGCAGAACAGCGAAATTATCCAGCCTAGCCTGACATAGCTTTTAATCCTGAAAGGTCCTGAGCACCTCAGCTGTACGTTGAGCAAATCTTGGAAACAAAGTCTGGCTTTATTTCATTTGCAGGAGTGATTTCTGTGATTCTCTAATGCATTCGAAGTAAGCAACTGCTTTTAAACTGCAGGCCATTACATTATTACGAATGAAAGAACCTTAATTGCATTAGACCTTCCAAAAGCACAGTTACAGCAGAAGCATTGAGGTTTACTTTGAGTAAGCTGCAGCACTCCCTCCAGCAAAGGAAACGTTTTAATTTTTAACATAAAGTTGTTCTTCTATTTATATTATAAACCAAAGGCACTTTGTAATGTGGAGAAGCAGGATAATTACCCAAACCACTCTGACATGAATCAAGTCCCAGCATTCGCAAATTGTGCTTATTTTAACAAGTAAAATTGTATCATCTTATACCCCGGTGTAATCTGACATACGCACATACACATTACAAATTTACAACAGAAACCAGGATTCCTCACAGCAGTGGGTATAAATGAATCATTAAGTCCACAGCAGGCATTTTCCTGGTACCATGAGGGAAAAGCAAGTGCTAACTACATCAAAGTAAGCATACCTGCAATTAAAACACCAGTCGGGGAGAAAAGGCACAAACATATTTTCACTTCGAGCTTGTGAAAAATGGCTCTACCTGCCCTGAAGGGAACAGGATAACGCTGCTTACACCTGCTGAGCAGCTCTGCCTCCGCCACCGGGCTTCAAGCAGAAGCAGAAACGACAGACTGGTCCTTTCCCTCTGCTCTCTCCCTCGGCTCCCTGCTGGTTTGCGTGTTTGTTTTGCTGGAAGGCACAGTCGGCTTTTTCCTTGTCCTCAGGCTGTGAAGGAGCACTCAAAACCTGACTAACGAACTTTTTCCCTGAACACCAAATTGCTGCTATAGAGTGGTTGCTAATACTCGAAAATCCAAGAGGCTCAAATAACAGCCACTCTGTTTGCATCTCTGCAAGCGGCTAAGGCGGGCTTCATCTTGCCCATCTGATCCTCAGCTTCCCCATAAAGAGATTTAAAGTATCTATGCCTGAGGTAGGGCACATCCACCCTGCCCTCTGCTCAGGATGCCTTTTTCCAAGTCATCCCTTCCTCTGACCAGAGAGCAGAGCAGAAATCGCTTAGTTCGTGCCCAGCACCATGTAAATGATGCTGAAACATTGTACAAGTCTGACTAACACTGGCAGGTCTGAACTCCTTGCTAGAAGTTAATCTAAATCAGTCTCTGGGAGTGCTTATGAGTAATTTCAGCAACAGCCTGCTCCCAAAGGCGTTTGTTAGTTATACCTACTTTTTGTTGGCCTCCAGCACAAGCTGAATGTTAGAAGTAATTACCCTTCACCTCTCTACCCCTAAATCTCACCAGAACTCAAGGTATTTTTTTATTTATTTTTAGGGACTCGTCAAATGCCTACTTATTCCTATTTCCCTCCTCAATTCTATACAAGAGTTTCAGGCTCATCCAGGAGCAGGACGGATCACACCCATTCAAATGACGTCCCTGCTCTACAAAGGATTCAGCTGCCTTCGGAGAAATAATTAGCCATCTTGCAGCTCCTCGGAGGTATTGCCAAAGCTGTTTTTCTCAAATATACACATACACAGAGCCTCACCCCATTTCTCTCCTTTTGGTGTCAGGAACAGCAGTGAGCACCCGTATGGGACTCTGGCAAGGACCCAGGCCATGCTGTTATCACCTGGCAGCTCGACATCCACCTGTTTTGTCAGTGCTTACATGTGGCCAAGCCCAAATGTTTTCAAGCTTGGCATCTTGTTTATTATTCTATTCCTAACCACCCTGTGGCTCGGTTTCTGCCTACTTACACCCTTTACACTCTCTTCAAGACATTGAGGTGACTTAGCTTTGGTATCAAGCAGATTTTGGCTCCGTTCCTGTTACTTGAGAGAACAGTTCTGCAGTACTGTAAGCAGATCTTTACTTTTTATGAGTCAGGGTAACTTTACCACAACTGACAGTGTTACCGTGGATTTGCAGGAAAAACAGAATCTAGTCCTCCTTCTCCAAAGAGGCCAGCATTCTGCTTCTTTAAATGTTAATTGCTGCTCCATCATTTATGGTTAAAAATAATACATTAATAAAGTTTACCTATCTAAATTAATCCTATTATCTTATAAACTATCATCACTGTATAAACTGAATCACAGCTTCCCACTCTTGCACCTCTTAGTCAAACTGAGTAGCCCAATGACTATTTAGTCTCAAGACAACAACAAATGTGGGCAGAGACAGCACTGCAAGCATAAGTGAGGGTATTTTGAGTAACAAAAGACTTGTGGAATGCCAAATGATATCTGGAAAATAGCCTTAAAAATCAGACCAGATTCTGGGAAACAGAAGTTACTTTGCCTAAAACTATAATAAAGTTTTGCATAATATATTGCTTAATCCCTTTGGAGATGTTAAAAAAAAAAAAAAAAAAAACACGAACAAAAAAACATGACCAAACAAAAAAAAGAAAACACTAAAAAACTATCTGGAGTATAAAACATCATTTGTTATTTCTGTAAGTTACCTTGGAGTGCAGTGCCTCAGGATAATCTGATAGCTGAGCATACAAGTCACAGCACGTGTGTTGTCTTCAGCTGGTTTAGAAACTAAGAATCATGACTTTGAAGAAGCTGTTTGTGCTCCTTGTTTATGACTAATGTGACCCAATCTATCCGATAATGATAGGTTGTTCTCCGCATCACACCGAAACAAGACTTTAAAACGCATTTAAATCCTCATTATTCTGAGTTCACAGTATGATTCAATGAATGAATTAGGAACCCTGGTGACAGATGCGTAAGAGGGAATAATCTTTCCTAGACTGTGCAGTGTCTTAAACTAGCAATGAAAGGAAATGATTGACTGTGGGCAAGATCAACAAAGGACTTGTGAAGGCGTAAGACTGATCTGAAAATTTCTATGAAAAAAAATCTGCTTTCTTTAAGCACATATTGCAGAAGAACAAGAAAGAACCTGTCTGCAAAAGGACTTCTTAGGGGTCATAGAGCTTTCAACTATGAAAAGAGTTACCCATTAAGAGTCAATAGTGTCCACATACAGCAAAAAAAGTTTCAGCCAATTGTATTTAAAGATAGTCCTGGCACGAAAGGGAATATGCTCCACATAACACATATCTACAGAATGAGGTGCTTGCTGATATTTGTCCTTCTCTGTAGTTTTGTTCATAAGTGGTGCAGGGGCATGGCCCTGACTCTCCTCTCCTTTGCAGCTCATCGCCTGTTGAGGAGGCTGAGGTTCTGCCTGGATTTTGTTGGCTGCGCAGAGAGGGGGAGGTGCATTTCATCCCTTTGGGTTTTTATAGACAGGAAATAATCCCAGTGGTAATCATATAGTAGGGAGTGTACTAGTCCAGTTCACTAGATGGCAATCAGGAGTAGTTTTGCTTTGAGCTAAGCAAAATGTTTTTGTATTTGCTAAGGCTTCAGACTATTATGCCAAGATGTAACCCCAGCCAGACACACAGAAGCTCTGTGTTTGAGTTCTCTAACCCTCCATTTAAGACTTTGCATAACTTCAGCAAAACAGAACAAAAGAACATTTATATTACAAACAAGAGAATTTGTGAAGAGAAAATGTTTTAAGGGAAAAAAGTTAGTTGTGTTGTGTCTTGATTTAGTTTAAAAATAGGGCTTCTCCTGACATGAGGCAGCTGGAGCTGGTGCAACCCTGTGAGCCTCTCCCAGGTTGTAGAACACTTCTCCACCAGAGTGGCTGACTCCATTGATTTCACTGAAACATATGGATATAAAGCCACAGGTCAGACTGTGTGTTTGATGACCTCTGCAGAAGACGTTCAGAATTTGGAGCTGTAACACTTTGGGGCAGATACTGGTGATCTAATTACCTACATGTAAATCAGAAGAGGTGGTCCGGGCAACATTGCTCTAATGAAAAATCACAACCTCACCAAGGTTCAAGACTTTGAAACTGCTCTGCTTTCTCTTTCATGTCTTTTCAGTATTAATGGGCTCAAAGTTATTTTGGCAAGTATGATTTGGTTAATATGAAAATTGTTCTAGAAGCAAATCCTAAATGCTTTCCAAAATTTAAAGGCAGCTTGCACTACATCAAACCAGGAATACTGAAGTACTAATAAAAATTATCCAGACTTTTCTGAGTTGCAAAAGAAGACCAGAATTACCAAGAATGTATTTTCTGTCATGTTTTAGTAACACATCTCTTCTTTCCTCTTTTGTGTCAGATTTCCACTGAAAGGCACAACAAATTCTATTGAACTAATCCTGATCTGAAGCCATATAAGTAAAAGAATCAGGCCCTTAAGTCTTTAGCCTGTGATATGAATTTACCATGAGAAAAAATGATAAGTCAAAACTGAGCTGTGATTTTAAAAAATAGCATCATCAGCATAAATTCACCCAAAGTGCTGTTTCCAGGCCAAATCAGGACCAGGGTTCATAAGCAATCACAGCCCTGACAGAACATTATTCATTCTATGTACGGCATATTGGTTCTATTAAACACTCAGACTCTGATTTCCTTTGCCCTCTGCAGTGTGTTATTATCTGAAAAGATTTTTCCGTAATGCAAAGTCCTCCAAGATACAATTGGACTCACAGAAATTACCATAATCAAAGTAAAGTAACACAGGACCGGTCTCTAAATGTGCATCATACAGAGTATAAAAACAATATTTTCTTCTGCAGAATGATAAATGCATCAACCCAGCACTCAAATCAGATCCACAACCAAAGCCTGTGCCTTCAGCTTCAACTGACTCTTTTTGTAGACAATTTTTCAGGGAGCCAAGTGTAGTTTTCTTGACTGAGGACTGCAAATGCTTAGCCCAGAAATTCTTCGGAGTCCAATAGTTTTCACTAGACATAGAAGAGGGGAAGAAAGTTTCATCAGGGATCTGTTATAGTTTGGATCTTGCTTTTATGTATTCTGACAAAAAAACCTTCTGATCACATCTTGAGGGATACTAAGGAGCCACAGATATCAATGTACTTCCCAGATTCTTAAGCAAAGTATCACAGTTGCTTTCAATTCAACCCAATAACTGAAGACAATGGAAGTAAAAATGAATCATTAATTTATCTCCTTGTTCTGTTGGACTGGGTAGGGGGGTAGTCACAGCAGCTAACTAAAATTTTCCCATGCAGTATGAAATTTGGTTTGTTTCACTTCACACAAAGTTAGGTTATATCATTTGTGCCATCAAGGAGAAACACTTTTGATCCCAGACAGCATATAAACTCTGTCGCAAAAGAATTTGGGTGAGGACTCAAGGAACCACCACCCATATGAACAGTCCACTTGGAAAATCAGTCCATTTGCAGAGTCACAGTGCTTCTCCTAGATGTTACAGAGCCAGGACATGTTCTGTATCATGCTCAGCAAGCTTTCTTATACATTTACTGAGGCTCGTCATCGATTTCTCAGGACAGGAGGCATCAGATATCTCTTCCAATATTAGTTTCCAAGTTATTTAAGGCAACACTATGAAGAAACGATTTCCTTTGATGGAAACACATCAATCTCATTGAAACTAATGGAAATTACATGCCTGCAATGATGACAGAATAAATAGAGTCTCTCTTTCAAGTGCCATATGCCATAGCTAAAATGTGTCCTTATTCCTTCTAAATCTAAAGGAAGCACTTGATTTGAAGAACTGTAATTCCAATAAAAACAAACTGATTTTAATCTATCCTTTAAAACCCAAGCCACAGAAATCTTTTCAACTAGAAGAATATTACAGGCATGAATTCCCAGTATTCCCAACAGGAGAACAAAAAAAAAAAAAAAGTAAATATGTGAAAGCTTCGTAAATTGCAACTATTTACTTACCACAAAGAGCATATGTTATGTCAGAGAATTCATATGAGCTCCTCCAAAGTAGCATGCTGTGTATTCAAAACATATTGCTGCTCAGCTATTTAGTGATCTTTTCTCAGGTTCAGCTCCAAGAGGAGCATGCAGCCGTGTTCATACAGCTGAGGGGGTTGTGCGACACATCTTGCTCAGATAGCCTTGCTGTTGTTTTGTTTGCTGTTATTCTTACACAGCCTTTCAATAAAGCAGCTCGCAATGAGTTCCCCATCTCAAAACCCTTCTGGGAGCACTGGTGTGAATACATGAAAGCTGCTTGGCCGTTATCTGACAGTATGGCTTTAAGCTCTAAAAATTGTCTTTTTGACTCAAATAGAGCTGTGTTGCAAAAAGCCAATGGCCAGATTCTTCTGTCAGCTGTACAGTGTTTATCTGTAAACTTCACTGTCATTTAATAGTATGAGTAATTTGAATCATATCACTTAAGTCCTCATGTGTGGGATTTTCACAGGCGGAAGAGGCGGCTCAGGTGAAGTAGGAGATGTAATTGATATAAAGGAGCAGCATTACATAAAATCATGCATCATGGCTTCATAACCATTGCATTAGTTTCCTTAAGAGCCTTGGCTCTGATTTCAGTGGAAAATGGTACTGAAGCAAAGTTCTACATACGAAAATACACATACCATATTTCTTCAGCGCAAGGAAGCGAGGCTTGAAAGTCTCATTTTTATTAAAGCTGCAAATAAAATAACACACAGGTTAACCAATTGCTGACTTATTATATTGTAAAACATAATGTGGTACTCTCTTGAGGGACTGACGGATGATTGTTTTCAAGCTGAAGGATTGTGGTGACCAAAGCTTTGCCTTTCTAGAGTTGGGCGTGTCAACCCAAGTGAGTAGCAATTGAGCTCTCCATTGACAGCAATAGTGTGTTTCTGGACAAGCCCTATTTATTGAATCAAACTTTCTGGTGTCCTAACAGGGATAAATAAGAAAAAAAATGTTGCTCTATATGCCTCCTTGACTGACTTCTTCAGTGAAGTCTCTATTTCTGCAATACATCTTTTCAGGAGTTTTAAGAAAGTTTTACAGAGTGCCAAACCCTAAACTAAACCTTAGGGGCTGACTAAATGTTAGTTATTTAGAAGCAGCAGTGGAAAAATGGATGTTAAGCAGTTGTGAGCATTTAGCATAAGCATGAAGTTAAGCCTTTCAAAGAATATCTTTGGAGGATGAATTCTTATCCCTGGTGAATCAGTGGCAGGTTTGCCACCAATGCATTGGAGTCAAAGGTTGGTCTTGAATAAAGCGCTAACCAAAGGCCATATCTCCCAGTGTGCTCTTCCTACATATCCTTGCATACATACCTCACTACTTAATCAAAATATAAGCACGATTTCTAACTGCAAAAGGTTTTTCATAAACTTTTTCAGCACTAGAGTAATTCAGACAGCATCACCTCACTAATTTCTAGCACGAACTACATGTCTGTAGCTCAGGACAGCCTTGTGCATCTGGGTGTCACAACAAATGTAGAAAGTTTGAGCTTTGATCTTAAAGGGATGCAATTTACCCAACTTTCTAATTTGTTTGTTTGTTTGTTTATGGACCTTAACTGAAGACAACGGTATTATTCTCATTGAAAACAATACTCTCACAAGCAAGCCATGTCTAAGTAGTCAAATGCAGTCTAACAATAAATAACACAAATTGGAAGTTAAATAAACAGGTGTCATTTCTATGTTAACCTGGCATATTTTTTTTAGTTAGTCTTTCTTGTCTATTTTTAACAGTCTTTTTTTTCCTTCTGGCCTTAACACTATAAAAGCTTAAGATGATTTTAGTCTTACAATTTTACCCTTTAGCCACACCATAAAACTTTATTTTAATCCTTTAATCCTCTAACTTTCTTAATTAAGTTCTGAGTATTTAAATAGTTATAAACATTTTCAGGGGGGATTATTAACTTTAATTACTGTTCTGTAACGAATATTTAATGTATATGATCATTGTAGAGTTAGAAACAAAAATTATAATCCCACATAAAATGCTACACAAAAATTAGGAAGTGTCCTACAAAAGCAGAGATGGAAATTAAGATCTGTAAGGAAGTCAGTAAGTTACTTTCTACTTCAAAAATAACAGGTTACTACTTCTAAATTACTTACAAGTTTGTGATATACCTATAAAGCACCTGGCCTCAGTGTTAATTTTGACACATCAAAGAATGTAATGGAATAACTTAGACTAGATGTCTCATTTCCCAGATATCCACAAGCCTTGAATTTTATTTCTACACATGCTATTTCTCTCCACCCATACAGATATAACTGGTGCAAATGGATAGCTGATACTAATTGCCTTTCCAGTATGGCAGCAACCTTTTCTCTGACCTTGACAGATGCACCGTTGCCTTGCTCATGTCCACTCTGAGTGTTGCTGTGATGGTCAGTTGCTTTGGCTGTGCCTTTCCTCTCTTTACATCTCTCCACTATTCCCTCCTTTTTTGTCACATGAATTGTTTTTCTGCTTTGTGTTCAAGTCCCTTTTTGGTTAGTCAGTCCCTTAACCATCGCCAGCTGTCTCCTTATTTCTACTCAGGGGCCAAAAAGGTCAGCCACTAGCTGCCACTTGCTATGTTTTCAGGAGCCCTTTGTGCTTTCTCCAACACTGCTGCACATAGGAGAAGCTTCTGTAAATAGATGCTAAAATTAACTCATTAATCTTCTTCAGCCCCCCCGCCCCTTCTGTTATTTCCACACACAAAAAAAACCAAACAACACTTTAATGATTAGGCTATTTATCACGCTGCCTAACATTATTTCATTGCTTCCTTGTACACCCACAACTATCTGGTCTCCATCTGTTACCTCATTTGCTATTTCAACTGCAAGCTTTTGGGGTGCAACAGAATCAGAATTGCCACCTTTGTTTGTACAAAAACAAAACAAGATCTTGGTCCAGAATGGTTGCTCAAAACCATTGCCAAAAATACAATAAATAGATGTGACACATATCAAACTCTGTAAAGTTAAATGTGTGGTCTAGGTGAGAAGCAGTGTGAGTTCTTGAAGAAATTAGAGCTGTCCATATGGCCAAGCCTGATGTTTGGTGGTCACATGCAAATACTGTAAAGCCACTGGGGCTTTATAGAGCTGTCAGTCTGCCCATAGTCCAGCTGGAGAAATGGACACCATAAAACAAATCCAGTGCTCTCATTGCTTTACAAGCAACTGTACAACGCAAACGGAAATGAACTACTAAGTCAGAAACCATAACACTAAAGATTGTGAAGCAGTCTAAACCCTAATCAGAAGATTTGTTGAACCACGACAGGGTAAGATTGTGAAAGCAGCTTGTCTGTCTTTTAATTTTGCCTTGCCCAGTTTGAGGCACTGTAGAAACACCTGCCTTCAGGAAGCACTGAGCACTTACTGCCAAAAATTGGGCACTGGTAAAGATTTGCCCGTTGCCAGATGGGGTCCTGGCCCACCATAAAGGACGAGCGTATTCCTCACTTTGCTCTTCTCTTAAACTCCTTCTGCCTCTGGGGATGAGGCCTCGGGACACAGAGCTCAGTAACCCCTGCACTGCACGGCCTCATGCCCAAAGCTATGTGCACCTAGCAAAATGAAGCTCTAACTACAGCATGTACCACTTTGCTGTGCCAGCTTAATCTGACTGGCATAGGTAAAACCTACAGTGAAGGCAAATAGAAAAAGGCTTTGTCCCATGTAAACAATATAGATTAGACACACATCCAGGATTCCCACACGGCACATGTGCTACCCGGGCAAATCTGCCAGAGACTGGCTAGGACCTTCGTTTTGGTGAGGAGCCACATCAAGAGGAGAGGAACACGCCAAGCAGGATATCGCTGTGTGCATGGGAGAGATGGCTGTCTGGAGGCTGCTGGAAAGCAGTGATTAACTCAAAAGGAGAGCTGTCGGGTGTTGAAGGTGATGACAAAGCTCATTTTTCCCAATAAGCCAATGTTTCACCTGTGGGATGAGTTATGACATACAGGGGTTTCAAAGGCTCAGGTTTTGTTCAATTCACTTACCTGCTAAATTGGTGATGCTTGCGGGTTTATGTATGATAGATAAATCCGCCGCCTAGCTAAACAATCCTAAGACAGTGAAAGATAGTGATAAAAACAATCAGTTCTCATAGCCAGGGGCATAAATGCATTGTTTGCAGAGGTCAAGAGAAGCGTGTCCCTCCTACATGCTGCAGGAGGGGTGAACAGACAAGGTGTCTTGCATATTGAAAGGCAAGATGGGATGAGGGGGGCTTGGCTGCTCAGAAATGGCCCGTGTGATACCCTTGCTTAAGGACGATGAACACACAACCACCCAAGATCAGTGATCCCAAACGCAATGCTGGTATTGAATCACAGAATCACAGAAAGGTTTGAGTTGGAAGGGACCTTAAAGACCATATAGTTCCAACACCCTGCCATGGGCAGGGACACCTCCCACTAGACCAGGCTCCTCAAAGCCCCATCCAACCTGGCCTTGAACACCTCCAGGGGTGGGGAATTAACAGCTTCCCTGGGCAACCTGTTCCAGTGCCTCACCATCCTCACAGTAAAGAATTTCTTCCTAATATCCAATCTAAATCTACCCTCTTTCAGTTTGAGGCCATTACCCCTTGTCCTATCATTACACTCCCTGATAAAAAGTCCCTCCCCATCCTTCCTGTAGACCCCCTTTAGGTACTGAAAGGCTGCTATAAGGTCTCCCTGGAGCCTTCTCTTATCCAGGCTGAACAACCCCAACTCTCTCAGCCTGTCCTCATCAGAGAGGTGCTCCAGACCTCTGATCATCTTCGTGGCCCTCTGGTGGACCCATTCCAACAGGTCCATGTCCTTCTTGCCTTGAGTACTCCAGACTCTCACAAGAGCAGAGTAGAGGGGCAGAATCACCTCCCTCGATCTACTGGCCACACTTCTTTTGATGCAGCCCAGGATTCAGGTGGCTTTCTGGGCTGCAAGTGTACATTGCCTGCTCACGTTGAGCTTCTCGTCCACTAGCACCCCCAAGTCCTTCTCCTTAGGGCTGCTCTCAATCCATTCTCCGCCCAACCTATATTTGTGCCTGGGATTGCCATGACCCAGGCACAGGACCTTGCACTTGGCCTGGTTGAACTTCATGAGGTTCACACAAGCCCACCTCTCAAGCCTGTCCAGGTCCCTCTGGAGGGCATCCCTTCCCACCAGTATGTCAACCATGCCACACAGCTTGGTGTCATCGGCAAACTTGCTGAGGGTGCACCCAATCCCACTGTCCATGTCACCGACAAAGGTGTTAAACAGCACTGGTCCCAATACTGACCCCTGAGGAACGCCACTCCTCACCGGTTTCCATGTGGACATTGAGCCATTGACTGCAACCCTCTGAATGCAGTCTATCCAGTTCCTTTTCCACCAAATGGTCCATCATCAAATCCATGCTTTTCCAATTTAGAGACCAGGATGTCGTGCGGGACAGTGTCAAACACTTTGTATAAGTCCAGGTAGATGACATTGGTTGCTCTCCCCTTATCTACCAATGCTGTGGCAACATCATGGAAGACCACCAAATTTGTCAGGCATGATTTGCCTTTGGTGAAGCCCTGTTGGCTATTATGAATCACCTCCTTATTTTCCATGTGCCTTAGCAGAGTTTCCAGTAGGATCTGCTCCATGATCTTGCCAGGCACAGAGACTGACTGGTCTGTAGTTCCCTGGGTCATTCTTTTTTCCCTTTTTGAAAAAGGGGGTTTTGTTTTCCCTCTTCCAGTCAGTGGGAGCTTCACCAGATTGCCACAACTTTTCAAATATAATGGAAAGCGGCTTGGCAACTTCATCTGCCAGCTCCCTCAGGACCCGTGGATGGATTTCATCCGGTTCCATGGACTTATGCACCTTGAAGTTCTGATGTGTTCCAAAAACATTAAAGTAGGGAAGTTACCTGAGAACATCCATGCACATTTGGAATCGTGGCTGCAGAATGAAAGAAAAAAATCCCAAAGAATATTTTTAAATCAAATGGGCTGTAAAGGATCTGAAATTTGTGAAGACTGATATCCCAATTTGATAAATACAAGCATATTACTGTTTTTTTAAGTTAAATGTTTTAATAAAAACAAAGAAAGATAGTCAATTGTCAGATTGACTAAGGTAATAGAAGTGAAAAATTAAGTGAGAAGACTCACTGCAAAAGCACTGAAGAAGACTACTTCATGTCACAAATCCATTGGTCTCCTCTACAGAGAAATCAACAGTACATTTACCCCCAGCATGCTCTGTTCCAGCACTTTCCTCAACAAAACTTCTTTAAAGCAAGCTTTATAAGCTCAACTCCAAAGCTCAGGTAATAAATTTTTGTGTCTGACTTGCATTTCTTTTGCCTTTTTAGCAACTCTTTGTAACACATAATCAAGGGCAATTATCTAACTATGGATCAAATTTCATGTTTTGTACATAGCAAGTAAATATCGGGGGTTCTATGTACAGCATTGACCTATTTCTACTACCATGTTCTGATTACACTCTACAGTATATTTTCTCCCTCATTATACAATGGTATTTGAGAAGATAAATCTTGGCAAAGCTTCTCTTTTGTAAGTTTACCAGCAGGCAACCTACGGAATTTCATTGTTTTCTCCTTACACCCGTCCACTTATGGGAACTACTCTTCTCACAGTAATCCTGGGCTTTTTGTGTGTAGGTGGCCAAAGTACGCTGAGCTGTTTCGTGACACCCAGTAAATGTGTGAACCACTTTCACATGTAAAGTAGTTCCTGAAGAATTCCTCTTAGGAATACAATCAGGATGTGTACGTGCATCTAGAAATAGTTAATAGCACATCAATATCTGCTAGGCTATTGAGCTTAACCATGTGAGCACAAAAGTTACAAGGAAACTTTTGCTTAGCCTTTCTGGAAGCAGCTTCTTGGTCCAAGTTACTCTTCTACACATTTGCAGTTGCGATGATGCATTCTCACCAGCATTGCTCAAAATAAAGACAACCACCCGCCCCAATCCAAAGCCAATGAACTCACTCTCTTAAAGTTGTTTCTGGTAACTCATTCTGTGACGTGTTCTGGGTAGTGTTGGCAGAATGGGCCCATATATTACATCTTCACTATCATGCTAATACAGTAATGGATGTTCAAGATCAAATGACCCTGTCACCCACACCACTGCCACCTACTGCCCCCTCCTCCCTGCCCTGACTCAAATTTAAACTGCGCCATGTGCTTGCCAAAAAGGGAGGTCTGCACTTTTGGGGTGGGAAAAGTTAAAACCTCAACCTCCGTATCTACAAGAATTCCAGGCAGGCTCATGCCTACCACAGGCTCACCATGTCACTCCAGCACCCTCCTGTCCCCCTCTTCTTACCCAGCACCCTGCAATGTGCCCAAGTCACAGCAGCCTGAAAATCCTATCAGGGAAGTAGTGAGGTGGTGCAGCAGAGCTAACGAGCCTGGACTCAGCCCTGTTGAGAAAGTAGTGGGGTTGTAATTGAGGTGAGCCATAAGTGGGGAGCTCCATTAAAAATGGCTTAAATTCAGCGGCACAGTTAAGCTCTGCTCAGGTTTAGACATAGCTACTTTGCTACACTCAAATTATTGCCATGGGCAAAAAGGAAACACCAAGCCAAAAATGCATTGTTCACGTTAATTTAAATCTTACCAGCTGAATAACTGCATCAAAGAACTATTAGTCTAGATATAATTATTACAGAAAAAGAAAAAAGAAGCCTGGACTTGCCACTCCCCTGCTGTGCGTCCTTGGTTATCATCCCATCACTTCACCCCCCACACACAGGCTGTTTTCACAGTGTCCCCACATGCATGGCATTTGCTATCACACCATACCTCTGCTCCTCTACTCCTGTGTAATATCATCATGCTACGGACATAAATATTTCATTCTACACAGAATAATACTTGCTACTAGCTATATAAAAATTATGGTTATATGACATGATTATAAGCAAAAATAAAAAATTAGGCAATGACCACTTGACCATTAGAAAAAAAATTGCAGTTACAGCTAAACAAGCAAAGCTCCAGGCAGCCCAAGTTCAGACAGAGCCTGACAAGTTCCGTGACCTTGCAGGGTTAGCTTGAAGCCTGCTGCCTCGTTACTAGTGATAGCAATATCATGTTTACCAGGCTACAAGGCTACAACTAGGTTACACACAATCCTCGTGTGCAGATGTACGTCCAGATACATACACACATAATGTTCCTTAGCCAGAGACACTGGAATCAGCTTAAATTGCCAAAGGCTATAGAGTTATTGCCTTTTCTGTACAGTTGTGTCCTGTGTCATACCAGTGATAATCTGTTTTCAGTTGTTCCAAGCTGGGCTTCCAATAGACTGGAGGCTCAGCAGTTTTGTAAGAAATCATAAATGAGCACCGCAATGGAAAATACAAGTGTTCATGCCCCCAAATTAGAACTGCCATTTTCTTTTGTTGTACTCTATCATTTCATCTCTACCTTATTTATGACCATTTTGTACTCACCACTGGTGTCTTCTACCTTAGAATCAATTCCAACCGACCTGGGAATTGCTTTACCTCTTTTTTTTTTTTTTCCCCAAAGATGTCCCTTCCTTCCCCCTCAGATCAAAATAAGACACAGTTTCAGATTTGGAAGCTTTGAACTATTATCTACTGCCACAGTCTACTATGTCTTATTTCTTCACATTTCTCAGAGGCATGCGTGCCCTGGAATTGTTTTTGATAAATCTAGCCCACAAACTCATGTTCTGAAGTACAAATAAGCAGGTAGAACAGACCTTTTGCATGAGAGTGGGGGGGGTTTTCTTCCAAAAATGGCAGAATGGCAATATCTAGCCAAGAAAGGGGGATAGTTAGCACTTGAGGCTAAGTACCTAAGATTAAAATCTTAACGAAACCTGCTTAACAAGATGTAGAGTACCATTGCATTTTCATGGATTTTTGTGATGGAACAGAGGGTTCATTAGAGACACCATCCAAATGAGATAACCTTACAGTGACAACAAACCACTGCAAAAGTGTATACTTTGTTCTTGCTGGGGAATCTGACAGATTCTGTGACTGAGGCACACTGAAGCTGCCATGGATTACTAAAGCATATTCTCAGATACCATTTGTTGGTTTATAGCTTTCATCAGTTCCTTTTCAGTGCATGGTTTTATTCTGTATTTATATAAAAATTTAAGCTTCATTATCTGCCCCTTCATGTATCTTGAAAAGAGCTTTCCATTTCCTGAACAAGCTTTTCAGCAGTGGCTGTGAGGCTTTTATTATTTTTATATGTTTTCATCAATGTTTTCAGCTTTATTTATGAGGCTCTGCTGCTGTGCTGCCTCAGAGGTTAACAGATTAGTACTATTGTAGTCAGTGAAATAGAGTATTACTCTTGGAATACATACCGTCCTCCTGGGAGCCTCACTTTGAAATAAGTCTTTTACTCGGAATAGATTTCCCTTATGAAGCCAGACATGCATAGCATTACTTTGAGCCTATCAAGTAATTTTCTGGAAACTGAGATAATCTGTCTTAATAAATAATGATCTGGTTCAACAATGTCCTCATTTTGAAAAGACTGGGGGCTACTGATGTTTTTGCTTATATAGTGCATTATGAAAACAAAATCTGTTTTAAAAATCATGCTTACCTGACATTTTAGGAAGCAGTCTCATCATTTGTATTGTGAGGTTTTTTTTCATTTCCTCTTTTTATTCATACACATCTAATCCTCCTCTTAACTGCCCATATCATGTAGACAGATTCTCAATACAGTATGTTACAAGGCAGTAAATACACGACCCAAATGACTGAGAACTGACTGAGAACAGAAAGAACAGTTAATATTTTATAAAACTCCCGATGGGGAAAAAAAATGTATATCACAATTACTGGAAGAAACTGGTAACATACCAAAGGCAGAGGACCTTTACTGGTTAAAAAAAACATGAATAATTTTGAATAACAAATAATTTCATGATCTGTTCATGAACTAGCTGGGAACATTTCTCTGCTGGATAAATTATTCATTGTGAAATATTTCCCCAGCACCATCTGTGACTGTAAAGTTCTTTTTAGAGCATTGTACTGTCATTTCACTAAGGACTTAAAGTTATTATTTAAAGCCTGTCTGTGTGTGAACATCCTAGATTAGGGGCTGCAGCAAATTTTATAGTAAATATAAACTAATCACTCCAAACACGAAAGAGATGAGAGGGGTAATCATACCAAAAATGTGATTAAATAGTCATCTTTTGGTGTCTAGGTGCAGAAAATCATCAGTGATTGAAATCTGAGAAGGATGGGAACAAGCTGAGGTGGGAAGGGAGGGCCACCCCCTCTCCTGCTGACATACTCAAACCCCTGCCTGCCCTTCCCCTTCTCTTTCACCCGTTGTCCCACAAGACATGCAAATCCTGCTGCTCGTGCTCTGTCTGCCCTCTAGTCCCTCCTCTTTTCTTCCTTCCATATCAGCAACCCCAAGCGCTTTTGTCTGCTTCTCCTCTGCAAGACTCTCTTCAGCGCTGATTCCTTCCTTCTTGGCACTTCTGGGCCAAAGCTGACATCATTTTAGCAACGCCGCTCACTTGACCCGGGTGCTGCTGCTGCTTCTCCCTTCTTCCCTTGCCTTTCACTCTCCTAAGGTGCAAGAAAAGAGCCCCAGGCGTCACCTGGGGAGGGAGACAGGCAACATGCTTGCTGCCGAGTCAGTCAAGACCCTCCTCTGCCCAACAGCACACGGACCAGTGCGAGGGGAACACTTTGGAGGAACATCCCATGCTGGGCTAGGGAGGAGCAAGAACAACATCATTCCCTTTCCAGCTTGCTGGAAATGGCTGTCCTAATTCACAGCACTTTGTTTGCCTCCCTACATCAGCCACTTCTGCCTCCTGCTCCAAGGACGCTAATATACAATGCAGTTGCTAGTATTTGAAGGTTACTCTGAAACCGTTCTTTGTAATGTGTGTTTGTGTGTATGCATGCACAAGAACAACAACAACAAAAAAAATAATACAGCATTTGCATCCAAAAGGGCCAGGCTCACAGAAAAGAGGCATGATGCTGTTGTAAGTCAACTCCACAGAAGAAGTTGACATTTTTAATTTTTGGCATTGATCATTTTTCTTCTGTCAGAATGCATCAAATGTGGGTTAAGTTTTGCATAAGGCACACAATAGGTCCAGAGTTAAAAAAAAAAAAATAGTCCAGTAAAAGTACTTGTAGAGAGACAATTGGAAAGCAAAGAGGCTTTATATGTTCTCTGTGCCAGTAGTTCCAAAAATGTCTGCTTACATGACTAACATTATTCCCCAAAACATCTGCTGGAACATATTTCAGAAAAGCAATGCTTTCTCCCTCCACCAGACCCCACACACACCTCCCCTCCACCCCCAAGTGACTGGAGGCAGGATATCTGAGAAAAGCAACGGTTTGCAGATGCTTTAATCCCCACTGTTGCCCTGCTGTCTCCAAATGTGGTGCAGGTGCTGGACCTGCCGTTAAAGAGGTTCTGGATAGCACGTCGGGACACAAATCCATCCAGCTAGGGCAGTCTTGGCTCCTCAAGTGCATCCAGACCCTTTGGGTTGAGACCCATTTCAGCTGAGCTCTGGATCCGCCCAGGAGTTAGCTGCAGCCCAATCCAGAATTACATCACAAACAGTAAGACACAGCTTTGTCGGCAGCTCTGAGCACAAGTGAGGCCAATTTTAAGGGACTCAAGAGTACCTTAGACAAGATGAGATATGTAGCTGGCGGTAAGGATTTCTTTTCTTAACTATTCAATTTTTCCTATTAATTCATGGATTGACACACCAGATCCTGTCATCAACTCCTCTTTTCAAGATATGCAATAGCAGAAAGAAGATATTCCTCACTGCTTTGCAGGTTCAATTCAGGGCAGAGTTTAAAAGCCCCCCACAAATTCCTGATCTCACAGTTAATCTGGAGAAAATGTGGTTCAGCAAGCCACTGGCTGTGTGATCACACCTGACAAAAATTTGCAACAGTTTTAACTTCCCTGTATATATTAATCTGAAATTCTTACATAATGCCCAAAATTTCTGCCATTTAATATCTGATCTTTCTTTACTCCCTGGAATCTATTTTATTTTTCCCAACAGATTTTTTACTAAGCAAAAGCTTTGGAGAGTGCTCCCATAAAAACTTATTTTTGCTCAGGTTAACCTGAGGGAAATAAATAATCTTGTGTCTGCGTGCATAAGAAAAAAGTGTTCTCTACCTGCAATACTGTCTGTGCAATAATCTTAGCAAATTTCGCATAAGTACAAGGTAGTACTTTAACTAAAGCCTAAGTCATGATTAAATAAAAAAGTATTTCACTACACAGAAGAAAAAAAACCCAAACAATTGCCCTGTCCTTCATGTGAGGCCCTGCACCCAATATTAAAATTTAAGAACAGTCGCGGAATGGAAAAATCATAGAATCATAGAATCATTTAGGTTGGAAAAGACCCTTGGGATCATCGAGTCCAACCATCAACCCCACTCTACAAAGTTCTCCCCGACACCATATTCCCCAACACCACATCTAAACAAGTCTTAAACACATCCAGGGATGGTGACTCCACCACCTCCCTGGGCAGCCTGTTCCAGTGTCTGACCACTCTTTCTGGGAAGAATTTTTTCCTAATGTCCAGCCTAAACCTACCCTGCTGCAGCTTGAAGCCATTCCCTCTTGTTCTATCACTAATTAGCTGTGAGAAGAGACCAGCGCCAACCTCTCTACAATGTCCTTTCAAGTGGTTGTAGAGAGGGATGAGGTCTCCCCTCAGCCTCCTCTTCCTCAAACTAAATAGTCCCAACTCCTTCAATTGCTCCTCATAAGATTTATTCTCCAGGCCCTTCACCAGCTTCGTTGCCCTCCTCTGCACTCGCTCCAGCACCTCGATATCTCTCTCGTATTGAGGTGCCCAAAACTGGACACAATACGCAAGGTGTGGCCTCACCAGTGCTGAGTACAGGGGGACAATCGCCTCCCTCCTTCTGCTGGTCACACTATTTCTAATACAAGCCAGGATGCCATTGGCCCTCTTGGCCACCTGGGCACACTGCTGGCTCATGTTCAGCCGCCTGTCAATTAGAACCCCCAGGTCATTTTCTGCCAGGCAGCTCTCCAGCCACACTTCCCCAAGCCTGTAGCGCTGCATGGGGTTGTTGTGGACCAAGTGCAGGAGCTGGCACTTGGTCTTGTTGAATCTCATACCGTTAGCCTTGGCCCATCGGTCCAATCTATCCAAGTCTCTCTGTAGACCCTCCCTTATCCTCATGTAGATCAACACTCCTGCTTAGCTTCGTGTCATCTGCAAACTTGCTGGTGATACACTCTATGTCCTTATCAAGATCATCAATAAAGACGTTAAATCCTGAAGTTTAGCATCTAAGCAAGTTTGTGAAGGCCTTAGAAATACTTGTTTCATCCTGGCTGTCAGATTATTTTTTTTTTTGCTCTAATCAGACTCAGTTTTCTTATAGACAAGAACAAGATACAAAAAGGTTAGAAAGAAACAACCATTTTTGAGAGGAAAACTATACCTAAGCTGCAGAAATGAAGGTACTCCAATTAATATAATATGGACATTTACAGTTCCTAGATTCACAGACTACTTATGAGCAAGATACTTGTGATAGCCCATTTATCTGAACATAATTCATTAAAAGGTCAACCATAATAAATCAGACCTGTAGCAGCACATGGAGTACGTGGCCAACATTTGTGTATTAGAACTCATATCACTCTTATCACTCTCTGGAAACTTTTTACATTAAAATCAAGTGTTCAGCAGTAGTTATTTAGTATACTTAATAGAAGTGTATCAGAGATACCAGTTTATGATATACACACTGATGATTACTCTTCAATTAGAAGAAATTAATCCTTTCCTAGCCTCATCATTGTAAATACATAAAATAAGGTATTTTTTGCCTCCTGAAATGTCATCATGAGATGTTGTTCAAAAGGAGACAGGTTGTTTTGTCTGCAAGCGTCTATGCTATCATTTGAGTGTAAAAAAATTTCTATGAGACAAAAACCCCAGCCTTTTCACATTCTCATATTTCTTTAGGAAGGTTTAAGAGCTGTAAACAGTCCTTAACATCTTTCTTTGCCCAAGCTCAGCTGCACTGCTGTCTCATAGGCCCTCATGTAGTCAGTTCCTGCTAAAATTACAGCCCTCACAACATTATCCTAACTAAAACTTGACCAAGTAGGAATTTCACAGACAGAGCAATATTTTTTCTGATGCTGAAATACAAAAGCTTGGCTAGTTCTTTTCTGGAGATACGTGTTTGCAGAAAAAAAGATATATTTTTCAGAGGAAACTCCATAGCTTATCACTCAGGAAAGCAGGTCCAACACAAAGCTTCAGACAGCAGAATTTTATTAAGGAGGTAACATCAGACCTGATACTGATGGGAATTGCCAGGGATTACTTCTACATGTTTTGAACATAAAACTTCTGAAACAAATACACACTCTCATAACTTAAGCAAAATACGTGTCTGACCTTAATAACTTCTGATCAAGTCTGTAGTCACATCAAAGAGTGATTTTTCAAAGTTATTAGACAGATCATTATCCCAAACCAATATGAGGATACTCTCCACTTCATTATACACACAATGTTAAACTGTTTAACCTGCTGTCTTTCAGTAGCACTTTACAAAGCAGATAAAATTTAAATTGGCACTCAGAAAAGCTACTTCTCAAAAAGATCACCATATTTGATGTATCCACACACTATTGCACTTACTCTTGCTAATGAGAAGGGTATTGTTTTCAGTATTAAATATTTATAAAATACATGCACCACCAGAGAAGTAGTTTTTTGTTCCCAGCTGTTACAGCATAAAGTGTATTAAAGACCAGATCCTGAGCACACCAAATTAAATGGGATCCAGCCACTGTCTGTCACCTCAACCAAAAAGACATGCCCATACAGAGGAGAATCAGAGGGGCAAAAACAATTACAAGTTTGGGAACACTCTTGAAGTGCACAGCAAGCTGGTAGCCAGCTCCTCCTTGTGACTCTGAGCACTGTCAGGGGCTTTCTCTTGTGGTGGAAGTAATTTTGCATAATACAAAAGAATAGTGCTTTGGTTCTTCAGAAAGAGAACCTGACACAGCACACTTTGACCTGGGAAAACCGTGCCAGTAATTTATAAAGCATTTCCAACATCTATTGATTTGTGGACATTTTAAAGTTTTCTCATCAGCTGGAAGCCACTACTTAGCAAGTTCCAGGAGCTCACACGGGCAATGCCAAAAGACTCTTTCCTTAATTGCTTTTCCCCGATTCATTAGCACTACTCCAGGGATGTTTCCTCTGATGGGATCTGTGGGCCACAGGATGAAAAACCACTGAATTTTCAAAAGAAACAGGAGAAGAGCTAAAGGCAGTAGCTATTAGCAACTGATTGTACCAAGTTTTATTACATTTATCTTGTCCTCACTGTGTCTCAGCAGCTGCTCCTGCAGGTGCAGAAGTCAGGGCAATACCAGCAGGTATTTTTTAGCCATGACATACCATCCTCTGGGCTGCTATGAGGCCATCTGAGGTGAGCAGGAGAGGTCAGAGGTAGCATTTTGGCCACCAAGGCTTATTAACACAGACTGAGAAAACCAGCTATCTATATTGATGTTATTTATTACTATTAAGCATTTGTAAAGTTCATGCCTGGTAAGTAAAAGTTTTCAGCACTAACACTTGTTAATACCTGACATCTCTTCTCAAAGGCCTGCTCCAGTGACCACTGAGAACAAGGGAATTAGTCCTGTTGAATTAACAAACTTTTCAGCTGGGTCTTGAAAAAATGGTTTCCACTGCAATTGAACAAGAAAAATCCCTAAAAACCTAGCCAAACACCTGAAATGTAACATTTGAAAAGCAGACCCAGTGACTGGTAAATTACTGTTGAATTCCTATGGGATTCTTTTCCACCTTCTTAGAAATCTTAGCACCATTCATATTGATATGATGATTATCAAAAAAACCCAAATAATCAGAAGTAAATATTGATGTCCTTCAGGCATTAACATTTATGGTCTGAATTTTCCTTTCCAGTTTAGGCACTCAAAGTGCTGCAGAATATTTATCCTCACAATTTTCTTCCAAAAACCAGAAGCAATGAGAAACCGAAGGTAGGAAGACAGAGCGATGAAACCCGTGGCCTAACAAGAATACAAAGCTGTCTTGCAAGCATGAGGCTTGTATTCCCATCGTTCTTACCCTTGGTCTGTGCTGCTTAAATTTTACAACCTGCAGAGATGACTGAATAATCAAGAAGCTATTCACTAAGCTCTTCAAATAAAATATGTTCTTTCTCCTCGCTGCTGTTCTTTGCTGGGGTGGGGGGCCTGGAAGTGTTTCTTTGGAGCATACTTGGAATTGTTGTTCTTTTATCTGCCCAAATCCACAGAAAATGTTGGACTGTTAAAACCAATGAGACAAAAGCAGTCTTTTTTCAAGCAACTGAAGAAAGTTCTGTGCAGCACAAGACTACGTGCAGCCCCACAGACAAACTGGGCAGATGCAAGGATCATTGCAACGGGGAACCTGTTACCCCATGGCACTTTTAGGGAGCAGGACTAGGACATCATTGGCCCTCCTTATCACATGCAGTAGGACCTTTAGCCAGCCAGGCCCAGGAGAGGGGCTGCCATCAGAAAGACCATGCTGATAATCTGTTCCTGAGTAGCAGATGGCCTCTGATATACCCCTTGGTACACTACTAACAGCATACTCAGATCCTGTCTAGGAGAGCATGGACAACTTGACAAGAGGGGACAGGCAGCTTAGAAGACACGAGAGAGTACTGGCAAGACAGGAAGGGAAGAAGATTTGTTCCACAATGAAACAGGTTGCTCAGAGAAGCTGTGGATGCCCCATCCCTGGAAGTGTTCAAGCCTGGGTGGGTCTTTAAGCAGTTTGGTCTACTGGAATGTGTCCCTGCCCATGGCAGGTAGGTTGGAACTAGATGGTCTTTAAGGTCCCTTCCAACTCTAAGCACTCCATGGTTATATAGAAATTTGTGTCTCTGCTTATGAAATAGAAAATGCAAGAGAATGACGAGAGTACTGTGCATTTAGTGACGCTTCCTTGTTACACACACCTATGACAAAGACAAATTCTCTGCTTCAGCTGCCGCTGTGCCAGCAATGACAAGAAACATCACAAACATCATGCAAACCATGAATGGCTTGCATCTCTTGTCTCACTGCATTCTTATGCTCTGAGCTCCCCAGCACGAGGGCTGTTGTCCTGTGGCGTGAGCACACCCTGCTTAGAACAGTGGCAGTGTCAACAGCTACAGCCATACAAATACAGTATTGGGTAATTGAAAGTCATAAGGACACTGCACAAGAAAAATCTTAGCCTAAAAGTAGTATGCTTGAAACTTACCCCAGTTGCACTGTGTTTACAAACAATTTAAGATATCTCTAAAAATATTGCAGTAAATTATTCACTGTACATAATTATGAATAGTCCAATCATCTCTAACAAAATTACACTGCTTTGTTTTGAAAAGTTGCACTTCCCAGAAAATTATATATTGACTCTTTAGAATCCTAATGAAAATTAATATAATCTTCCAGTACTTGCATCTGACTATTTTCAGTCCCTTGTGATTTTTGCAGTATATAAAAATATGTTTTTCTTTAGTTCTGCTACTAAGTTTTGTCTTTTTGTTTCTTTTGTGTCCTAATACCTAGAACTGTATTACCAGATATCAAGATTTTTCCTCTCCTTTTTCTAAAAACATACCGTTGTAGAGTCAAACAGTGTTAGAATATTAAAAAAAGGTACCAAAAGTTGCTGTTAGTTTTATGGGCAAGATCAGTCTCTAATAAACTTATTAAACAGTACTCCAATCTGCTATGACATTTTTCTCTCTTTTTAGACACAGACAAAGTTTCTCCCTAGTTGTTCTTCTGTATATTCCTAATAGCAACACTTTAGTCAACTGTTCAATTAAATTATAATACAAAAAAAAAATAATTGCTTATTAAAATAAACAAAACACAACTTACAAATGCACAATAAGCTACACAGGCAGTAGTTGTAATATTGTTTTCATCTCCAACCTCTACTTTGTAATAAAGAGAAATTGTTATGTCTCCACACTTTCAGGAAGGTGTTTCATTCTCTTAAATGTTCTTCTGAGCTAATGGGTGGAGGGAATCATATAACCAATATAAATCGTCCTATGAATCCTTTCAATGGAGATATAGTCTTTAATAAAAGAGCATGAATACACATTTCCATACTGATACGATAAATATCGGGGACAAAGCTCTGTGGCTAACAGTATGGGTTGTGTTCCCTGGTAGCTCCTTAGACTTCCTCATTAAAGCAGCAGACAATTCAAGTGATGCAGATTGACATCTGCCCTCAGATCTGCCTCTCATGTAACACTTTTCACTCTTTTTTTCCCTTTGTACAACATGAATAGAAAAGCTGTGGCTGCCTTTGAGTGGGACATGAAGCAAATCAATCACTTGTCACTCAGCAGAAGCAAAGTAGTCACAACTGAGCAAAAAAGCTGTTGATTTCTCCCCACCCCTTTGCAAGGCAGCAGTTATTTGAAGTATACAAGGTGAGAAGGCAGAGGGAGGACTTCTCTCAGGCAGTTGGTGCTTTACAGGCACCACAGGCAATGAGACAATAGCAGAAATTAAGATCTACTCATTTGAGGCCACAACTGGTCATTACTAACACCAGCCTGAGGCAAAAGTAGCCTCAGGCTGTCTTGAGACACCATCTCTCTGCAGGGGAGTGCCTTTTTCTCTACAGCAAAACTCCTGTTGATATAAAAAGTTCAATTTAGGCATCACAGAGGTCAATATGCAGCACTGACCTTTGCAACAGACAGCAAGGAACAGATACTGTTACCAGCTCTCAGAATAATAATTAGATTCGTTTGAACACTGGAAAGACTGACTGAATGCTCTGACAGACAAAAAATTCCGAACAAACCAGAACACTCGTAAAACATGCTATACAACCATCTGCAGAAGCAGTCAAATCACTACACAAGCTTTGTCAATTGGTGAGCAAGAAATATTGACAGATTTCCCAAATGTTACTCGGCTAATTATGGTAATGATACCAACATTGTATCACATAATCACTGACGAGAAACCCATGGGAACTAGAGCCTGATTGCTCTCACGAGGGAGGCTATCAGGTCCCACGCATTGGGCTCACCACCAGCCAGGAGTATTTCAGATTACTTTGTTCTGTTTTCCATCCTAGCTGGAAGGCTGTGGTCAGCTGGATGTGGATTAGCTTGCACGGTGACTTCTGATTCACAGTAAAATAAAAATTTGTGATTGTGAGCTGTACCTTGGAGTCCTGAGCTTTGTCCTGAATGAGAGCTAGAGTGTTGGACATGCACACAGGTCTCCCAAGGATGTCACCAGGGGATGGCTTTTACTCTCCTGCAACAAGGATGATCTTCTCCCTCTTCCCCAGAATTCTTCTGAGCTTTGGATCAGAATGAGATTATGCCAGTTCCTGGCTGCATGATGAGTCAATAATTTCAGAAGGAAACAGGTATTTTTAATTCTCTCTCTGATCACTAGGATGGTTGGGCTACCACAGTAGCAACAGCACAGAGACATCTGCCAAGTTCTTTCAGGACAGCTTTTTGGATATGCCTATCCTAGAAAACCCTGAACATCTGGCACAACTGAACAACAGGAAATATTCTTCAAAGTCTCCATAAAGCTGAAGGAACAAGTAAGTGGCACCAGTACTCCTCCTCCCTCTGGCCCTGTTGACTCTTCTTCAGGTTATTACAGCCTAGTCCCGTCTGGCTTGCAAAGATATTGAGTCAAGCCAGCACACGGTATAAGGGAAACTGGATTACTGTGGGCCACATTCTCTCTGGTATAATAGAGAAAACAAGAATGTTGCAGTGTTGCTCCTGGTTAAGCAAATCTATCATATGTAGTTTTTTATTGTCAGGGAGGCAAGCTGCCCATGGAATAATTCCCAAAACTTTTATATAAAACCTTTACAGCCCACAGCTACTAAGTTTAAAGGAAAAAAAAATCATTGAAAGCAAAAAGGAGAGAAGCTATCAGCAATTCTATCTCTGTTGAACCTGAAATGGAAGCCAATAATAACTCAAATGATTTCAGGAGCTTTCAAGAGCATTTCTCTATTCCTTTCAGCTAAATTAAAATGAACCCACGTGCTCAACCGTGCCTAAGCAAAAATAGTTACCATGGTTACAGAGGAGTTTTTCTAAATGTAGTACAGTATATGAAATAATCAGACAAATAACTCTGTATAAACTGAAGGCAGGTGGGTAAGTCATTTCAAAATACCAAGTAAACAGAAAAACCCCTCAGTAAAAATAATTCCTCAAAATTTATAATAAGAACATGGTAAGGGGAAGAGAGAGTGTGTGAAAGCAAATACTTGAAAAATCATCCATTTAGCATTTGTAATACTAGCTACAAAGGAGCTAACTACATGATAATATACTAATACAGTTAAGCAAATTAATATATGCTCTGACATAACTCAATGGAACTACTCTTTATAGAGAGTGCTGTTTGAGACATATAAGGACCACTATTAGTCAAAGAAGGTATATTGATTCACAGACAGGGAAAAGAAAACACAAACCAAACAGACTACATTTTACAGGCAAGACCATGTGTACAGTAGAGGCTCGACACTTTGGCTTACAGATGACCCTTTTCTTTTCCACAAGGGAGAATATCTGCATCCATAACAAAAGAATGACTGTTATTCACAGGAAGAAAATTTGGTTAACAAGCCTGACTTGCCTAAGAGGATCCTTTCCTCCCATCTCACCTGTTTTCTTTGTTTACAATTTAGATTATATTTTGGTTTTTGTGAAGGATTTCTATGTGCAATGGCACTATTTGCCTGAAAAAGGACTTAACAATTGATGTAAACAAGCACATTGAGAAACACACCTCCTACTACCTTGTTCGGTACTACGACTTTGAAGGTGAATAAGAGTAAAAAGCGTTAATAGCTTGCCTTGGAAAAAGAAGGTAGAAAACAGCCTCACTCTGCCTACACGGGGGAGGACTGTGGGGCCTGGTAGGAGCTTCTCCATCTGTGGCCATCAACAGAAAAAGACAAGCTGGTAAGAGGAAAAGCATCTCTCTTCCCCTGAGCCTCCTAGTAAGTAGACATACCTTCTCACAGGTAACAGGTCTAGTGATGAGAAGCAGCTGATGAAAAAGAAGGGTTGGTTGGGGGGGGGGGGCGGGGCATGAGAAGAAGAGAGGATTTCCAACAGATCACCTGACTGTCATGAATAAGTAAGAGAACCTACATCTTGACAACTTCCCTGAAGAACAGCTCTCTGGTGCGTGTTCTTCCTTGCTTATATGTATTGGAGAAGGAACCAAGTAGGGGTTTGGCCTCCTCTGTGTCATGAGGTTGAGTTTGAGAGGGGTCTCAGCCAGCAGAGAAGGCTCATTGTGCCTAACGGACAGTGCTGGGACAGCTTCATGCTGAGAGCCCTCAATGGTAATTGACTTCTTTCTCCTGGTTTATCTGCCTGCTACTCCCCAACTAGAGCCCTTCTCCTCTTTGGTGCATAACATGAAGTGTACCTCTGTGAGCTGGCTCAACAGCTGCTACCCTGCAGAAGAAAACTGGAGACCTCTGATTTGTAAAGTGACTCAACAAATCTGTAAGTTTAGAATTCCAGAGGACCTCGCTCACTCAGTACTTGCTGTCATGATCTGAAGTCCTATAGGCTCTTCTAGCAGTAGTGGTAGTGGCTGTTCCTTTGCTGAGTCACATCCTGCTGTTAATAAAGTCCCTCACTTTGGAAATCCTTGCTTTAAAGCCTAATAAGTTCTAATAAGTAAGTTACTCTGAAAAAAACTGAGTTTGACTGACTAACCAAGAAACCCACTGTAAGTACTTAAAAGACAGTACAAAGACAACAATACTGCATGAGAGCACACAATGTCTATAAATTAGAGAGGCACAATTAACTTTGAGTTATAATGTACTGTAACAGAAAAATAAATATTCCCAAGTGTTACATAATTGCTTTTATCAAACATATATATTCTCTCTCAGCTATGCTTCTGTTAAGTCCTCTTTTTAGATGAAGCAGAGAGGTCTCACAAATTGGCGAGGTTTTGCTAATTCAGAACTGAAACTGGCCAAAGCTGTAGGAAAAACAGACAATTGCTGAAGGAAACTCTCCAGCCAAAACTCTGGACCAATAACTGAAACCAGGATTAGGCAAAACTGAGTAAGAAAACCTGCACAGGCTTTCCTATCATACTACACAAATTTAGTTGAGATTGGATTTTATAATCCAGGGATCACAGAATTATTTTAATGTCTTCAAAAGATCTGCTTAAAAAGTGGGAGAAAAACCTGAATACTAAGGGATAGTAGAACTAAAGTATCTCTGGTTGCTAGACAAACACTTAAAATAAAAACTTTCATACGAAAACATAAGTTAAAGATGACAGTCATGAGTTGTTCCAAAGACATTAGAAATAGTAGAACTGTAGATCTGTTAATTATTTTCAGTACAAATGATAAAGGAGAAGATGGTACTAGTACTGTTATTTATTTCCTTATTGTTTCGAAGGCAACATTGGATAACAATTGGCTACCAGTTGTTGACATACCTGGTCTTTGAGCTCTCGAAAGGGTTAATGGACTGAGGACAGTTGATTTGCAGTGCCAATTCACTTTTCAGGGTAGAAGAGACATATTTTTCCTTTGCAGGTAAGAACCTCAAGATTTTTGCCCTATTCCAAAAAAAAAGAAGAAAAAAAAAAAAAAAAACCCAAACAGAAGCAGGGAGATGTACATGCAGGTTTTGAAGGGTGATTTATCAAAGAGGTGCTAAAGGAAATTTTCTTCTAAATTAAATTATTGTAACGTATTTGGAAACCACTTTTGAAATTAAGGCAGTGGGACCCCATATGAAAAGCTGTGTTTTGTACTTGAGGGTCATGTTATAAGACCAGAGTCTTTATGCAAGTGGTAATTACAGTGACAGCATTTCTGTTAGAGTTGAGACTCGCATTTTTTCTTACCGTCTTTTTATTGTAGCAACAGTGCTACCAGAAACACCAAAAGTGTTGATTGTTACCATTATCGATCATAGCTGTTTTCACTCTCTGTGTTGGTTCCTGTGCAGTTTGAAACATCTTACACATTTCTGGTAATACAACATGTTCCCACTGGGAAACCTTTACCTTAAAAAAATTCAGGCCACTGTCCAATCAGTTGGTCTGAATGCTCTGAGGCTACACACGATGTTAATACCACACAAAGTTATCATTTGCACATCGCAGCTAAAATTCTTTAAACTAATTTACAGTTCAAAGCTGCAGTGCCCTGATGTGATTTGCTAGCTTTAAGTAATACCCTAAGACCTCATTTTTAATGAGAAATCTTACATTTTGCTCCTTGCTTAGTCTTTGTAACTCTCTGGTCTTACAAATGTGTGATTCAGTCAAATACTTGACTTCAGTCAAATACAAATTTGACTTCCAAAGTTGCTCAGCATTGGCTTATTTACAGTGGTGTATGAATTGCTCAAGCAGCAAAAATGCAGTGTACTCTAAAATATAAACTAGCTTAGGCTGGTCAGCAAATTAGGCAGAAAAGCTGACTTAGCCCGAACAATAACATGAATTTCTATAGTCCATGGATGGTGATAACATCCTGTTCATTTTGCAAGGATAACTGTTGGACCATAAAGCAAAAGACCCCACCAGCCTCTCTGAAAATGAGCTGAAGTGGCAAACAAAATGATGAGTGTGACTTATTGCTACCACAATCCAGAGCTCAAATTCAGTATCTGGAAGAAGGGAGAGCAGGATGGAGTAAGGTTTCTCAATCCCACTATCTTCTAGGATGCTGAAGTCTATTCAATAACGCAGGGCCTCCACCCTCATGATCTTGACCAAAACAAGCCAGAAAGTAGGCTCTACATAATATTGCTCCCACCCCTGGAACTGACATACATAATATTTCAAATATGGCATTTCTGTTCCTCAGTTTTTTCCTTTCCCACTTTTTATTGCTTCTCTCCTGTTCTTTAAGAAGAGCCTTGCTCCAGCAGCACCACATGCTCTGCAGCACCACTGTGAGCTGCTGACCAGAAAGACAAAAAGCAATTCTTTAAGCAGCCAGATATTGAAAAGGGTTTGACAAATCTTTGAGTCTCTCGGTTTGCGTGTTGCGCTAGTCTTTCTCCAGCAGCGTTGCTGCCAGTGGGACACTGAAAGACAAGCCTTAGCTATTCTTGCCATCAAGGTTTAAGATATTACCACCCCCAATTACTCATCCTGGGCCTTTACCAGAGGCTACTTCCCACACAGCAGGGATGGTTGAAGAAACATATATATGTATCTTAGCCTGCCTTCTTAGCTTAAACTGATGATAAATGTGGGTCACAGCTGGAACACAGGACTGTGATTCAGGGAGGGGGTAAGATGTGAATGCACGTTTCCTTCTGCCTCAGACAGAGGGACGGGGTAGCCAACCAAGGAGAAAATCACCTTTGATTGCCACAGCAAATGGTAGAGCTAATCTGAGAAAGTTTGCTGGTAAAGGCACTTTGTGGGTGATTTTCTTGTTCTGTTTTCAAGGATGCAGTTCGCTTCAGCCAACTTTTTCTTTTCTTACCCAAAATCCTAGGGTTTTTTTTGTTTTAGTAGTGTATAAAAACCTGAGAAATTCTTGATTTTTATTTTTTTTTCATATTAAAAATTGTTTACGGCTAAAGGAAAAGAACACAAGGACAGTGTTAAATAGAAAGGCCTGTAGAAAATTTTCCATTGGAATGCAGATTTTTCTTCTCTTTATTTTTTCCTCTTTTTACTGGAAGGTTGAAAAAAATGGAAGGTTAAAACATAGTGGCTGTTTGCTGTGAAACTGCAGAAGTTTACCTCTCAGCATTTAATTACATAAGCCTTACTGAACTCTTTAATGGAGCAGAACGACAGACACCATGTTACAACTTTCATACCTGTGTCTAATATTGAGCATGTTTCAAAAATTCCAAAGTTTCACAGCAAATATCTATTAGTTTCACAGTCAGCAATATAACTCTGATCATCCCATTCTCACAGAAAATGAGTCACAGTGACTTAAAAACAAAAAATCCAAGTAATCTAGAATGCAATAAATTAATGAGAGAGTCATTGGAGCTCGCAGCATAGCTTTTTGTAGCCAGGAAAAAGTGTTTTCTTCTCAGACAAATTATTCCCAGAAAAGTATTTCCTTGTTTCTTATTAGTAAGCAAATGGAAATTTTCCATGAAAGGCAACAGCTGTCTCTTCTTCTAAATATTTTTTCTTTGTAATTGCTATTCAAAGTATTTCCTTGTTTCTTATTAGTAAGCAAATGGAAATATTCCATGAAAGCCAAGGGCTGTATCTTCTCCTAAATATTTTTTCTTTGTAATGGCTATTCAAAAGGTGCTTGTTTGGTCCTTTAAGGAATCATGTTTAAAGGCACGCTCCCTCAGGAGTATGTGTGCAGTGCTATGCAACTTGTTACCTCACTTATTGGGGCAAAAAATAAAAAGGAAATCCATGATGTACTGCTTGTGTGGTTATTGGCCTACACAGAGCAGGGTCAGGCACCCAGAGCAGCATCCTGCCGGCCTGGCCTGCCTAAACTCTTGAAACTATTTTCAATAGGATCATGCCATTTTAGTACAATAACTAACTTTCAACCAGCCCATTGAAACTGACAGTTAGCACATCCTACAACACAATATTTTAACAGGAAATCAAGGCAAGGGGTGGAGGAAAGATTTCTATACAAATTACAGAAGTCTGAAAATACAGATAGTGGTATCACTGTGCTGAATCTTCCTCCTACAAGTAATCAGGTTTGCTCATTCCAAAAGAGGACATTATAACTTTTCTATTACATTCAAGCAGCATTGATGGGTGGAAAGCTGATGGCTGCAGTGTTGATTGGCGTTATTCTTGCATAAAATTCAATAGATTCCCTTGCATGGTACTCTATGTGTGAAGTTAGTGTCTTGGCCCTAGATTGGTAGCCCAGAAACAGAAAAGAAAGCAAGTGAAAATAGGTTCATTTCAAAATTTTCTGTAGGATTATAACAATACAAATGTGGATCGTGCAGTCATAAAATCAAAGATGGTCTGAACATCACAGTAATTAGGAGCTGAAAAAATAGGATGTTTGAACATAAAGGACCGTGACTCTTCCTAAGGAAATGTAAGTAGAAATACTTTTTAATTGTCTCTGAGGCCTGAAAAATATGCCCTGAAAACTTTAACACCAAGAGCTAATTTACAATAAGGGACTAAATTGTGGCTTGGTCATGCCTCCTCCTGGCCAATTTTCCCTCCTTTCCACAATGTTTACACTTGCCTTTCCATCTCCTGAGCCCATGGAACACACTTTTGTGAATCTGGGGCTCTATGGTATCATTTTGGAGTGGCTTTGTTCAGCCAAGAGAAAGGAACTGGATGCACACAGTGACCAATCAGATGGAACATAGGAAACATGAATTTGAGCAAAATACCTCCAAGCCCTTGTCTCTCATCTCCTCATTTCTCAACAGGAGGGCACTATGGGGCATGGTAATGGATGAGGCTCTACGAGGGATTTAACAGCAGTGCTTTCTAGTCCTTTCATATAATTCTATACATGTATGCTTGGCTTCTTCTGGTCGCCAAGATAACAGCCTGCAAAAGAAATATTCACTTGAGGTAAAATGTTTATTTATTGAGGCACATAATAGTTTCAGTATGCATAAGCTTTAAATAATGTGTACCTTTATTGGATGTGTTCTGTAGAATTAGAATGTCTCTATTCTCTTTCATTAAAGTGTTTGACTTGATGCTTCTTGTACAGAAAAAACAGATAATGAACACAAATGAAATAATCTTCTGGATGTGATAATCACTTTGTATTACTTCCTCTGACTTGTTTTGGTTCTGTTATCAATGCATATTGAACTCCCTTTTGGTTGTGATTGTGGTCTTACGTCAGTTCCGTGCCTTTTTCAGATGCAGGGATATTACTATTCTACTGGAATAAGCAAGACTGTAATCAGGTTTTCCATCTTTTTGTGCAGTACAATTGTCATAAAGGATTTGTTTTCTTCGTAGCTCATAATTTTCTTCCTTGGTCAACATGCAGTGTGATTGGTACCTTTACACTCTGATCTACTTGGTTGATCTCTGCTGATTATTTTACATTTTCAAGACAAAAGCATCATTTTCTATTAAACTGGGTAATAAAACTGGGCAAAATGAACAGAAGACTGCATTGTAACACTTACCAACATTGCTACAGTTTATGGTTTTGGAAGTTACATGTAAAATCACTGCTGGACTTTTAAGATCCTTCCAAGTGAAATGATAAATGTTAAAGCTACTTCTTCAATAAAGGAGAAAACATTTCAAATGTTTGTTGCGGGAAGAAACTTTAATAATCTGCTATCCTACCAGGAGAATTATAAGAATTGTGGAGGCTGACCAGGTAAATCACACACAACAAACAAATATGTTAAACTGATTGGAGAGACATTATAGAAGTATGTAGCATGTGGATTTAAATTCCTCTGGCTGCTATGGAAAACATGATATACTTTATACCTATAAACATTTCTAATACAGAGCTGGATTGAGAGCTATGATCTGTACATAGGAGATGAATTCTTCTTGACCTACAACTGCACCAAGATACATAATTTACAGGAGAGATTTAAGAGACTTATTCAGATTTAAAAATGGAATAGCTACTTAATACCCAAAGTATTTGTGAAGTGGATACATGTCCCTATTTCTCAGTAGTACTATGGGGCAGTCAGACATTAAGTTGAATTATGAAATAAAGAGACCAATTCAAAATCATGCATGTTGATATTGTTCACTTAGATCTATGAATGCTATTGCCTTCACCACTTTCATTTTTAGCAATCTGAATTTAGGCTCAAATTTTGTTCTAATCTTACTGCATTTAGAACAGACCAAGGCATTTAAGAAGGGAAAAAAGCTGCATGTGAGAGAGCAGGATCCACAGGGCCACCTCTCCTACACCTCGTCCTGAAGTCTTCCCTTGGCCTCAGGCCATGGAGAACAGAGGACCTGAGCCCAGAGCCGTTCTGTCAAAGCCTGTCCTCCTGGCATGAGAAATCCCTGTCCCAAAACAAAAGACAGATGGGAAGTTCTGAAATATTTCCATCTCCAGGGTTTCCCACAGAACAAAACAAGCTGGGTCTTTCCCACTGTGGCTGCATTGAGCTTTCTCAGAGCTTTTTATTTTTCCCAGAAAATCCTCCAAAAAGGATCACAAAGTTGTCCTATTTCCCTAATGTATTGCACTGAACTTCTGTTCTTCCTGTTTCTTCTATCTTGCAGGGATTTTTCTGGAAGAAGTATGCTGAGAGTGTTCGTTTCACTGTAGGGTTTTTTCCTGGATTCCAGAGATGGAGCTTTCAAATACCATCCAGTACTACAGTTAAGAGCTGATTCATTTGCTTTAGGCTATCACAATGTGTCCCCAGGAGCTGCCTGAAAAATGCACAAAGTCTGGTCACTTGTTTGCTAGGAACTTATTCTTTGACAATCTGTTGTCTTACGCTGTTGCTGTAGTTGGCTTTTCCCTGTAGCACTCATTTAGAGAAAATGTTTTAAAAAACCCTTATCTTGTCACAGTATGGCTACTTAAGTTTTAGATGACATTTCCAAGTGCTCCTACTTATTCCTGTAACTGCCCCTCTGGTTCCATATTGTTTATAAGGAAAAGCACATTGCTTTTCCTTCTTTCTCCACCTTGGTGAGAGATGTAAACTCTTGGAGTATTCTCTCTTCTAAAATAGAGAGGTTTTAGAGTCACTTTCTTCCATACATTAAAACTAAAGCCAATCCCTCTCAGCAGTTTTTAGCATGCAAGTGTTACTTACCGCAAACTAAGCTTGCAAAAACTGTTGAATTAATTGGCACTGTGTCTTTGTGTACACTTTTCCTATTTCTCATTATTTTTTGAAAATATTCTTAAAAAAAATCCTTTGGGAGTTTTTTGCCGTCAGCTGTCTGAAAGTCAAGACTGTACATTTATTTCTGCTAGCACTTTCTCCATTGTCCTACTCAGATAGCACCCTGAACATCAGGTAAATCTTATTTTGGTAGGGGATTTGAGATTTTTAGAAAATAATCTTGGTCCAGGGAGGGCTTTAAATAAAACAATTAGAGAAATGGAGAGAAAGAGTTGCTAAATAGAGGAGTTTTTATTCCAGGTTTGTAAAAGTCTCTTTCTTCCCTCCGTTTCCTAAGGGATGGCTCACAGATAAAAGAAGCGAATCAAATAGCAACCAGCTTGCAGTCTTGCTTTTCATCCTCATGCAGATGGGCCAGTCTGCAAGCATTCTGAAGAAAGCCTGGAGGGCTGTATGCCAGGGCTCCCATCTCTAGCAAACACTCTTGCCTCCCTGACAGAAGTGCTTGCGCACATCTTTGCCTCCCTGACAGAAGTGCTGGGGTATTTCTCCAGCAAGTGCCTGTCAGGTCTCCTAACTCACTATAGGTTACTGATTTCAGCCCTGAAGACACAGTAATGTTGTCTCGGTGACTTCTACTTTTAACAAATACTTTGCAAATAATATTCCTCTGGATTTAAAGCCAGCAAGACATTCTTTTCACCTGTTCCACCTTTCCCCTAAATGCTGGGTAACCCCTGAGGGGTGAGGCCACAAGCTGTCTCTTTAACACTTCAGAGAGAAAGCTCTCTCATCAGAAACGCTGGTCACGGGGAACAGTGCAAGTGCCTTTCCCAACATGAAGCCTGTCACCTTTGGATGGGAATGATGCAGGGCAACCCCTGTAATGGCCCAGGCCACAGGCTATCAGCTGCCAGGGACCTGCCTTGTGCTGCCTCATTCCTAGTTTTAAAAATCTTTCATTTTATACTGCAATATGCATGAGTTATGCCCTGATTCTGCTCACAATGAAGTTCAGAACAGCTTTATAATTGATTTAATACAAGAAGAATGAGGTCTTGAATCCTATCAATTGTAAATTCTCTTAGGCAGGCGAATAGTCCACCCAAATACACATTGGTTTCTCAAAACAGTTTTAATCCATTAAACCATGTTTAGTTACAAAGTTAACATAACGAGGTTCACCTCACCTGAATTTTGAATTCACCCTATACTCTAATCATTAGCAGTGGAAGAAAACATGGAGGATAAAAGATTGACTTTGGCTAGATGCATTAACCTCCTTGAAAACTTAATTTGAACTGTTTAGTGCTTATGCACGTAACCTCCCTCTGTTCCTTCTGTGCTATACCACTTTCTCATTTTTCAAATCTTTGTCCAAATTGCCTTCACATGAGTAGCTGGAGGGAAAACTTGTAATGACTCTCATCCTAGAGTAATCCTACCCTTTGAAGCAAATCCCTCTTCTGTGTCTTGAGTTAATGAAATGGAAGAATATACTCGAGAATTCTGCAGCAACAGTGGCTGTGTCATAGCTGCAGCCCAGAAGTTAGAGGCCTCCATAGGGTTCAGACTCCTAAACATTTACCAACACAACATCACACCCTAGTCCTTGAGCAAAGGGTTATTCAGGAGGTATCTGAGCAGGAGAACTCAGACATTCTCTTTTGTAAAATAGGGAGCACCTGTGATTAGATTGCCCAGATGAAGCAATGGGAACTGCCCCCTGTGTTATGCCCTTTCATGATTCCCCATAGTCCTCCATATGTCCCTGGAAGTCCCCTGACTGGTCCAGCTCTTACACATCAGATTCCTGTTTATACAAAGTTTTAAGAACTGAATCCTGCAAGATTCACATAACTTGAAAGAAGCTGTCTGGCCTGAGTGGTCTTAAGATCCACGCAGTCCTGCTGATAAATAACAAGTACTGCTCAACGTGGTAGAGGGCAGCAGCTTCCAGCACACACAACAAACTAGGGAAAGGGGAAAAAAAAAATAATAATCAGCTATTTCATTAGAGACCCAGGGCTGTATTCAGCAATCAGTGAGTAATACAGTACAGTTATGAGAGGTGGTACAGGACTGATGCATCTCTTTATGAAAAGCAGTGCATTTCTTTCACTGGCCAGTGCACTGGGAACAAGCACCCTCTTTTCTCCAATAGGAAGAAGCTGCCAATATGGCTGCATGGTAGACACACTTCATATGGACTAATTACAAGTTGGGGCCCTTGTAAGCTCCCTCTGCTGTCCTGCTGCTGGGGAAGCAATGAGCAGTGCTTTCAAGGTGGCAGAAGCTCAGTGAAGGCGGGGTGAGCCTGGTCCAGGTTTGTTGGGAGCAGAGAGGCTCCTGGACCTTGCCTACCCAGCCCTGGGCTGTGCTCAGTGCTGTCCCCTCCTTCCAGGGCAGCAGGCCAAGGGGACCCTCAGACCCCCACTATATTTCAAATAGCACTAGGCATGCTTCACGGAGGCATTCCTTACAGAAGCACCCATGTTCTTTCATTGAATTATTCAGTGTGATAGCTCATTGGTCACTTTTTAAATTTATAGAAGGACTGACTTTCATTGTCACTATCTTTGTGTAACTCGGTGACAGCTCCACTGAAATCAGTGGCGTTCCCTTTCTATAGAACCAAAATAGTGAGTTAGCATCAGTTTCCTCAAGTCTCCCCACAGCAAAAGATCTGATCCTAATAAAGAAGCAGATATATTTCATCCTTAAGGAAGATAGACTGAGCCTTTTTAATTTTATCCTGTGTATTTTCCCAGCAAACACTTTACAACGTTTCCTATAAATACAAAAAATGTCACATTCTCCAAGGGAACAACCTGGACCTAAGTTAGGGGACATATCCCAAGATCCTGATTTAGCCTACTGCTTGTCTATGCTACTATGCTGCTAGAAGTTCCCCCATCAATAAACAATTGGGGAAAAAAAAATAAAAATTGTTTTTTCTAACTTCTGCCAAGCAATTAAGTTCCACCTGGAAAAGACATTTGATACGTTTTGATGCTAACATGCTACATTATATATGTTGCATCCATGACTTCTCAAGTCACAAGCAACCTTTGTGTTCAGGTTTTCCCTTGCAACCTGAGTGTTTCTGTGTCAAACAAGAAAAACTCCAGAGCTATTTGGTAATAGTGCAGAAGGTGTAGTTTTTAATTACTGTTTTACTTGTATTGTTGATCTCACTGAAACTCTAAAATAAAACTTCACTCTATAAAATAAAACAATTCACTCTATTATAGTTTAATTAACGTGGACACTGGAGTATCCACACACTTAAACCAGATTAATCTCTTCTTCACCTTACTACAGGCCCTAAGAGAAGAGAGGACCTCTCAACACAATATTCCAGACATGCTGACTCCAGAGGACCAATACTTTTTAATTTGCATTCTGGTATCTGCAGAAGAGAGCTCTCAAGAACATGCTAAATAAATACAGCAACGCAGACGCTAACAGTAAAAGATGATCCCACCTCAAGAAGCTTGTGAACTGTGTAGCTTAGGCTAAGTGTTGGAGGAAAGGGACACAGTAGACAAGCAGGGAAAAGAGAACAGCAGCTCATCAGTATCACTTTTTTTTCTGGCCTTCTTTCTTTTTGGCCCCCAAACAGGCCTCTGAACATACACAACTGTGTGACCAGACTGGCTTTTTGTCACTTCTTGCTTGGCTTTTGTTTGAGTGGAGAAAGGAGAAGGGAGGGCTGCTGCTTGTTTTCTCAACTTTTCATTTAAAATTGCCTGGAGGGCTCATCTGAGCAGCTGGTAGCCCACCACAACATAAAGATAATCTATCTGCAAAAAGAAGAGAGAAAGATACATATTAGAAGTGAGGTGAAAAAAAGTGTCCAGCAAAGTTTTTGGAAGAAATACTGAGTAGGAAATGAGTGAGAACTAGAAAATACAAGGTCATTACAGACCTCAGCGGAGAGATAGATCTGCTAATGAAAAGTACAGATGATATAATATTAGGAGCCATTATCAATGCAGGAAGATTGAAATATCATGCAGAAATTACTACATGACCTCAAGGTCAGGGGCAATAGAGACTCACTAAATGAATTAATACAAGGTGCAATACACTGTAAATGTAAGAAATGCCTAGAACTTCTCCTATAAGCTCAGAGAAGATCATTTGGAAATGACAAAGGCATGTTAGCTAATGCCAGGCTCTCTATTATACCATCAGTGTAACGCAGCCATGAAACAGAGCAAAAGCTCTCTCAGCGCCCCACAGGAAATATATTTCCTGAGCGAAATATTAGTGCCATTGTAGCTGACATTGGCTGCAGCATTTCTCGAATTCTGTTTACAATATTGTCACAAACATGAAGATTAACTCAAGCTAGGAAAGGTACAGTCAAAGGCCCCTGGCACGCAGATAGGACTAGATGAGCCTGGACCAATTGATCTGCTAGACTGAGGGCTGAGAGAAAAAAAGGTGACTGATGCCTATAAGTACACTGTATGGATAAACAGAAGTGAAAGAGAAGACCTATTTGAGAGGGAAGATAAAGCTGGCATTAAGAAACAGGTAAGATCTCTGTCAATAAGTGCAATTTATCCACAGAAGGGAGGATGCAAAACCATCTCGAGTGCTGTGTGTAAGCAAGCTACTTGGCACCATCAGAAAAAGTATAACATGAGATGTGAGAGGGAGACAGCTGGGACAGTGCAAGGAAGACGATTGACCAACTTCCATTGAAGAGATGGAGTAAATTCTTTTTAAAACAGTAGTATAGCAGAATATCATAGAAACATTAATGAAGGACCTCTGAAGATCATGTAGGCCAGTCACTACTCAAACATTGCCACAAACACTAGACCATTGCTAGATCATCATACATAGTCATTGCTGGCTAAGCAAATTTCTTTCCTGAGGGATTTCTGCATTTCTCAGGAAAACAAGAAAACTTTGTCTCTAAGGCAATGAATTAATAATTTTGCCTCTCAAAGCATCATTTGAAACAGTGGAATAATTCCTCAGTATCAAAGTACAACCTGGATGAGAAACAAATTTACAGTCATTATCTTCCTTTTCCATAGCATGTCAATTTGCCAGCTTTATTACTCTCTAGGCACCAGTGCTAGTCTCAGGCTCTTACAGGATTGAAGACCAGATGTTCCTACATAGCTGGCTTGCAATCTATGGCCTAGACACAGGCAGTACCCTTCCAAGAGGCAAGAGAGGCAACTTAGCATCATTTTTACCCTGATTTGACACCCCAGTTCCCCTCCAAAAAAAAAAAAAGGGGGAAGGGTCTTTATAAAAGAAGATTTATACATCTTTCAAACAATATAAAAATAAAAGAGAAGGGGGTGGATATTTCTCAATAGGATCAATAATGTACTAAGGCAAGGGAATTTTCCCCCCACAAAAGAAACAGAAAAAAGTTACCAGATTACTGCAGAATACTTTCCCCTTCCTGACAACTTGCTTCAGCATTGTTCTGAGTTATTTTACAAACAGGAGGCTGGCTGGTGAAAAAAAAATATCTGGTGAAAAAGAATGAGAGAATATGTGAAAGCTATAATACCTCATCAGTGGTGATTATTCTTGTTTCACGAATCCTTTGAAATCAAGCTCTGAGGGTTTATAAATTGGATTTTCCCTCTTCATTCCTGCAGTGCAACTGTCAGTGATGAGTTGAGTCAGGATAAAAAGATTAAGAGAACTAACATTTGCTCCAAATTTTCCAAACCTAGCTGCTTAAAATGAGTCTGTTACTACACACCTAAGCAGAAGTGCTCTTCAGTAGTACACAGAATCGTAAAATCGTAGAATCATAGAATTTTTAGGCTTGGAAGGGACCTTAAAGATCATCTAGTACCAACCCCCCTGCCATGGGCAGGGACATCTCCCACTAGATCAGGCTGCTCATCTAGGTATATATGTTTCCTGAGACAACTGGACTTGCTGGACTCATTCTCAGGAAGCTGGTGAATTGCAGGCAAACTCAGAGCATGTGGATTTTATTTATTTATTAACATTTTTGCCCCTTACTTGTTCCCAGGATGAATGGTTTATAAGGACATTCAGAAAGAGTTGCCCAAGTTGATCTGATCACCTGCTGGCTCATGCACTCGCAAAGGACCATCCCTGTGCAGGGGGCTGCAGCCAAACCATTTGCCTTCACCCAGACAAGCTGGGGCTGCTCTTCAAATCCAGTCCAGGCGCTGGTCCTGCAGACAACCTGGTCAGAGAGGGGAACTGGGGAACTCCAGCCACAAGAGGACAGAGGAAGCCAAAAATCACTGAGAAGAAGCTGCTTAGGTTTGGCAGCCTGGAGCCCTGCTGCACTGAGATGGAGGCTGCAATGGGAATGGGGGTTACAGACCAAGCCCAAATTGGGGTCTGCTACACAGCGAACTCTTCTGACTCAAACCAAAATCTTCCCAAAACTGAGCTTTATTTCAACTTTTTATAACAGAAAATTGAAAGGGTTGACAGCAATGAAATTTTCCAGGATGGAGGCTGACAGAAGAAAAAAACATGGTTAGAAACTGAATTTTCTGACACAAAATCATGTGGACAGAGAAAGTCACAAATATTCAACGTACTTCTTGAAGGCAATTAATTTGTTCTCAAACCTCCTTCACTCAAACAGTGTCATGTGAGGGTGCCAAGAAATGGCAGAGACTGCCGTTTTAGCCTGAAATTAGGTAAAATACTTACAAAGTTAAAGAAAGCAGTTTTATTCCTATAGGTCTTTGTACAATTTCCATCTACAGCCCTTCCTTACTCTGTTTTGGTTTTCAAAATTTAAAGAGACAATTCCCATGCTGTCTACCACCCGCTGTGGTGCAATCTCTTAATTTGCATTAATAAATCCCGACACAGTCTAGAGCCCAAGACTGTCTTAAGCAGCAGACAAGCTCAATATGTTTATGAGAAGCTTTTAAGTTCAAACAGCTCAGCTGATTGTAATAGTGCCTGCTGATTGCAAATATCAGAATACCACCATGGGAAAGAGGTAGAGCCTGGGTACTGTGGGGACTACAGCTAATACACTAAGCCTTGTAGTGTTCCAACATAGAAATGACAACAGAATGAAGTACTGCAAGGAGAAAAAAGACACTACTGAAAGGAAGTATTCCACCTTCCACATTCAGAAGAGACAACAGACCTGGCCACCTGCACTTTTCAATTCTCAAGGACATTGGCTGATCTCCCGCAAACTACTGGATGTGGCATACAACAGCTGGTTATTGGGACCTTCAAATGGCTGGCTGACATTTCTAACTACCTGTTTGAAGAGCCAAAATATCATTTTCCTATGCTATCAGACTAGTTGTGTATGCAAACTCAGGACATATGCTAGACTCACAACATATACATTGTGAAGCTGCATGGCAAGGAGCAGCAAGGGCTGCTGCTCCCTAAGTGCAGGCAAGCCAGGAGCCAAGGGCAGCCCCAGTACAGGACGTACCTTCAACCATGGGCGAGAGTACCACGGGGGCTGTGCACAGCATGCAGAGCTGGGTGCCAGTGACAAGGTCCATCAGCAGTCCCAGACACAGCAGAGAGCTCAGACAGGAGCAAAATGAAATGATGTTACAGATAGGGCTGAAAGGAAGGCTACAACACAGGTCCAAAATCCATCCTGCCAACAGGGCCAATGGTAGGACTGGACACAAGCTACCATATAAGCCTGGGGTCCATCCAGGAAACACACTATCCACAAGTGTGTCCAAGACCCGTGCAGGAGACAGAGCTGGAGACAGGGACATCCCTAATGCAGCTCAAGCACAGACTTGGTTCCCAGGCCTGAGCCGAAACAGGGCTCCCAGACCTAGGGGCATGGAGCTTGGGTGACGGCTCTTGGTGGTGCTCTTCAGGGCCATTAGCACATATTGGAGCCCTTGGGTCCCAGGCACTGGAGCCTGCCTCTTTGTTTTACTTATATGGAGCTTTAGAGGGCCATTAGGTATCGTCCTATAGATTTTTGTCTTAAGCAAGTGGCTTGAGAACCCTGATATTGGGCTAAAAAAGTACTACTGGCTCCTCTAACCTTTGAAACTTACACAGAGGTATTAAATGGACAGATTTCTTATGACCTCTATGCAGATTACTGCAAGCCTGACAGATCTCCTGCATTTGATTTCATCTTGATTACTTGGTCCCCTGCCAGGAGACCTACATCTCTTGGAACTTTAATGCCATGCAGTAGGCCTCATCTGTGATCTCACAAGCCATCTCCAGTTGTCTTGCTTCACTGATGACCTACCAGGGGCTATGCCCCGTGCACAGGACAAGAGAAGGACGGGGTCTAACAGGTGGTGCTTCCACTGAGGAGGCAAGGAGCATGGCACACAGCAGAGCCTTTGGTGCAGAGAAACCCTTGCAGGCAATATAGCCCCCACCCGCACCCACACGCCATCACTCCCCCTCCAAATAGTAGACCCAAGGGAATTTGTCAGGGCTTGAAGGCCAGCAGCATGAGTGCTGGTTTTTGTGCAGGTCTTCCATTCATTTTGCATTGACTGCTCCAATTTCAATAAGATACCGAGGCAATTCTAGCGGCAAAATTGTCTAACCTTCTCAGTCATGGGTGGCATTAGGCTCCGGCAGACACTTGTGCATCACCACAGCCTGTATTTTATCAGTTGTCCTAACAAGCTATTTGCAGCTTCCTAGTTTCCTCCAGCACGTTGCACATTCCTTCAAATTAGAGCAGTGAGAGCCAGAATTGCTGACAGGTTTGTTCATTGCTCTTACCAACAATTTGCAGAGTTTATAAGCCTGTCAGAGAGATATCATTGGAGATTTAGGGGATTGCTTTCTAGAGTCATTCTGAAATGACAGTTAATGTGCAGATAGTTTTCCATCATACTCCCACCCAAAAAAGCTTCTTATGTATAGTAAAAGTATGCTGTATTTACACAAAAAAGCAGTATACTATGAAACATGCTTGTGAAGAAATATATACATTTCATACAATCCTACTAATACATATATTCTTTCTGAGCTACAGCTTTTCTTGTCATTCCCCTCCCATTGTGAGTGGTATAGAAAAGGATCACCTACCAGACTGGGAAAACATCACAAATATATTAGAGTAACAGGTTCATGGATCTAGCTTGCGCTGGCTATAGTAAGGAAAATCAAACATAAAACTCAGAAACTGTAGTTTGCTGCACTGCATTCTTGTTGTGCAGAAACATGAGCATGACCCATGAATGATGGTCCAGAGGCTATTTTAATAACAAGGTTCAACAGCAGGAAATACATACAGACCAAATACTGGTTTAAGCTACGCAGTATAGTAGCAACAAACCTGACATTTGGGTGGACTTAAGTTTTAATGGTGACTTGCTCTATAGTAGTACGTACCTTACAGCTTCTTTTATTTAGAAGTTAAAAGTAAAAAATTAGTTAAATAATAGAACAAATTATACACTCGGGTTTTACCCAATGGAAAATTACTTGTTAAAAAAAGGCCTGTTTTTCTGGCATTGTCCGTATACCAAAAAGCTCCACCTCAAAGTCAGGTTTCTATAAGAAGAAAAGTGAGAAGAACTTGAAATTCTTTTTGCTGTCATCAACCTATTTTAGACCACAGTTCTGGCAGCTGCACAATACGTTTTAAATGAGGGGGTATGAGGCATTAAATATCAGTGGTATCATTTTTTTATATGCTGACACTGTTTGGTTGAAATAAATTCAGCTGTAGATGTGTGACTGTCTTGATCTATTGTTCCACCACGGCAAAGGGCAGTCAGCCACCAAGAAGCAGCTGGATTAGAACAGGAATTAATTCCTTAATGCTGAACCAGATAAGAGTCTTAAACAGCAAGGTTCCTCGCATCCTTTGTATGAAAACACAGTGCTCACAATTCATTGTAAGAACGATAAATAAGATCGTTTTATTGGAGTAGAACATATATTCGCAGGGCTAAATGATGCTTTCAGAAAGAAAGAGCACCAGGGCAAGGGAGGGGGAGCTCAGGAGAAGGCTGCAGGTTTGGGATGAATGGATCTGAAGCATTTCTTAAGGAGAGATTAGGTTTTTTCCATACACCTGACCTTCTGAGATATATGTTTATTCACTTTGTTGCCTAGAAAGGACCTGTGCTTTTGATCTTGCTTTGCTGCCTGTACAGGTAATTTTGTTTAATTGGTATTGTGTTTTCTCCTCAGTAGTGGTGCTGCTTTGAGGAGGTAGTCTTAGTTTTATGCACGTAATTCTCAACTTCACCACCTTCTGCAGTTACCAAGTACGCCCAGCCTTTCATCATATACAGGAGTAGTGATGTGGCAGCTACATCTTTTTTACCCCTTTTTTTAGCTCTATATTTTATCCAAACAAAGAATTGATGAGGAATGTGATTTTTATTTTTTTTGTTGTTGTTCTGGATTTTTTGTGTGTGATAAGTCCTTGGGTGTTTTCATATAAGGATATTTCAGTCTAGGTAAGTATATATGTTTTCTGCTGAAGTTAGTGAAAACTTCAGAGGTGATGAGGTCACCCTGGGCAAGTCTGCAGCTTGATCTCCCATGGAGCTACTGATAGTAAAAATGAGCATTTTAATTGCTTCTGATTTTCCTGCCCCTGCATGTATCCCTATCAGAATAATTCCTACTCAGAAGATAACGTATCGGGTGTTAATTATTAGGAGAGCAGCCCAGGGACAACAAGGCAAACTTGAAGGGCTGAAGCGTCATATGCATATATAAATAAATTTAACCACCGACGTATATTTTCTATTCTTGATTTAATGTTCATGTTTGAACTATGATATGTTTTTTAACATGCACATCTTAGCAAGTACAACAATAGAAGGCTGCAAATTTTAAGAAAACAAAATTTTCGCATCAAATCTCATTGCAAGAGAATGTTGTTGAACTGTAGATTTTCTCCCTAACAGATATCTCAAGAGAATAGTTCAATCTGTCGGATTTCTAAAGTAGAAAAGAGAAGGCAAGCATCCAGAGCCCTTTTCTGCCTTTTCCCACTGTCTCCCTCCATGCATACCAGTGATCTGAAGCTCCAGACAGATCATATGCTGTTCAGTGTCAGTAAATATTTACTCAGTTTGGTTTTGAGGTATCTAAATGCATTCTTAATCCTAAACCCCACACCTATCAATGGCAAGGGAATTTGAGTCCATCACTTCCAGCTTGCTTCCATCTTTGAATAAAATTCACACATTATTGTATGCTACAATGTGACATCTATTAGACTAGAGCAAGCTGATTAAACATATATATTATCCCTCCAGCTCTAATCAGATACCTCCTCTACAAAATGCATGTTTTTATGACTCAGCCTCAAGTCTAAGTGAACAATACGCACAACACTGAGTTTCTAAAATTCTTTGTGCTCCTGCAGCGAATGGAAGCTCAAGTATTATCTGCTATGCATAAAGATGTGAATAAATTGCCACAGCTCAACCTCTTCTCCCTGAGTTTGGGTAATTACTTTCCCAATTAGTGACTATAAAGTATTGCTAAAGAAAACCGTATTATATGGTATTCATGGGCAACATAAGTACACATGAAGCTTTGCTGTAGATGGAAAACAGAGGGCAAATACAATAAGCCTCTCCCTTTGATTTAAGGATAAAGCTTGTATAATACAGCCTCCCTAATAACAAGGCAGAGCAAGAAAGTACAGTGTTCAAAGATAATGGATTTCTTTATGGAACAGATGAATGTTCACAAGTATTTTTGATGGAACAGGGGGTATTTTACATGGCAGGAAGTCCCAACCATGAGAAAGACGTGAGCAAAGCAATTAAGAATTCATAAAGGGTTTAATGCAAAGCTATGTGAAGGAAAAAGAAATAGTGAAGTGGTCTTACCAGATATTGGAATGGGCTCAAAAAGAGCAAATAAAGGAGAGTGAAGAGGAACCAGGATACATTGTGCCATCCAAACATGTCTATGGGACGAGACAGATTCTTTGGGGATCCTCAGTGGAATGATAACACAAGGTTGTTACAATCAAAATATTATTTCAACCTCGACCCTCTGCAGATCAGGTCATTTTGCAACACTAGTATCCACGGCCCTCTGCAGATCAGGTCAACCAACAAGAAGAGTAATGTTAATAAAGCGATAATCAAAAAAGTAAAGTAAAAATTGAACTACTGTATTATCTCTTAGGAATTGAAAAGCAGCAAGAGAGAGGTGGAGCTCAGCTGCAGTTTCCAAAGGTGTAGACAAAGGTCCCCACAATTACTTCTTTCGGCACTGCCAGTGCACACTGCTGTGTGTCCTAAGACCCTAATGCCACTTGTCTCTCCTTGTCTTCAACACGTTGTTTCTCATGTTGAGGGAAGAGCTGGTTAGCTCAGAAGAGGAATTGCAAAATTACAGGACTGGATTTCGTAGGAAGTCTCTGTGTAGTTTCCAATGGGGTTTAAGACAACATAAAATCTGTTCAGTCATGTTTTTCTTTCAAAGAACTCAAGGGGTGTTTTCCTGTTACAGCATGGGACTGAAGGCACAACCATAAAACTCGAAAAGAAAGTTAAGCACCCACAGTCACACCTCGGAATTAAGAGTCTAGAGAGAACGGGCTGTGTAACCAGATCAGAACCACTGCAGGCGGAGCTCAGCATCAGCGCAGACTTCTTTAGTGTCCTGCGTGGTTCTGCCTCTCCTGTTACTGCATTGCTCTCTCCAGGCTGCTGGCAGCCAGCCGGCAAGCCATGCTGGTGTTGTGCCTGGTAACCCACCCAGTGCCACCCTCAGCCACTGTGAGCTTCAGCAAAGACTTTCCTGAAACTCCTGTAGGTCGCAGGCCATGACTCAACGCTTAGCACTGCTGGGGACCAGGGAGAGCTGAAATTCCCCACTAGCCTTTATACTGGGATAGGAGCAAAGGCCAGGGGCAAACCCAATGCAAAGCTTCTATTTTTACTGCTTATTTGCTTCAGTTGTGTTTGCATGTTTGCATGATACACAAAGCTTATGTAGAGCCGGTTGGTATGCCTTGACAGTGGAAGACATGGTTGTGAAGGATCCTGCCGTCGATGGTGCCAGAGGACTTTGGGATAGCATTTGCACATTTGGAAAAATAATCAAATAAGCGGCACTGATTAGTTGACAATCTGCTGCTGAATCCCTATTTAAAATGCTGGTCCACCTTTCAAATGCTTCCCTTGTGTGCCGCATCCCATTTTGCTTAGTAAATGAGAAGTGTTTCAAGATACTACTCAAGTGCTCTTTCTCAGCAAGCTAAATGCATTTTTCTAGTGATTGAGAAAGCTTATTCCAGCCTCTGGCAGGAAATGACCAGGGCTGTCAGGTCAGACTGGGTAGAAAAGAATTAAAGTCTCCTCATATTCAATCAGCCCCCAATTACAGTTTATCAGCAAGAGAGCAGATCAGAAATGAGTTTCTTTTCAATTGGAGCTCTCTGCATACAGCCATATGAACCTTGGTGCTCCACATCTAATAAATAATCCTTGGTATTTAGCTCCCTTGGAACACTTTATCTATCTCATCTATCTACTTTTTCTTATGATCACAGGTTTCTTTAAATGAGAAAAAATATCAAAACACACGTCCAATGAGAAATCTTTTGTTTGTTTGCTTAAAGTTTCAAGCAAAAATTGCAGCTTTATTCTTTTACCTTTATTCAAGGATTTACCTAGCTTATTTCCCTTGACAGATCAGTTCAGTCTGTAATGAATCCATCATATTGCAAAAGCTAAACCTATCCAGACTTGGCTAAATCTATGAAAATTGACAGAGCAAATCTTTTCTCCTGAATACACTGTGAACTCAGATATTATGGTGTGTCTGTCTACTTTGCTGAATATTTATCCAAAAATGTTTTGCTGCTGTAACAAGCTAAACTCATTTCACCCTCCCTGAAATAGTTTTCAAGCCTACATGGTAAGAATAGGCTATGTATTATAATAAATGTGTGTATTTCTTTTGAAATAAAACTGAAAAAAACTAGTGAAATATCTACTATTCAGATACAGAAAAGCTTTATTTTGTCTGCTAATCTCACACAAGCCAAAGCCTTCCTCAGTAATCAGGAAAAAAAATGTATTTTGGCTGCTGAGGGAAAATGCCCAGAGCTAGCAAGTGTTTTACTCTTTGCCTTATGCTATGGTCATGCAGAGGTACACGTAGTTGACAGGAACACACACCAAAGAGAATACAAAAGTATACAAGAAAGACTATAGAATTTGATTTAGAGACTTCAGTAACAATTTTTTTTTCTTCTTGATGCACATCCCATCTGGACTACCTACATAAAATTAATGATGTAGAGGCCCAAAAAAAGAACTCAGTTTACTCTGCTAACTGATGCTGATGCTACAAGCATGTTTTGTATGGGTATTACATGCACGTGGTCCTTATTCAAATATGTGTATTCAAAAAGAGGAAAATGCTGTCTGTTTCATGTAAATCTATCCCATAGCCACATGTACGGAATACATTGAAATGTATACTTGTAGAATGTCATTTACTATGGATTATTCTGTAAACCTATATAGTCTAAAATGTAGTATTATTTTAAGCTCTCCTTTCTGCACAATTTGCAAGAATCCAAGGAGGGAGGAAAAAGCTTTCAGGAAAGGAATTAGTTTAGTGACTTTAAAGCTTTATTTCAGCATCTGTTCTTCTCTGTGTGCAAGAGAGAAACTGCTTCTTATGATTCATAATGCCAGTTTTTCCAACCTTGACAATTCTGTGATTGTGTGACCATAATGGCAGCAATTTTTCTAGAAACAGAGAACATCTAGAATATAAATAAAAAAGTCCCAGCCGATTAGTTCACCAATAGGTAGTCTTGTGAGCACAGCAATCATAGCCAAGGGCTGCCACTTCTCAAGCAGAAGCCAGGGTCTCAAGAAGGCTACTGGCACATACCTTTCTTAAGGTCAGAGGTGCTCAGCATCTGATGGGCCAGGAGGAAGCTTGGACATTCCAATCCTGCAGCAATGATATCAGCATTCACTAGTCCTGAGAGCAGGTCTTCCTCTGGCATGAACTGTCACAACGCCACTGAAATTAATGGAGCTGTGCCAAATTCCATCAGCCAAAGGATCTCTTTTGGGTTCCGATGTAGGGAAGATGAAAAGCTAAAAAGCTAAATATGAGCAAGTCTCAGTTAAAGGACTGTGTCAAGTTTGGGTTTTATACTTTTTCGGAAAGAATTGTAGGTGTGATTGCACAAATGGACTTTTTTTTTTTCCACTCTAGTAATAATTAATCCCTTTTTGGGGGGCAGAATATGCTCACTGACCATTAATCTGCGCTTCCCCTACTCCATATATCTTCATCCCCGTCCCTCAGGCTTAGGAAGGAAGGAACTGCTGTGCTTCCCTCGATGCAGGGATTTCCTAGCCCTTCCTCTTGTCACAAAGGGTGGAGGAGACTCTTCCCATTGCTCTGAAGCTCCCAGCCATGTAGGGCCACGATGGATGTGTTTCAGATGAACTGTAGAAGGTGGAAGCCAGGGAGTGCTCTGGGTTTTCTTCTTAGCACAAAACCACTGCCAATGTCTCTTTTAACTGACATGAGTCTTTGTGCTGCTGCATCTGAAAGGGGACAGCAGTCCCCATGCTGGATAGTAGAGAGCTGAGATAGCTGAAATTATAATAATTTCCTCTCTTCCCCCCCACCACCACCCCCCCCCCGCTATTTTTCATTATTGTGGCAAAGAACAAACGGGGTTTCACTCCTCCTGCAATACTCAGCAATACTGAGTATTTTGAAGTTTCTGTATAAATGCTCATGATACCTGCTGACATCAGTTAGTTTTTAGGAAAAAGATGACAATGTTTTTATTCCCCTGGACTGTAGAGTGAATGCAGCTGGAGTTTTTAAAAAGGTGCCATTAGCAGGCATTGGATACTTCAGTTTTTAAATCAAATGTTGGTCTGAATGTCAGAGAAAGATGCAAAGATCCATTATTCAAAGCTGTGCAGTTGTCCTTTGATCTGTCACTGGTAATTTAATACAGGGCTTTGCTGGGTCTGGTCAATTATTTTCCATTGCTGTTTCTGTTCTAAATGGCTTCTTGCTTTTGAGTGTTTCATGCATTTTGGTACAGCTTTCCCTGAACTACAGGGCTGTGAAGAGCAAATTCAATGAGAGCAGAGAGCTGATTTGCTAACATAATGTTTGCAGCTGCAGTTAAATAAAAGCCGCCACAACAATGTGCTCCCTCTGCTCATAATGCAGCAGCAATACTTCATTGATCACTTTTCAAAGAAGAGAGAAAACAAAAACGTGACTAATTTCGAGCTGGATGCTTGTCGCTTCTGACTGGGGAAAAAGCATCCACCAAAACACAGAGGAGGCTTTAAAACATTCCTTGGTGATGGCGCTGGGAAGGAACACATGCTGCTTACTTCACAGCAAGTCAAAAATGCAGCTGCCTGATGGTAGCTGTCAGTACCCTGTTTCACAGCATATTTACCCATGGCAGGGAAGCCATGAACACCACAGACCCTCATAGCGAGTGTGCCTTTCACTTCTGGAAAGGCAGATTGCATTATTCACGCCTTCTGACCCTTCACAGTTCGTGAGAATTTTACTTAGATAAGGTCTTAGAGAGGTCCCAAATTGGGCCAGGCTCATATGCATTTGTCCTGGGTACAAGCCCGCTTGGGTCATGGACCTGCTGCACGATGGCACGGCAGGCTGGGGCCTCGTGGGCGCTGCTTTCTCGAAAGTGACAGCATCAACAACTGTCCCAACTCCGGGCCGAACAGCTGGGCTATGCCCTTCCTTCAAATCCTTCCTCTTGCTTCTCCTACTGAAAAAAAATTAGTATCTGAAGTGAGGGTGGGGAGAAGAGGCAGAGGAATGCCAACCTGGAAAGCAGTAGGGAACCACTGTTAGTTATCCAAGCTGAGGGTTGACGTATGAGCAGGCACTGGTTTAAAATACACAAAAAAAAGCAGATGAACCAGGGAGGGAAGTTCGGCTTCTGCTGGGTGAGTGCTGATTTAGAAAATGAACCTCACAGTTAGCGTTAGCAATGTTTTCATCAGCAGGTTCAGCCAAGGCGGAAAGAATCCCAGAACAGCTCCGAGGCCTGGGGATATTCTGCTTTTGAGGAATCTAAAAACATAAGTGCTTCCTGCTGTGTTAATTAGAACAAGTATTAAAAATAGCAGATACTGTCTCTTTATAAAAGCAGGGTCGCCTTCTGGAAGTGCACTCTGCAGTGATTGCTCTGGTGGGGAAGGAGAGGGGACTCTCCTGGGCAGGCACATGGAGCTGAGCATGGAGCCTTGGGCTCAGGGACCCATCCGGCAGGACCATTCCCCCTGACCATCCTCCAAGACACAGCAAGTGATTTACCCTTTTCCAGTAACAGAAAAGAGGTGGCTCTGTGTGTAAGCACAGGGCTGAGGAAGATACAGCCCAAGCTGTAATAATACGTAATACGTAAAATGTAACCCAGCCCCTGTGGCCGTCACAGACAGCACAGAGGCAGGCAGTGAGGTGTGGCCCAAAAATCATATACTTTAAAAAAAAAAAGTCTTCCGCTTGTGGGTGAACAAGCAAAGCAAGAATCAGACATTGCCACTTGCAAGGCACAAGAAGAAGTACATAGACCTTGGGAAGGACAAAAGTTTGGCTGTTTGAGAAAATGCCACCCTAGGATGAACCCCTTTCAGCCTGCTGGGATGTGAAAGCCAGGTGCGGGGAGCTCCTGCTTCTTCCACTTTTTGCCTTCTTACCCTTCCCTCAGTCTCATGTGAAGAACGCCTTTAATTTCTTATGTCTATGTCCACTTCTTCCTTGAAGTCCCCTGTGAAGCCAGTGGTTCACTCTCCTGCCTGTGTAACCTCTCTGATTCCTCATTTACGCTGCGCTCCTGTTTGGGTTTACAGCCTCTGAAGGCCTCCGGGCATTTTCGTTTGGGTATCCCACAGGCAATACTGATGGATATGACATTGTAACTGGAATATCAGGATTTCCATTACTTCCTCATTTTGCTTTGATTATAGAAAGTATACCTTTTATTTTACGGAGTTTAAATGTCATCTTCAAGACAAACCACTGAGTACTTTTGTAAGACATTCCAGTAACAGTGCCTTGATGGCTTTAAAAAAGTTACTTCCTGTACTCTATTCATAATTTAAATTAAAAATATTGATCGCCTACTATGAGACCTAAACCACCTACTTCTTATTAAACCTAATTAAAAGACATTATCAAAGAAGACTTGAAGAATTCAATCTTATTGAACTGATGCAAATTTCCTGCCAACAGCCTACAGCCACAGCTTGTTAAAGTGCTAAATCTTATGCTTTTTGGGGCATCAATACCTAGTTCTAGAAGTTCAAAGCAGATGTTTTCTTGATTTTAGTAGATTTTAAAGTCCATCTCAACAGCCAGGTCATTTAAAATTGAGAACATATTAGGAGCTGACAGAAGAAAATACAGCACATTTACCTCCTATGTTGCATGAATGAGATGACAGGGAAGTATATTTTCCAATCTAAAATCCTGAAGGATATGATAACTGGAATTGTGTGGTTCACATATGTGATTTTCCTTGTAGAATAAGTTGATTGATTTTAAATGCAAAATATTTTGATTACTTAAGAAATACAAAATTGCATATAAATTATATGCAGTTACCATGTTTTAAAAGGACTATTTTCACAAATTGTTTTATAAATTGAGTATTAAATTACTGAAATACTTATTTGAAAGATTAAAAACATTTATACCAATTTTAGGGATTATACATGTTGTTTGTCAGTCATGGTTTAAGTGAGTGATTTGAAATCAATTGATTTAATTGAGTCACCTTGAACGTCACACCGTTTTCCTCTTAACTAGCTCATAGCTGAGCCTAGACTTAGGAAACGTACAGACACATCAAAAGTGAATCAATTATGACAGTCAGAACTTTCCAAATGTCTCTTCCTCTTCAAGTCCTTTTCTTCCAGAAAAGACTCACTTAGTGGAACCATTTGATTTGTTTTTTATTATTTCCTCTTCGTTTAACTTAAAGTCTTTTCCTTCATGGATAACCCACCCAATATTCAGAGAAGAGACACCAAAGTACCACATCAGCCCTGAATTTTCGGAAAGGTTCTTTATTTTTTGTCAGCAAAAAGGGGTTTGGCTATGCTAAATCTGCAACACACAGTAGATAGCTAAGTACCTGATTTTAAAAAGGGAAAATGAGGTTATGCATCAACATTCTGCTTCATTTTTTTCAGTCTTATCTCAAAAGCTCCTGCACTATGTCCTTAATCCTCTGAGAACGGATGGTTGTTAACCATAAATTGTCCTTATATTTATAAGCTTTGCACTAAATATAAAGTGCCTCCTTTTTTTTTTGGCATAATTGCTGTCTCCTTGAATTCAGTCTTTCAAAACAAATACAAAATGACCTAAGTATTCCCATCTATTACCTGATTCATTATCTGTCTTCTGCTAAGGTCTTTTCTAAATGTCTTCAATGGCATTAAACAATCCATAGGTATTTGAGACAGATATAATTGGAGGTGTCAGTTACAGTCATTTAATAATATGCATGTCCACCTTTTGTAGATAAACAAATGAAAGCTGCTAGCCTAAATTAAGATTTTCTTCTATCTATTCCCACTCCTGCAGGTACAATTATGCTTTATAGCTGGCTTGCCAAAACCTAGCACAGAACATGCTGCCATAGCATTATAACTGTTTAACCAGCAAGACCTTTCAATTAATGTATAATTTTTATAGATTCACTAGAGCGGGGAAAAGCTAACATTAGTTTCCTATAAGAAAAAGAATTAGGAGTCTGCTGGGTAGCCATATGCAAAATACAGCTAAAACCTACTACGTTGTTCAGAAGCGTGTCTTTCTGTTAAAACCTGTAACTGATGAAGTCCAGGCTGCTGGTGAAAGGGAGCAGGCAAGCGTATGGGACCACCTTGCTTTTCTTTGTTAGTCTGGAAGAATATTTTGGCTGTGCAAAGAATGCCCAGCTGGAGACCAAATGCGTGCCTCCTCTTGCCAAGGGGTACATCAGACGGTACCTGTTAAATGCTTTGCAAAAGTTCTCTTGAATGTGGTCTGTTGGCCTGGAGCCAAACAGCACTCTTGTTATGGATTTGAGCAGCAGAAAAAGGAGTAGCAAAGGGATAAGAGGATGAAACTAATTCTTCCATAAAAAGTATTGAAGGAGACAAGCAGCAGTAGCTGTAAGTAAAAATATTTCAGACAGGACATTTTAAAATGAGGCATTTGTCTGTTTTAAATACCAGATGTGCAGTGAAGCTCTCTGCTTTACTTCCATAAGCTGTGTTTTCAGACAAATTATGGTACAAAGACTCAAGTGGAAAATTTGTTCAATTTCTGGGTCACAAAGCCTGGGAAAAGGTCCCTACTTCCCCCACTGAACCCAGGCAAGGCTTGCTGATTTTTTTACTGTCCGAGGTATCTGAGAATACAAATGCCAGCAGAACTAAATAACAGACATGGATAGAAATGGCCATTTATAGGGCTGCTTTGGTTCAAGCAGATGAATATGTGGCTCACAGCAGTGACCTGACCATTTCTAATCATCTACAGGAAAGTCTAACTCGTCTGGACAAAATCTGCTCACTTCTTTGTTTCTGTTTAAAAGACAAAACAATATAAAAATAACCCATCCCAACCCAAGACGAGAAAGGCATCTACCTCTCAATCTGTTTTGCCATTTACAGTCCTGTTTTAATGCCGTCTCCTCAGGTTTGTTGAGTTACAGCAATGCATATCAACCCAAGTGGCAAAAGCCACGTGAAATCCCTGGCTCTGCCCGGCCACCTGCCTTGCCCAAAAAAAAGCCCACCCTGTGACCCACGCAGCCGCAGGAGGAATTGCTGGTTGCTGGGGGACAGCCAGCAGGTGCCTGGGGTCACACAACGGCTGGCCCGTGCACTGCTGTCCTCGCACAAAGCTGTTCTAAAAGGGGCATAGGCAAGAAAGAGGGAGAACAAAAGGTCAATTTTCTTAAGCAGTTCTTTTAACAACCACGAATCACCTTGGTCACCAATTTTCTAGCAACTGCAGCCACCGTATGAAGCTCATGTGTTTGTTCAAGTCACCGTATGCCTGCAGCATGAGAATTATATGCTTTGCGCTGGTTAATTTGTGTCACATCTTTTCCTGGTGATAGCCTGTTCTATTTGTATTATGCAAAGTGGGTAAGCTTCCACACTGTACATAACCTTCTTGCAACAAATTGGAAGTAGACCAGCAGCATTCAATAAGCCTTATTGTCTTCATATCAACATTGATCTCATGTGAGATCGGGGACAGCAACTATGCTGCTAGATGAGTTTCTCCGCTATATTAGACACCACTGATTTTCCTATTTGTTCCATGCTTTCGTTCACAGTAGAGAAATTGCTTCATTTTGTCAGTTAATGCTTATGGCAGAAAGCAGCTGAATTTGTTCAGGACAAACAAGTCAAAATACCTCTGTATTCTGTACTCAGAAATCTACAGAGAGAGTAGAGGCTATTACTTTTTTTAATAATTAATTCTGATAGCCACACATTTCTGAAAGCCAAAGTAATATATTCACGAGACTGCAAAAAAACAAGACTGAATGTCCCCTGTATTGTCCCTGTCTAGCAATTTATCAATCTGTGTGCAGTGAATCACTGGTGGGCCATAAATTATGAAGTGCTACAACTGCAGAACATTATGAAAACATACAAACCTCCTTGTGAATAGGAAAGGAATAAAATCGGGGAAGATGAAAAATAATAATCATTGAAAGCGTGCCAGCTTCTATTTGGTTGAAAATGAACACTGCAGTGTAAGCATAGGAAAAATGGTATGTGGATTATTTTCAAAATAATTAGACCATCTCCGGTGCCTTTTTAAAAGTCTTAAGTGGTCATTTGATTGATAAAGGCTGTGGAGCACCAGTAGATATCAGAGCCTTGAAGTGAGCAGCCCAAACACAATGGCAAAGGGCAACTCTGACCAGGTGTGCTCAGGTGTTTGCTCCATTCAGGTCTCACTGCACCTGCCACAGAGCCTCGCTGGTGGGGTGAGAGGCGCACATTAAAGGGCAGACTGTTAAAGATAGAGATGCTGAATTTACTTGTTCACTATACCGGTCTGCCCTCATTATGGCACAGTTTATTTTAGCTGACTGAAATGGGCATTAACTGCATTCAGCGGTAGCCACAGAAAGGGATGGAGTTGTTGGGCAAACATACTCTGTACCTAAATATATTATGGGGAAAAAAAACAACATTCACATAATCAAGAGAAGTTTTTGTTCCCTTTCTTTATTTAATTTTATTTGTATATTGCTAATGAGATCTTGTTATAAGAATCTTCAGAGAAAGTTTGTACAATTTTATACCAGTGGTAACAGTTGTCCTTGCTCCCATTCTGAAAGCTCTTAAATTTTTTACAGTGCGACCCACAAGGCCTTGCAAGCAGGAAAAGAGACTAAATTAAGAGAAATAGTTGTTTACTCATGTATAAAGATCTGGATTTGATTAAGGGAAATCATTAACAGGCTGTTCAACATCACATGTGTTAAAGTATCAGGTATTTATAGATAATATACCTAGAAACAATAGTTAAACATGACTAACTCCGTTGTTTGTTCTTTTAGTTTTGCTCACACAGAAACGTAACATTCATTTTAAGCATGCTTAATATAGCAAAAAGTTGACATTCAATTAAGGAGACATATGAAACACAGAGCTAGTTAATTCTGCAAAAACACTTTTTACAAACAGTCGGACTCTGAACTGTAGCTCTCACACCAGCCTTAACTCGCCCTTGTGAACATCTGCATCGGCGCACCTTTTGTGTGACCATTTGGCAAAGGACAATTCCTCCCACAGCAGCAGGCGCTGCTCCTGAGGAAAGAGCATATCCATCCACAACTGCCCGTCTGCTGCTGGTAATCATGAAGCAGAACCTATACTAAGTGTCACGGGCAATCAGCTGCACCCACAGATAAGGAAAGGGATATGGGCAACACCAGTGTTCGTGAACACCCAAAACAAAAATGTGTTTACTGAACGCTTAGGAGAAAGTGCCTAATGTGACTTTCCAAAGCCAGCAGCAATGCGACGGCACCAGGAAGATGTGGGTGTCAAAATGGTACAGAGTATGTTCATTCATAATAGCCTGCGAGTAGAAAAAAAGAACTGAAAAATTCTGAATAATTCATTCACAATGACCAGTTCAACTTTGTTTCCCAGTAACACATATGTCTCCACTTCAACTGCCGTATGAAAGTGCGTAAGGAAAGCAAGTACTGCAAGTGCTCAGTTTCCATACCATCCTGCTCTGGAAACTACCCTTCCACCCCAAAGCCGCAAGCAGTAAAACATAGATGTCAAGACCTGCACTTTGACCCGCTTTCACGGAAACGGCCCATTTTAGCTGACCTTTCTTAGATTGCTATAGGAGGCCACTTTCAATATACCGCTACCTGGGACAGCCCGGATTTGACAAAGCATTCCTGGAAGAACGCTCTTGTATAATGAATACTGTTTGCAACTGGTTCCTGGTTACGTGGCACTCCAAATCCCATACAAAGCAACGCCACTGAACTGTAAAGCAGCCTTACCAAGGATTAAGACTGAGGGACATGGAGTTTTAAACTAATGTTAAAACTTTAAATTATGCAGCTGCAAGGCACTAGAGTAAATACAAATACAGCAATGTGAAGCAGATACTCGAACATGGGTGTTGACTCCTCAGGCAAAGAAATGATAAAACACAGCCTAGTGAGGTCCATGTTCAGCTGGCATTACAGGTGGAAAAATATTCCCCCTGCTTGCTTCTTTTTCAGACAACTCCCTTAGATTCAGCTTCTGACTTGTGCAATTTACATTTACAGCAGTTTTGTACTAAAAACGTAAGATTTCAAAGCTGGGCAACGTAGCACATTCATCAGGGTCTGCGTCTGCTGGCGTACAGATAGCCGTGAAGTCCATCCAACCTTATATTGAACCCATTTGAATTACTGTGGTCTGACTGCCTGTCTGCCAAGTCTTGCAGTCATAAGCCTTCATCCAAACTGTGATAAGTGGAAAACACTAACTGGATCCAGCTCCAGATATAAACCATTATCTCTAAGGGACGTATTCTGACTTGCAGGAGTAAGATGGATGTATTCCAACCACGGAGAACTGAAGCGTGAGCATCTATAACAATTGCCATATGCAGTAAGCTGAAATGCATATAGAGAGAGGTACATAGATATGCAGATATAATTTTACAATGCTTCCTCTTCACCAACACAGCAGTTGAGAGAGAGCCTGGGTTTGTCAGTAGAAATAGCTGTGTAAAACTAAGGTTGCCAGGATGAGGATGACAAGTAAAGAAGTGAGATGAACCTAAATAGCCACAGGTTCCTCATTCAGTGCAGGCAGACAGCCCATCTCTGGGTCTTTATTTGGCACTTTGCTAAACTGTGTGACTCTCTGTTGCCTGAGGATTGGGCACTGCAAGTGAATAATTCCTTTCCTAACAATTAGCAACAGAATAAGAATGGCCTTCCTCCTGGTCTTTTAAACCTTCTGCCACTCATGATGGCCGTAAATATTAAGATGAAAGATTTTGCTCTGGAGACAGGATTTGGTGCTTTTTTCCAGTATCCATCTTGCTCCATCTTGTCCCCTAAAACTTCTTGTCAAAAATTCTTGTATGCAGATTTGAATATCTACAAGTGGACTGAGCCACAGGCATTTTGCCTCGGGCATCACTGTTGAGATCTGTTTCATTCATGCTGTGATTAACTTCCCAATTTTTCTTAAGTATAAAAGCAATAGTAGAAAGCCATTGTCAAGACGTTTATAAAAGTTAATTCCGTCTGATTTTTAAAAATGTCAGCATAAATGATGTGTCTGATAACTGATGCTTACTTCATCTAATGCTATTGCTGAGTGCAAGAGGGGAGTCCCCTACACCTTCTCATTCTTCCTTCTTCCAGAACTGGCTATATCCCAGGCATGTTTAGCATTTGAATTTCATCCTGCTGCAATACATTTTTTATTAAACTTTTGTCTGGTTGAGGACAGGGATTAAGTGCTGATATTCTCCTGCATTCCTTCGTGCTGCTCTTGTACGCACTGGAGAGAAAAAAAAAAAAAAAACACACCAAACACACACACCAAAAAACCACACAAACAAACAAACAAAAAACAAAACCCAGAGGAATTGTGATCCCTGTCAATTTTCCTATTTTGATGGGGAAATAGAAGGAAAGGAAGAAGGCTGCGTGTACTGTCCTGGCCATTACTGGTATCAAAGGATTAAATAAGACTTGTTTGCTGTGCCTTGCGATTCTGATCACAGGGATATCATCAAGCTTCATGAACAACAGGCTTTTTATCAGTCTTTTAGGCTTTCAAGTAAATTCAACCCAAAACCCGTTTTCTACTGGAACTGTTGCAGGTGTCTCCCCCTTCTGCCTGCCTTCTGATGAGCATCTAACCAGCCCCACAGCACAGTCAAACACCCTTCATCAACACGGGTCCGAACTGCTACCACGCCTGTAATGAAGTAATTTCTTGATTAGGACTAGCTGATGATTTAATATCTTTTTTAGTAATGCAATTTTTTTTTTCGACAAAACTGACTGAACTAAATGCATATTTTTAAATTCTAAATTACAATTTCAATATACATCAGAAGTAGCTACTTTTAGATTTTGAATTCAGAATTCCTCTGACATGATCCTTTTTTTGCTTTTTTACCTGGTTCCTCAGGAAAAGAGGATGAAGTTGCAAGGAAAGAGAAACATTTTTGGTTTTCCCTTCCTCTTCCATTTAAAGGCACACAGTAGGTGCACCCTAATACTGATCTTTGAAGTCTTCAATGCCAGGGGCACTTCAGCTGTCATACCTATGTCTTAACCTGAATAACTCTTACATTCTGGTTTTACATAGAATTTACCTTGCAGGAGAACAGCAGCCAGCTATGCAGTTATCAGTGCCTTGAGAGCAAGAACAGGACACTCTGGCCCAGGATGCGGCAACCATGATTATAATGATGAGCTGCACTCTGTGTGCGACACTCTGGGAGGAATCCAATGTGCTTGGTTTCAGATGCAAACTCTTTAAATTAAAATGATTTCTTTGGGTCTCTAATACTATGAAGACAAGGTTACATCCTTTGGAGGGGCTGGCATGTTTGTGCATGTTTTCCTTCAGGATAACATCCAGAAGAAGATACAACCACTCAAGTTTATAATAAGCAGCATGTGGTATGGATCCACTCTACAATCTCACTGACAAGTTTTCATTACAGCAACTACTGTCGCTATTCATAAGCGGTGATGCCGAAACCCAGTAGCCTTCCAGAATAATAATCATAATTACTGGCTTTAAAACTCTAGATTTACTAGGCTACTTTACGACACAAGACTAAAATGTTAAAACTCTACATCTTACAAATCCAACAAAAGGAAAAAAATGCAAATCTTTATTCTGGTTGTAAAGACTTCTGATGGAGATTATATATGTGAATTATTTTGCTCTTTATGGTAATCTACTCTGTATTACATGATTTCACTTTACTATTACTGCTACTAATCTTCTGCACACAATAAGTCCTAAAATCCACCAAGGAAAGGAAAGGAAAAATTCAATTGCTCAATAAACAGGAAGATTTCATGCAACAGGAGCACTGACTATAACCATCCTTAGTTGTTGAAACACAATGGTAAAAGCTGACTGAGTTATGAGTGAAATTACATGGCTTTTTCTTTTCTCTCTTTATTTATCAAAATCTGAAGAAAGTTCTTAGAATGAAATGTAATTTTTTCTGCTTCCAAGTCATATGTCACTACCCTTTGCTTTTTCCTTTTCTTTTTTAGTAAAATACAGCTACTGAAAATTAAAATGTTTCCAAACTGGAAAGATGAGTCGTGATTGGGACTTTAAGGATTTGAGTGAAATAAAAAGAGGTCTATGTGACATATCAGAAGGCTATTGCTTGTTGCCATGCAGGTACATTTCTGATTACCCCATAATCTACCACTAGTTTTGTCTCTTAGCAAGTTATCACCTTTGTCTTCAGCAACCTAGGGCAGCACTAGTCTGATTTTAAAGTTGCAAGTAAACAAAAAACTTGTAAAAACAAGCCTTACTTGTTTTTTATTTACATAAGACTGCAATTCCAAATGTAATTTATCAATTTATTCTGCACATACTTTTCACAAATACTGTCACTTACTACAATTACATGTCCAGATACATAAATCGCTTACTTTACAGTAGGAGTGACGCAGTTTTCCGTGGACAGCATCACAACGCTTAGCAGTGGGTAAGTACTGCGGTATCCTACTGGCAGCTGGGACCTGCACAAGAAATTCTGCTCTCAAAGCAGGTCCCTTATGCAGCTGCCCATGCCTAAGGTGACATCCCTGCAAAGGCAGGGGCTGAGCCCCTGCCTGCTTCGGGGGTGGGCAGTGGAGTGGCGCATCCAGAAGCGCTCATCTCTCCTGTAAATAGCACTGCTGCCTCAGAAACTCTTGTGTCTTGGCAGTAATTTGATGGGGAGAAGCCAGTTTAGCCAAAACACCATTTTTGTGTAAAATACGTGAGACACTTTAAAATTACACAGTGCTGGTAAATTATTTCAATTCTGAATGTGGCTAGTGCCTTTTAAATGGCTATTTCACATAATTTCATTATGTCGATATTAGCAATGTATGTATTATGGGACATAAACTGTGCCTATGTCATAAGTCACTAAACACAGCCGCCACTTTGTATTGCTTGAAACATTTTTCTCCACTGAGTGGTTCATAAAGGAGATGATTAAATCTAGGTAAGACAAGATGTTACCTGTTTTCTGTCGCGATAACTTAAATATTCTTTTTTGTATTGTTACAGTGACCTTTTACAACAGATCACATTCTGTTGTGATGTTGTGAAAACTTGTAACATTGTCAAAAACATTCCACACACATTTACTTAAATTCCATAGGGAAGCATTGTTTTACCTGTCTCTACTAAGAGAGCCACAGCTTGTAAGGGGGTTGATGAAGAGGCAGAGTGCTTGTTATCCCATTTTGCTTGCTGAAGCCAGACTAGAATTTGTGCAAATCTGATTTTTTTTAAAGTTTTGTGGAGCCGCAGAAGAAAATGAGACTTCAAAGATAGATCTCACAGTAATTTCACTGTAGTAATTTTGAAAAACTAGAGAACGTTTACCGAGCAGTTTTGAGCAATTGGATGGCTTGCCCACAGAAAAAAGGGAAATAAATTCTGAGGGCTACAGAAAATGGCATTCTCAGGCAACTAGCCCAAGGATTTTCACAATAGGTGTCTGTAATTGAAGTGCAGTGGGGAAAATTGCCTCTTTGACCTGTATGGTGTTTTGATTAAATGCACGTGCACTGAGCTATGACAAAATAATGTAGCATATCAGCTGGCTCAAGACATAATACACTAAATCCATGCCTTCTGCAATTCTTCTGAAGACAGCAGTGTTCTTCAAGGAACAGACTTGATTCAATGAGTTTCCTGCTTTTTTTCTTTTTTCTTTTTTTTTCTCTATCTGGAGATTTTTCTCTATCTGGACTTTTTTTTCGCACTAACACAGCTAAAACAAGGTATTAGGCTCTGCAAGGAGAGCTTTAAACCTGGGAATTCCCAGTTTTAGCTCCAAGTCTATTGCCTTCTAATCACAAATGCACATGGCAGGAGCAGAGAGTAATGTGATATTACAGAAAATAGCTGTGAATCCTAAACGTAACTCCTATCAAAAAGGACATTCTCTGCATCTGTTTTATAGTTAGATGGGCTTTGCTGACTTGTTACAGATAGTTTCTCCTCTTAAAGGGTAAGAAAAAGCCAGAGTCTATAAACATTGCACACTCTTGCATATCAAAAATAGTGAAACAAGGCCAACCCGGTAACAGTGTGTTACTGTCCTGTCTACATTAGCTCTCCTGAAAGCAAGAACGACATTGGCGGATACAACCATCAGTTTCCTGCAGGAGAGCAGGCACTCCAGGGAGCCCAGACAGTCAAGGCTGTTTTGATCAAAGAGACGACCCCTCACAGATGTGTGCCACTAACTCAGTAGCACCAGTTCCAGGGCTTGAGCCAGAGGCCGGGAGAGAGCCCATGGAAGACCATTCAAAGGGAGGAGGAAAAGCCACCTGCCTGGCTTGCAGAAAGCTGGCAGTAATTCTTAGGACTGTGTACAATAAAGGCAAAAAGCAAAGTGTGCTGGAGGCAATTTTCAACAGGCAGTGTGACAAGATCAGACCCTCTTTGGCTCAGACCTGGCCTGGCCTGAGGTTTACAATAATCTGCCCAGTGTGACGAGAGTAGTCTTCTCCATTTCAGGAGCAGAAATTTCTGAGACTGAATTCCAGTGTCCAGCCTCCTCTCCAAAAGCAGGCTGAGCTGATTCTGTGTTGTGAATGCTCACACTTGCTCACTGCTCCTCTCCTTCAAGAGACTGCACATGCCGAAAAATTCCTCCAGGGCAAACCCCAAAGGCTATCACAGGTAGGTCTCCCCCGGGGCCTTTGGCTGCACGAATTTTCCATGTTATTCACCACCTATGGGAAGCTAAAGAAAGAGGCTGGAAGATGAGGGAAGTCAAAGGACCACCAATTTGAAGGCAACACCCGGACTGGCATTTCGTCTGCGCTAAGCATAACTTTTCCAAAATCTCTGCCTGACATCAGTACCTAGATGACAGGCAGCTGGCCAAACCCGAGTCCAGGCAACACCTTTGAGCGTGGTCCAACTGTTGTACCTGATGATTTGGGTGTCTGTCTTCAAACCCAACCCAGCTTCACTTCACCTGGCAGCATTCTTCCAAAGCCCGCCTAGAAATGAAAGTCTACTGAGATCTTGACTTCAAAGACATAATGTTTACATGTTAAATTTAGTATCTTCTCAAATATTCCACAACTCACTATGGTTCAAAAGACTTAGGCTTGGACTATAGCAATTCAAGCCAAGGACCATTATATCTATTTTATTTTGTCACTGGATAGTTTAAAATCATAACCAGCCACTTAGATATCAAATTGAAAAATGACATCTTCCTTCTGAGACACTTGAACAAGAAACTACGGTATAAGCCAACTCTGTCCTACCAAGCAGGTTTCAGTTTAAAGATCGGATTGCACATGACACTCCCTAGTGAGGATGTGTGTGAAACTCTATAGCTGTCCTGGTTTCAGCTCGGACAGAGTTAAATTTCTTTTTAGTAGCTGCTGTGTTTTGGTTTTGGTATGAGAAAAATGTTGAAGAATGTTGATAACATGTTTTTTTAGTTGTTGCTAAGTAACGTTTGTATTAGCCAAGGACTTTTTCAGCTTCTTATAGAAGCTGAGAGGGAGCATAAACAGGACAAGCTGGCCAAAGTGATATTCCATACCACAGACATCATGCTCAGCATACAAAGGGGGGCTGGCTGGCGGGCAGGGATCTGCGATCACTGCTCAGGATAAGCTGGGCAACCAATCATTGGGTGGTGAGAGACACTTGTGTTGTATCACTTTATTAATTTATTTTATATATTCTTTTACCATTGTTAGTATTGTTGTTGTTTTCTTCTTCTGTAACTGTTGTATTAAAATGTCTTTATCTCAACCCATGAGGTTTTTTTCTTTTCCCCTCCTTTTCTCCCTCTTCTCCTTACACTACTGAGGTGGGGAGGGGGGTAGTGAGTGGGCAGCTGCATGGACCTCACTGATGACTGGGGTTAAACCACAAGAGCGTGCGCTGTATGATATTCCCTCTAGTCAGTTCTGTACAAACTCCCTTAGGAGTGGACTCCTACATCCGCCCACCAAAACCAACCGTGGTGGGAATGCCAGGAAGTAGGAACAAGTTACAAGTTAAAATAGGCCACAGATAACACCTTTAGCTTACATCATGCTCGTTGCTTCTGTATGTAAGTTATGGTTCAGTAGAGTGGGTGTAAATAGCTCTGAAATGTGAAAGTCAATTTGGAAGGATTGTATTGACTCTGCCTAATAGCAAAAGAGCTTCAAGTGCTGTTTAGTACAAACAATAAAACAAGATGTTATTACACTGGGAGCAGCTACTGACCTCTGCTTGTGCTGGCCAACATTTTCATTACAAGGCTCTTGTGCCTTTTTCATTTGTCTGTCTGTTTGTTTGTAAGAAATTTTTTTTCTCCTTTTTAAGACCCTCACTATTTTCAACAGGTCTGTGAAGCTTGCAAGAACCATCTGGATGGTCATGTGCCTTTTCTCTTTTTTTTTCCTGTAGTCCTATCAAATTTTGTTCAGGTTTAGTAAACTTTAAAATATTTTATAATCCATCTGTTTCCCATCCCTCATCTACATTCTGCAGGACAATGCTGACAGCCTGACAAACTAACTTGGCACGGACATCCGCAAAGCTGGGATTTGTGGCCGTATATAAGTGTTTGTAAGGGTTGAGTCTCCAGTCCTCCATGTGTTTGAGCATTTGCCTTTTCTCTTAACTGAGACATGTACAAAAACACCAATAAATCTTCTGTCACTCACTGCCCAAGTCAAGAAGACACACCGTTAAGTCAAATAACTTAGATTACATTCTTGCTATGGAAAGGATCATGCACTAAAGGTTTTTTGCTTCCAGACGGAATTTCATGCTGCACAGTTGACCCTCTTTGTGGCTGGAAGTCACACTGGCTACCCAGAGATGAGAGGAGCGCAGCTGTAGACAGCAAGATAAGGTAAGGCTCACAGCAACATGTACCAAGCAGGGTGACCTGGGCTGACATCCAGAAATAGGGAAGATACAGTATATTTTGAAAGCGTGAGAGGTGTGACCATTTTAGATTTCACAGAGCCCCACTAGGATTTTCGCATGCTACATGATAGCCATTTGGATTTTCTCCAGCCGTATCCAGAGGGGTAATAGTCACCTGTACCATTAAAAATTCTTCTCTGAGCAGCTATGAAACAGAAATCCACTCCCAGCATCCTTTTCTGTTTCTTCTTTCTGAGGGATGAATTTTTTGGTTATGTGTTTCAATGTAAGATTCACAATGTTGCTCTGAGCAATGTTTGAAACTGCGGATTCATTCTAAAGAACAGATTTTTAACTATGAGGAGATCGGGGGATATTTGTTTGGGGGATTTTGTTGTTTGTTTCAGACCAACAGCATGTTTCTGTCAGAATGGGAATGCCAGGGAAAAGTAGGTAGTCTTAAATATTTTATAGGGAAAATTTCTATTAAAATAGATGAAATTGCATGGACACAAAATCCATTTTGCAGTTTGATCCAGTATAGATTGTGCCGGCACGTCTTTCCCTTTTTCCTATCCCATTGTCTCCCCAGCCCCAACCATAAGTACAGTTGGCCACTGTAAGTGTGCTTGGACTGCTCTGCCAGTGCTTCTTGTCAGATGTGGATTCAGACCCAAATACAGCCTGGACTGGAGCCACGGAGCAGAGAAAATTCAAAGTTATGAAACTTTCTTCTCATTTTACAGCAGTCTAAAGAAGCATTTTTAAAGGAAGAAAAGGTTAAAGCCTTTACATCTGTGTCTATCTTTGGTATTCACAATTGACTCAAGTTGTCAAAACTCAGTTTTCTGCAGCTCTGTTTAAAACATAAAAGATTTTGCTTTCTATTTGGATTTTTCTTTATTCATTGCTTGAGCTTCCATAGGTCCTTTGAAACTGAGAGGAAGCTCTCTAAACTGTGAGGAGGTTGCTCGTTAGTGGAGCAAATACAATACTGCAACCAACTACAAATATTGATATAATACAGAATTGATTTCTCCTTAAAAGCCACTAAATCCTCTGTTTGTTTGGGTTGTGGGTTTTTTGGGTTTTTTTTAATTTTAGTGGAAATCAAATGAGGAATTCGAAAAATACAGCACGGAAACAAAAAGCCCCATCTTTTCAAGCAGGCCGTTTCCTCCACATTAAAGATTTAATACAAAGGAGAAAAAAAGACAACAGAAGGAGTCAGAAATGTAAAACTGCTCAGAGAAACACTGTCCCCACTGAGGTCGGAGCGGTATTTCTGCGGCGGCCGATGCATGAGGCAGGGAGCATCCCGGCCTGGGGGATGCAGTAAGACACCCCGCGGCACCGCGGCTGCCGGCCCGGCGTGGGCGCCTGCGGGGTCCGGCCCGTTTGGCCCCGCCGCAGGCAGGAGAGCCGCCGAGCAGCTCTTTTCCCCGGCGAGGGGGGAGGCTGCCGCCAACCATCCGCCTGGAAAAGGGGTAGCAGGGGTCCGGGTCCGCTCCCCCCGCCTGCTGTCCGTGCGAGGAGCGGGCGCCCGCACCGGGAGACAGGTGGAAAAGCCGGATGGGGAAAGGCGCGTCTCGCCTCCCTGCGCCAGCCGGAGGCATCTTCTCTCCCGAACTCCCAAATTCCCCCCGCTCCCGCCCCAGCCGGCAGTGACGCAGGGTGGCTGGGGCATCTCGCAACCGCCGGCGGGGTTTCGGGGGCTGTGCCCGGGCTCCCCCCACCCCTCGCCCTGCAGCGCCGGGGTGGGAGGCAGATGAAGGGGGCACAGGAGTTGCACCCCTCCTACCGCCCTGCCTGATGCGGCTCCGGGTGGGCCCTGCCTCCAGCTACCGGGGCTCTCGGCGGAGTTGGACGGCCCCCGTCCCGCAGTCGGGCTCCAGACCCCGGGGCGCGGGAAGTCGTGCGGGGCCCGACGCGGCGGAGGGGGGGCACGCTTTGGGATCGTTACCGACGAGTTTGCAGGAAGGTCTGCGAAGAAAAAAAGAAAAAAAACCTTTTTTTAAAAGGTCAAAATGTGCCCAAACGCACTTGCCGGAGTCGGCAGGACTCGGGTAAGAACGCGGCGAGAGGAGGGAACCCCGAGACGCGCCGTCCCCCGCCGCCCTGGCCGTGCGCTCCCGGTCCCGCTCCCCACCCTGCCCCGGGGCGCCCCGCCGCCCGGCCCGGCCCGGCCCGCACCCCAGGCCGGGGATGGGGGGAGTTGTCCCAAAGTCACAGGGTACCCGAGCACGCCGGAGAAGTTTCGGCTCCCTAATCGCTGCAGGCTGAGTCTTCCGACACTCCGGCACTTAAGGAATATCTAGGACACACGTGGTTAGGAGTGATCAAAGAGGAGATAAGATCAAAGATCACTTTAATTGCGAAAATGAGGTCAAATAAGATTTTCAGAAAATCAGCTATATATCTGAGGCTGTTGAAAGCACTATTGTCATTTAATGTAAGCGGCTGAAGTTCAGAAATGACTGGACACTTACATTCACGTGACGCACAGATTTAACATTCCCTTTTACCTACAGGTAACACAGATTACACAAAAATAAACAGGAAAATATATATATATATATATATATTTGGTCAAGCATTCATTTCAGGCAGCCCGCCGCAGCCGGCCCAGCGCCAGTACCCGGCCCGACGCCATCCCCCCACCCCCACCCCGCCCGCCCCCGGCCCGAGAGCGGCCCCGGGTCCCGGCCGCAGCCGGGGACACGGCAGGGAAAGGAGTCAGGGCGGGCAAAGGGACTGTGCGGCGAGCAAGGCTGTCCTGCCGCCCTCCTCCAATCCCGGTCCAGGCGGGGGAAGGGGAAAAACCCCGGGTTTCCCGGGGCCAAGCAGGTGGGGTTAAAGGGAGAGGGGGTATCCCCAACGTGCGGGGGGGGGGGCTTTGTGGAGCCGCCGCGCGGAGCAGCCAGGCCAGGTTTGGCTCTCTCTGTCCTTGGCATCGCAGTGACACTCTCTGCTTCTGGCCGTAGCTCTCAGCTTGCGGGAAGGGTCATGCTTACCCCCGCCGGGGCTGGCCCGGGTGAGGGGAGACCCTGCCCCTTCCCAGCCTGAGCCGAGGCGCTGCTCTCTCCCTCTGCGGCTGCCGGCGGCGGCTGCTCTCGGCCCCTCCCCTGGTGCCACGGAGCACATGGCAATGTTTTGGTTGATCGGTTTGGTTCAGTTTGTTGTTGTCTGTTTGTAGTTTGTTTGTTTGTTAGTTTTTTGTTTGTGTTTTTTTGTTTTGTTTTTCCCCGAGCAAAATGTGCCGCAGCTGGCTGCGTCCGAAGCAACCGGAACGTCTCCGGAGAAAGTTTCAAACAGCTTAAAAAAAAAAATAGAAAAAGAAACGCTACTTCGCAGGCTGCTTAAACTCTGCTTAAACTCCCTGTGCCGCTGCGTACGCGGTGAACTCAGGGACAGTCGCACAGCGCCAAGCCTTTCCTTGGTGGGAAACCCTCGGTCAAAGGCATTTAAGAAAAAATATCTCCATATAATGAGGGGAGCGGTTGGGGTTTAAGCCCCATCACCTCCCTGCGCTGTAACGAAGGGAAGCACGATGAACTGGAAGGTCCTAGCATAGAAGGAGAGCTGTTAGACACACATTAACGCAGACGGGGATGTTGCTCTAAGTACCTTGCAAGGTTACAAAACACTTTTCCCCCAAGAAAATCCACTTAGTGGTTTCACAGTCCGGGAAGCGACGAGCCGAAAGCCCCTTCCTCCGCCCGGGGAGTCGTCTTCAGCCTCCGTACTCACACTGCCAGACCGAGATCGGACGCTGAAGCCCCGCGCCGTCTTCTCGTAAATCCAAGAAAAATCCCCGAAACGGCGGGTTTCTGCATAGGGTGGTTTATTTTTACCAATGCTACTCGGGCAGACACTGTGGTTTACAGCAACCACAAGCAACGACCTGCAAACCTGAAGTCTACCCAGACTGATGGAGGGGAGGAAGGGAGAGCGGGAGGGAGGGAGGGGGGAGCGCCGGCGCCCAGCAGCGGAGTCCCGGCGAGGCCAGGCGAGGCGAGGGCGGCAGCGGAGCCCTCCCGAGCCGGGCATCCCCCCCCGCCGCCCCCGGTGGAGCCCTGCCCTGCCCTGCCGTTCCCTGCCCCGCGGGGCTTGTCCGACGGGCGGAGGAGCCGAGGACACGGGCACGCTGCGGAGCGGGGTCCCGGAGCCCCCCGCCCTTACGCCGGCGCTGCAGAGGGGCTAGGCGGGGGGCACACTGTGGCGGAGGACAGGCGGATGGAGCCAGTGGCAGGAGCCTCCGCTGCCCCGTCCCGGCGCGGCGGGCTTCACTGCCGGCAAAATTTGCACTTGATAATTTTCTTAAAAGCACTTTGGAAGTCTTTGTTGAAATAGGCATAGATGATGGGGTTGAGGAGGGAGTTGGAGTAGCCCAGCCAGTTGATGACTGCCCCCAGCCACTCGGGCATGTAGCACTTACTGTCACAAAAGGGCAGGACCAGCGCCACGATGAAGAACGGCAGCCAGCAGAGGATGAAGGTGCCCATAATGATGCCCAGGGTCTTGACAGTCTTCCTCTCCCGGGACAGAGCCATCCTCCGCTTGGCCTCAGTGTTCTTCTCGTTGCGCCTCTCGAAGGAGGGGGGCGGCGGGGAGCCGCACGCCTCGCTGGGCAGCGGCAGGTGAGTCTTGGAGGAGCTGTTGCAGCGCTGGACCTCGATGATCTCCAGGGCGGCCCCGTCCTCGCCCTGCCGCACCGCGCCGTTGACACACGCACCGGGCTTGGGCTCCACAGTCCGCCGCCAGCCCTTGCCGGGCTCCCCGTTGCTTTTCTTCTGCAGGGTGGCTGGAGAGAGGGTGAGGCAAGTGTCGGCGATCTTCTTCTTCTCCGCTTTCTTGACAGTCTTGCGGATCCTGAAGCGGGCCGCCTTGAAGATGCGGCCGTAGAGCACCAGCATGAGGAGGAGCGGGATGTAGAAGGCGCCGAAGGTGGAGTAGATTGTGTACCCGTGGTCCTTGCTGATGGTGCAGGCATCGGGGTTCGAGCGGTCCTCGGGCGTCCTCCAGCCCAGCATGGGTGGGATGGATATCAAGAAGCCGATGAGCCAGGTCAGACTGATAAGCACGGCGGCCCGCCGGGGAGTCCGCTTGTTGACATAGTCGATGGGGTCCGTGATGGCCCAGTACCTGTCCAAGGCGATGGCGCATAGGTGCAGGATGGAAGAGGTGCAGCACAGCACGTCCAGCGAGATGAAGATGTCGCAGGTGACTTGCCCCAGCGTCCACTTGTTCAGCACCTGGTAGAGGGCCGCCATGGGCAGCACCAGCACGGACACCATGAGGTCGGTGACGGCCAGCGAGCCGATGAGATAGTTGGCCACGGTTTGCAGGGAGCGCTCCAGGGCGATGGCCGCGATCACGCAGGCGTTGCCGCTCACGGCGCACAGGATGAGCGTGCCCAGGAGCAGGGAGGTGAGCAGCTGGTAGCCTAGGGTCACCTCGGCGAGACCGGCGCCGCCTGACCCCTCGGGGGAGCGCTCTGGGGAGGTAGTGTTGTTGGCCACATCCATGCCGGGCGGGGGGGTCGCTTCAGGAGACGGGCATGGGAAGAGGCGCCGGTCACTTGTGCGCTCCCCTGGCAGGAGGCATCGCCGCCCCGTCCGCTTTGGCCACGCCGGGCAGCCCCCCCACCCTCCGCCACCCCTCCCTCCCCTATATAGCGCGGCGGGAGGCGGCCGAGGCTCGGAGGACGGCGGCTGGCGGAGCCGCCCCGCGCCCGCCCATCCCCGCCGCCTCTGCCCAGCGCGCAGCCCCGGGCGGCGGGGGCGGCTCTCCCGCCGCCGCTCGCCGAGCTGCTGCCCCTCGCTCCGCCGCTCTCCCGCGCCGCTCCTTCCTGCTCTGCCTCTCCGCTCTCCCCTCGCTTTCTCCCTCCCTCCTTCCCCTCCCCTTCCGTCCCCCCCACTCCATCCCGCCCTTCCGCGGGGGGGGTCTCGCTGGGTCGCCATCGTCCTCCGGCGCCGCCGGCGGACCGGGCGGGAGGGCGCGGGGGCGCGTCAGTCGCCGCCGCCCCCTTCCCGCTGGGGGGTACACCGCTGAGAAACCCACCACCACTCCCCCTCACCGCCGCCCCCTCCAAATCTCCTCCCCGCAGCTCCGCCCCGGGCAGCGGGGGCTCTGGGCTTCCCCTCGGGAACTGCGCCGAGGCTTGTGCGGGGTATGCGAGGCGGGGAGAGGCTTTCTGTGGTCAGGCGTTGTCGCCTGGGCCGGGGGACACCGCACACCCCAGCGCTGCCTGCGGACGGGGAAGCGGGAGCCAGGGCGGGTGGCTACGGGGGTGCTTATCGCCACCTGCAGGCAGGCGGCAGCGGCCCGAGGGCGCGGCGCGCGGGGGGGACCTGGCCGGGCCCCCCTGGCCGCGGGGCCGGCGGGACTTTCTGCCGTCTGCACCCTCGCCCCCTGCCCGGCCGCCGCTCCGGCCGCAGCGGGCGCGGTGCTGCGTTGCCCGGGGAGCAGCACCAGCCATGCCGCCGCGGGTGCGGCGACAGAAAGAGCACGGGCAGCAATGTCGCGTGGGTGTCTCGGGAAGGATTGCTGTACAGCCCAGAGGCGGGCAGGGCTCCCGCTCTGTCGCTTTCGAGTGCTGGTAGCGATGAAAGTCCCATTCGTGGTGATTCATGTCCTCGCCCCAGCGTCCTGCCGTCGGGGGTTCCGCGACACTGCGCGGCCCCCCGCCGTCCAGCTCCCCGAAAGATGGCATTGACCCCCGGCGCCCCCGAGCCGGGAATTACAGTGCAACACACTATTGAAATCACTGTCCTCTCAAAAAAACAACAGCAACAACAACAAAAAGGGAAAAAAGCCCAAAACGTTGCAGTTCCTCCCAGTAGGAAGGGGAAAGGCTGAGTCTGAAAGTGAAATTAGAAAAATACCTCTGGGAACAATCTTGAATAAAAAAGAGCGTCAGATAGATACATCATAAACAAATCCATTAAAATCTAGTATATAGAACAAACAATCGCAAACCTGGCAAACATCTGCCACACAAAGGGAAGAAAAAAAAAAGTGGTATTTACAGTCTTAACTCCAACTGTCCGTGAAAGGTAAAAGAAAGTCCTCTGACATAACTTCTGTGGCAGGCTTTCCACTATCTTGCGGCTTTTTAGCGATATAAGATGTTTCACTCTGCTTTGTAATTGTGCCATGCAAGCTCAAAAAACTCAGAATGCCAAATAAGTAATTGCTTAACAGGAAGAGTTGCCAGATTCTAACTTAATCGAACTTCAGATGAGGATCACACAGCCTGGCTTGCACACGCTCAGGTTTCCTCATCTTCTCTCAGTCAGCACTTAAAAATAAGGCTGCGTTCACAACTTTACAGCATTCGGACAGATTCCGGCCAGTTCCTCTTTACGGGGGGTCCAGGCTACGCTTCTCCGCCTCTAGGCTTGCTGTATTTGCTATAAACAACCAAGGCGCAGAGACGCGCTGGATAAGCGGAGCAAAGCTGTATCCCTGCATGCCAGTTTTGTTAACAGATCGTACTAACGTTTACGTGCTCTATGCCCTATCGAATGAAGATTAACACTGTTGAGACACAGACAAAACAAAACGTAATCGATATTTAAGTGTACTTTGCTGCTTCACTACCAAAACCTATTTTCTTTTTAATGTCTCCTCAAATGCACGGCACTTGAGCAGCCGTCTATTTAGACACCCTTTCCCTTCAATGAAATCAAAGTTTGTGCTTCCTGCTGCTTAGAGCCAGCCTGATGCAACGAAGAAAGTGCAAGTCTGGGAGGCAGGAAAATCTCTGAGAGATTGTCCCAGCTTTCTTACATGGTGGTGGGCAAGTCATTAGCCTAATTAGATTAGCCTGAAATTAGCGTTTCAAAGCCACGGGGAACGCGGATTTTAAGAGTCCACGAAGGACTCCTGGGGAAACTGTTTCCAGAGCTGTTTTGCACTGACACGGCCACTCTTTGCCGAGTCATTCTAGTGGGGGAAAGTCGACAGGGTCCTTTTTCAACTGAAATCTTCTAAATCGGCTTTACTTTTTGAATTTATGTTTTGTTTAGGGACTGAAAGTCATTTCACTCTGAATTAAATTGAGAAGCAATTTAGGCGACCATGGAGGAAGGGGAGGGAGTAGGAGGTGGAAGATGTAGACGAAGGGAAAACTCACTGTTTTGATGTGATAGTGTCTCTAATCCTACTAAGCCTTTAAACAGCAAAATGCTGGTTAAACTTTCAAGCAATTAAATGACGTGCTAATGTCTTTAGATAACCTAGGTGAAGAAACTAGGGAAATTCTTTAAGGAAAGCCATAGTCTCATAAAATCCACCCTGATTTGAGAGTAAATGAAACCACAACGCCACACAACCTTAAAAATTCCAATTAAAATATTAATGTTATTCAGTTATGACACAGCTGCAGCAAGCAAGAGGTTCCTCGGTAAGTACAAAAAGAAAAAGCATTAACAACTGTGGCAGAAGATGCTTTCCTGAGCAACTTCATTCTGCACATTCCAAAGAAAGGGAGAGCTATGTATTCTTGATGCTCCAGATTATGACTGTATTATATATTTGCCAAATTAAAACTGAAATGCTACAATTTGATCACAGCATTTTGTTCATGATGTTGCATATTACACTTTGGTTTGAAAAGGATTTAGGTCTTGGGTTTCTTTTTTTTACTATTCACCAGGATAAAATCCAGCATTTGTTTTATTCAAAATATTATGTTCTAATAATGGTTTCAAAATGAATGGGCTTCACTAGGGACCTAAGGAAATTAACAAATTCACTGATCCAGTATGTGCAGTCTTCTGTGAAAAAAGTTCCAAGCAGGTGGAAGGAAAGATATGCCAGGAGACAACCTACCAACTACAGCCTTCTTGAATTTTCTTGTTAGGTATTTTGGAAATACAGCCAACAGGAATTAGCACTACTCCACACTGTTTGAAACTTTCTGAAGAACAGCTGTAACTTTAAAATACAGAAAAGCAAACAAGAATTTCATGGCTGAAGCGACTGTATCATTGAAACTCCTCTCTTTCACACAAGCATACACATTTCACTATGAGATCCACTTGAGGATACCTGCTCTCACCTTTCATAAAGAGCAAAATGTTTCACAGTACTTCAACAAATTTAAGCTCTGTACTGTAAGAGACCAAAAGCTGTAAGAAGGGAACAGAAAATTTTAAGGCCATTGCTACTGTTGTAGCTGCATAGCTCTCAGCCAAACTGCTCTGGATGAAAATGAGTCCAAATTTGGCAATCTGTTTAGTCTTGACTTTGTGGACAAAACGAACCAGCTAGGAAACTAAGTAACTTTCACTACCAGTAGCAGAACTGTTCCCCATGTCCTATCTCTAGCTATGGCCATTTTGTGAAGCCCTGCACATCCAACTCATATACATAAAGAGGGGAAAAAAATCCCTCTTGAATCCTATAATTAGTCTGCTCAGAATCAATACACCACAAATACAGTGCAATAGCACAATAAGGAAGCCTGAATTTCCAACTTCCAGATCACCTTTGTGCCATCTCAGTATTTTTCCCCTTTTGGGGCTTGGAGGTGGGGCTGGCTAGTTCTCAATGCAGCCCTGTGCAGCCAGCTCAGAGCTGGCTAGCTGTGGCCCACTAGGAGCTATGCAGTGCTGAGATGTTTCAGTAGCTCTGCAAGAATCAGCTCGGGTCTGAGATAACAGCATCAGCACAGCACTCAGCTTCAGGGCTGAGTTAAGTCCTGCCAAGGTACTGAGATGTCTCTCAACCTGTTCCTTAACACTCCATGTTCTGCAAACACAGAACAGTGACACCCCAGGTCAGGCTTGGAAAGATCTGCTGGCTCTGGTGCCAGTCATGCCAAAGCAGCAGTGCTGCTCCATGGCTTTAACAGGTCTTGGCAGTGGTACAGTTGAGTTCACACGCTGTTAATTCAGCTTCTGGTGGCTCTGCACCGAACCCAGTCAGATTTCTGTTCCCTCTTCATTGCATAGTTAGGACCAGTTAGAACCAGATCAATAATCTGGGTCTGATAACCCAGAGGAATAACCTGGAAGATGCGGGAATAACCACCGTCGCAGAACGCTGGAGCCCTGTCTGATATGTTTCCCATGTTATTGGCCATGTTTCCCATTGCCACTATCGTCCAAGACAATGTTGAGCTGACTGCAAGTTTCACTGCTCAATTCTCATTCTGTTCGGCTGCCTTACTGTAACTCTCCTGTTCATCATTTTTATTAAGGCCAGAAACAAACTAGTTAGATACACAAGTTTTTATTTGCTACTTCTGCCTTTCTCTGCCAAGAGCTTACAGTAGTAACTAAAATTGTAGCATAACTCAGCATAACCCAGAAAAAGGGATAATTCATTCCACCTCACCCTCTTAGAAGTAATAGAAGAATAGGTAAATATTTCATCCAAAATGAATAAATATTATGTATATTCAAGCGGCATCATTGAAGTGAAACTGTTACTAGTGATACCTGCTATCAAAATCATGGGGCAGCTTTTATGCAATTCTAGAAATCTAAGATTAATATTGAAATATGTTTACTTTAATATTATTCTCTGTGAAGGAAAGACACATTCAAGCATATTTGTTCAAACATAAGTTTTCATAAGTTCATAGAAACTTCTCAGAATTTTGACATTCTGGGAAAACTCAACTTTAGGCTCAATTTTCTGTGTTGCCCTTTCCATATGCAGCGCAGCTGTGACGAAGGAAGAGCTGGAAGATTGTCTCTTAACCATTTGTGCATTTTCTCGATACTTAAGCGCTGAGCACAGACTTGATCCCAGAGAAACTCTGTGACAATCTATTTAGTCGACTCAAATCATGCTGTGGAGAACAAAGCAATGTTCCAGTTATGCTGAGGTTTTTATCAGCACATCTCCCGTGTCAGAGGCAAGGGAGAGCAACACGCAGAGCTGGTGCATTAGGAGCTGGTCCCTGTAAAGAGGGACTTTGCAGCTGGTTAAGAATCACCTGTGTGGTGCAATGCAGTCCCAAGAATCCAAAATACAGCGAAACAGTTTCTTAAAAACTATAATCTGATATTTGTAATTTAATTAAAAGTACTTGCTCACAACTAATTTTTTTCTTAACCAGAGTTTGCAAAATAAATCATCTTAATAACATCCACTACACAATTTTAAAATTGCTGACTAGCACTGAGCAGCTTCTTGGTTAAATCAGGCTTTTTCTTGTAGTTAATTAAGATTATTCTATCTATGTATTGAACATTCACATTCATCTTGTAGCAAAATACACAACTGGCTTAAAACATTTTCTGACAATACATACCAGACTCGAGTAGTATTCTACATCTTAAGCAATTTTTCCAAGTATTAAACAATATTTGCATGATTCTTTAAACAAGAACTGCCAATATATTCCAAGCTTTGCAAGCATTTTTCTTTTTTCTGTTATTATTTATTTTATTTGTGGATACGTTTTAATGGACATATTCAAACTTTTTTTGTTTTGTTCTCACCACCCGCCCCCCAAAAAAGGCCTAGTTTCTACATAAGAAGTAATTTTATACAATGAGCATTAAAAGACTTTAAAATAAAATTTAGCTTAAGGAGATCTATGCATTTTTATTACAAGGGCTGTTTTTGATGCTTTTATATACATATGTTTTCACTTCAGAGGAGACAAAGTAAGAGGCAAATTATTCTTGAATAACAGCAAGTTATGAAAAAACATCTGATTTCTCTAGCTAAAGTTCTACAGGCCTTAGCTTTAAATATCAGGCCAATATAAATGAGTTTATCAATATTTTCTGAAATAAAGTTAAGGTGTTTGAATCTTACAGTTGAGTTGCAGGTGCAGCAACTGATGAACTCCTCTGCTTTTATCATGTCAGAGCTTCAATACTGCACTAGAGATTAAAAGTAAATTACGTAGCATTATTGTCTCCTTAATCAATAAAGATGGCAGGTAGAGTTCCAACATCATGGCTTATAAAGGATATAAACTCTCCTTTTTGATGCATGCTGACTGGAGCTCAACAGTATTGACTGCAGTTCAATAGTATATTAATCCAAGTGCATTTTTCAAAAGATGTTATTATGATTTAATTTTAATTTCCTTACATTAAAATGAAGACAATATTATTATTATTAAAAATAATACAATTTGGAAAAAGCAGGAGTGATGTCTAGACATTAAATTTTAGGAAGGTCTTTTCTTTGCAGACTAACTTTATCCTTTTAAATGGAAAACAATTTATTTTCTCTAAGCAGAGAGGAGCCACATTTAGTCACACAGACTCTGCTTTTAGAGTGACCTTGACAAAGGCCATGAGGATATTGTCTTTCTTTATCTATTAATCTCCCTTACCCAGGGCATTAGTTGGCACAGTACTAAACCACCACGTCTTCCCAGGAACCTGGGACCTGGTTCATGGAGGAAGGAGGTCTTGTTTTCCTGCTGGAAGTAAGTATGCTCTTGAGGAATTACTCAGCTGCAACCCCCTTCTTTTTCTTTATGAGTTTTCCTAGTGCAATCACTGTACCATGCACAAACGCTAGTGCTTGAGGCAGCTAAAGTATATGGCCAAGGATATGGTGTAATGCAGAAACATCCCTTTTCGCAGCATCCTTGGTATCAATTTATAAGGGTTCACTCGTTATTGCTGGTCATTAACTTTTAAGTGTCTTACTAACTAGCAGGGTTCAGGTTGAGTTAATCACCCAGGATTACTATGTAACAAATGAAGTTCAAAGATCCCGAGAAAACAGATCCACAGGAGTTAGCACATTGAACATACAGCCTCTTAATCCTTCCAATAGTAAGTGCTAAGGAGAAGAGTGTTATTTAGCCTGTTGTCACCAAAGTAGTTCAGATACCTAATTCCATCGGCAGAACTAGAAACCTCAGGAAGCTGCTATTTTCAAATAGTTTAAAAAATCCTGCGGTTTTGGGTATAAGGTGATGGGAGGCGTCACTACTATCTCCTCTTGGTTATGTTTGTATGGGATTAGGCCTGTTCAAAATAAACCTGCTGGACAGACGTCACAGTCTGTGAATCCAGCTGGAGCTTAGATGGGAGCAGGAAAAGAACAGTTCTGCGCATTCACTGCAGCAACAATGTGGGCTTTCTTAATTTGACCAGGGAAGTCACCAGTGGAAAATAGACCAGTGGAGAAGTCCAAGACACAGACGAGCAGTGCGGGCCACTGCCCCACACCTCGCTTTCACCAGGTGATGCTAAAAGGAGGCCAGCAAGGGAAAACATACAGTGAGGGCAAATATTTTGGCTAACCATGGCATTTAGAAACACAGAGACTAACACATTGTGTAATCTAATGCATGAGTTTACTACCAAGACAAGCCAAACTGACCTTGGCTGCTACAAAGAAACAAAACTAACAAAGCTACAGCTAAGTGAGATTTGATCAGATCTTAAACATCACTGTAAGAATACGAGGGTGTTTGTGTTATTTCTTGGGTGCCTTGATGACATTAGTTCTTTCGCAGTGTTCTTTTTTTTCTTCTCTACTCTCCTATCCTGTTAATCAATCCTTACAAGCTCCTACGTGCTAGGCAAAATTTCTGTGCTCTCAGGAGCTTCATCACATCTGCCACAGACACTCGACATTCCCTTTCTAGTTGCAACTGCCATCTGAACTCCCTCTTAGCAGTTTCTGTCATTATTCAATTAGGTTCAAAATAAGTACAAAAGGGCTTTTTTTTGGCCTGTGATCACCTTGTTATCACTTCCCCATTTTTAATCTCATCTGACCACATGGGATGAGATTTTGAGGCCCTCAAAACTATCTAAATGTCTCATTGCAACCATGGAGGCTGTAAAGTGTAATTGCAGTGCACAGTGTCCTACTAAAGCTTTTATGAATATTCATCTACAAGTAGGCTTTGTGAGAAGCAGAATTCTGCCCATAGGCACGTGTTGCAATAATGAGCTTAGTTGAAAACCTAGCCCTTACTACTTCTGTTAGGTGCTGTCTCCAATTACCTACACGCAAAAGCTCAGCATTGTAGCACCAGTATCTTTACCACTACAGAACAAAATCTGAGAATGAGGTGTTAAGAAAATTCTAATAAACCAGACCTTCCTCTCCATTCTCTCCAATAATCTTATCTTCATGACTGTTCATACAAAAGTCTCAATGTGTTTTAAGTAGTCAAAGTAGTCTTCACTGTTTTTCTTGCTAAGACACGTTTTATGTTAGTCATGAAATGCTATATAACCTTTCTTTCACCTGTACTCTGGTGCAATATATAACTGCATTACTGTAAAGAAGCGTAGAATTATGCCTCTGAGAGGAGCAATTAATTTCCTTCACTCCACATGTCCAAAGGGGAGGGTAAACTACCAGTTGTTACCTGTTTCCATCGATCTCCTTCAGAAGAAAAAGGAGTATGTCAAAAGCCTCTTCTTCCTCACTATCTGAATATCTGCGGGGCATTCTTTTCCCCATCCAACACTCTGATTATGTGAACCAAGAAAAAACATAGTTTATTCACTAATCGAATAAAGATATTTTTCTAAAGACATTTCTATGAAAATTAACACTGCGGCCATACATATACTTCATGTATCTGTTCCCTTTGTATCAGTCCTCTTCTGCATCATATTCTATTTTTAGTAAGAAATCAATATTACGATATCACCCTTGAATTCAATTGCATTTTGCTTATTCTCCATTTCTGTTTCAGCAGGACTTTGGCAAGTAATTATGCTGGCTAAGGCTTTTCAAACAAAAAAGGGAGTAAATTGTTTTCTGCATAAATGCACATATCTGTTTTTGTTTATCTTGATGTCAGAGTAACATTGTCATCATGGGGATAGATTTACTTGTATTTGATTATTACAAGACAATGAGACAGAGCAGAGCTGAGGAAGATGGTATTTATGACTCTCTGTGTCTGCAATATCACTCAAGTTAATAATCTATCTGGCTTTAAACAACACAAGAGAGAATCACAGGGAAAAAATGATTACCCATTCTATTCCTTACACAGATCAAATCCTGGATGTTCCTTTAGGGGTTCATATTTTAAACTGTGGCTGCATCTTCCTCTGAGGGGCTTCTATCTGACCATTCTTGAAGTGGTAGGTAAATACATAAGGTTCAAAGGGGGAGAAATGCCTGTCCTTCATTTCTGTCACCAGAAATCCTGCCTTTTAAGTCTGTGGCACCGTTTCTGGCCCTTTCCAGTACTTAAGTACATTTTTTTTTTCTGTTAATCTACAAAAAGTCAAGTCAATTGGATTGAAATTACTGAAGTCTAAGGGGCTTTCTCAGAGGGAGATTTGGCTTCATCCCTCTTACTCTGAAGTCCCTGTAGATCCCGTGCAACCTGCAGCTGGGAGAAGCTCCACTCATTGAGAAAAGCGATGCATCTTTATCCGTCAGTGGTCATAAACTGGAGTTTCAGAGGACAATTATGCACAATATACCTATTGGAGAAATTACTGAAAGATTTTGCAGTCCCACGCAGTTAATGATTAATGTATATTGAAAAACAGGAGAGAATCTATTCATATCTCTTTACATACATTTTTACCCTAATATAATTAAGGTCATAAAAATATCAGGTTCAAAAAGAAAGCACATTTTGCGCTTGGCCTTTATTTCACATTTGGCAATGAGTTGAATAGTTTAATTATATGTTGCGTAAAGGATTATAAATGGGGTTTTACATTTTTATTAGAGAGTTTTCTATTTGTGTATTGAGAAAAGCCTGAAATACCTTCTATATCCTTATTTAATCTAGCTCTTATATATATTTCTAATAAGTTCTGTCTGAACAGAATTAACCCAGTCTTTTCACATCACAGGGAAGCTTTTCTATCTGTCTAAGCTCTTCTCAAAAGTAGAGTGCTTGTTGTGTCTCTTGGAAGCATTGTCCCAGGACAAGAGAGCCTATAAAGTTCCTTTTCCTTTTTCACATTTCACTTCGGCAAATGTGAAATTTTCACCTGAGAAAGTAATTTAGTTATTGCTTCTAGTCTCAATCTTCAGAAGAGTGCTATCAGTAACTAGTTCGATAAGCAGCTCTTCTCTCTCCTTGAACTACCTTACTCAATGCATATATAGTTTGGAACAAACTCCTGTATAGTATTTGGTTTCTCTTGCATCCATTTTTCTGACGGTTAGATAAAGATTTCAAGCTTTTTCAATAAGTAATAGCATTGTCCATATTACTTATCGTGAGTGCAGACAGAAATTAATAATCAGTATTTAAATGAAAAAGTCTAAAGAAATTTCCTGGATAAAGAACAGTGGAAATTGGTTAGAATAAATGTCATTACTAAGAGATGTGGGTTTGATTTCCCAGCTGCTGTAAATCAGGATAGTTTAATCAAAATGTAATTATCAATAGCCACAAATTATAACAAAAACTGAGAACCTAGTAAGACTCAAAGACATTTGTGACAGATAAAATAGAATATCCTCTGTCACATGAGCACAGACAAAAATTAACTCTGGTTTCCATCACACTTGGTCACCAAGTGTAGGTTAAAGATTTTGACTGCTGTTAATAATGCTCCATTATTCCATGTTTTTAAGGTAGTTCAATGGAAGAAAGAAAGTGGGCTGAAAAATTTTCAGTTGAAATGAAATTGTTTCTTGGTTACTCTGAACCACAATAATAGTTGCACCTTTTTCACCTAATAAAACATGTCCCACCTTTCTTAATCAGATGCAAATGAGGGTGATATTATCAGATGCAAGAAACTGGATGCAAATGTGTCATTCTTTTAATATACAGGCATTATGGAAATACAGACATCCAAGACTGTGAAAATAACTGCAAACTGAGACAATGCTGGAATATCTGCTCTGCTGCATGATGACTGTAATCCTGCACCCACCAATCTTCATCCACAGGATCACTGCTGTTGGGGCTACATTCCTGACTTTGGGTATCTGCCAGTTTTTGCTGTAATGGTTATCATGTCATTCTGATCAGCCTTTAACAAATGCTTTCTCTATAATAGTTGTTACCTATTCCATATAGCAATTCCATTTGCCTGCTGTATTGGGGTCATTGTAATGAAAACAACCTTTAGAGTTCTGGTATGTACACGTCACTTTTTCTAACTCCTTTTTCCATTTTTTATTTGTCTTCTGTTGAGGTTCACTGAAGATGGATCTTTATCATCTTCTTTCTTCTATGGCTATACTAGGATCCTGGTTTTCTTCATACCTGACGTGGATATTCCAATTCTTCATAGGATGATGTTCACAGAATGGACACGGGATGAAGACAGTCCTAAGTCTCATGCATCAGGAAAGTCCCCACTGATTTTAATGAAGTTCTGCAATCATAAGGGCTACAGGTTTACCAAGTATATATGGACAGCTTCACAATACCAACAAAATTAACAAAATTCACAATACCAAACAATTAACAAAATTTTTCTTTAAAAATACATGAAAATAAAGACTCTGGCAAGCAAAAATCCACCCATAAATGGTCTCTTGGAACAAGAGCCTTTGTTCAGACAAAAAATTTTTTCCAACTTGAATTCATTTCAGCCAGAGAGAGTTGAGAGTGCAGGTTTTGCAAAGTATTTTAAGAACATATGCCATGCTTAGCAAACATATAGGTCTGTTTGAAAGGGTATGTCCCACTGACATATATGGGCAAGTCAACTACCCCACAAATTTTCAGAATTTGGGGGAAAAAACAGATGAATCTCTGGCTATGTTAAAAGCAATTTTTTTTTTTTTTTTGTGTATTGAAGTTCTTTCCATTGTCTTCAGTGAGGATAGGCTTTCTTTCAACAATTAATTTTCATGTTTATCATATCTTGGAACAGATTCTCTTTTATTTTCCCAGAACATCAAAATCCCCACTTCAAAAATGCTTAACAAAAATTAGTGTTAATGGCTAATATTTACAGCAAATCACACATTTGACTAAAACTAAAAGAAGATGAAACCCAATAGTTATCCTAATTCAAATAATGATGCTTCTGTTAATGTATTGTTGATTGTTCATTTCCTAAACGGTAGAAAGGTGTCAAGGGAAAGTAAAAATTCAGTATTTGTCTCTCTAATTCTCTCTTGATTAAAACTATTTTACTTTCTCTAAATAAATAAATATCCATTAGTCCCCGGGGAGAATGATTCAGTGGTTGCGTGCATACAGCCATAAGATCTCTATCACTGTGACAAATTAATTGTTTATACAAAGCAGCACAGCTCTAACAAGCTGCTGAATATCTCCACCACAAGATGAAAAGTGCCTTACTTCAGCATATCCAATAGCCTCATGGCCAGCATGCCTTCTGGGCATGGAGAAGACCTAAATTCAAGTCTCTCCCACAAATCAAACAGAGTTTGGAGGACTTCAGTACACATGTTCAAGACCTTAGGGATGTATCCTAATGATCCAGCTGTCACTTATGAGAAGATATCTCTCAGTTTCAGGCCTTTTCTGAGGAAAAGTAATTTAATCTAAATAGTACTGTCCTTTCTATAGACATTAGTCCTAAATTTGTGCATGTATCCTGGAACAAAATTACTCTTGGTGTCAATATTTTTTCCTCCAATGTCTCATTCTTTAGTCTTGGTGTCTGGGAGAGTTTACCGAAGACTGGAGTTAGACTGTAATGGAAATCCAACTCCTTTAAATTGTAACCCTAACAAGTTCTAGCCTAACAGCAAAGCAGGTTTTCAATCTGAAAAAAATCAGTAGTTATCACAGATAATAGCTAAAAGCAGTAGCCATGGGTAATAACTGTTATTTTGATAGCCATGGATCTCACACAACTTTATGGCCTTTTATTTTACTATCAAGCAGTGTAACATCTTTCAAGGCCAGATTCCTAGTTGCTGAACTCAGATTGGAGGTATCTTTTTAGGCTCTGGATTAATCAGTCAATTGTATTTTTGCATCAGGAGGGAGTTTTCCCAAAAATCTAGAATAATCCAGGCTAGACACATATTTCCTACTTGGCAGCCTCAGATTTGGTTGCATATTTGGTACTTCAACATCTCTCTCTGAATTTGTCACAGTAACAGCCTGGTTACAAAGGCCAAGGACGAGCACTTGTCTCCACATCTATGATTTTAGACTGGCAAACTGTGAGTTGTCTGAGAGACCAGAAGCTTTGGATACCTGCAGGCTGGATCTTCTTCTTTCACAACAGGATCCTTAATTGGACCAAATCGCTAATACTCCCTAAGTGCAGGTATGTGGTCATAGCTCTTTATCTGTGCACTGGATACTAACTGTACCTGGGTACGGATTTTTCAAAAAATCAAGCTGCAGCCCATCGCTTGTCCTATAAATTCTCAGTCCCAAAAGCTGCAGCCCATAGCTTGTCCTATAAATTCTCAGTCCCAAAAATGAATTCCTAAGAGCAAGTCTCTAGCGGCTTTCAGCCATAGGTAGCCTAAGAGTGACCCAGCATTTGCTTCTTTCCTATGCACCAGATTTACTCCAGTATAATTCAATGCACTTTCTCCTAGATTACAACAAGGTGATGAAAACCAAGCTCGCAGCATGCTGCAGAGATCTAAGGCATTTCTATACGTGATTCAGCAGTTGCAAACCTGCAGCTGAGATAGTGTTTCCATTTACATTTAGCCCCCACTTTTCCAATTACAAATGTCAGACCAATGATCTGGTACTGGAATAAATCAGAAATAATTCAATTAGAACCACATTGGTTTAAAATTGAAAAAAGTGAAAGCAAAATCAGCTGTATGATCATCTGCATGCTATTCTGACATCCATCTAGGATTCTGTCACAAAGTTGTCGTCTACAAACGTTTTTGATAGTACAACCCCAATATATGTTTGTTTGTGTTTTATTTATTTATTTATTTATAAATTATACACGTTATATATGCACATTCTAAAATGCACATAAAAACAGAAATGAAAAAAGTGTAAGATTAAGATGAAATAAAGATATTTTAAAATATTCTTTTATTTTATTTATTAGTGGAACAAAAAATATTTTCTTTCCATACCCCAACAGGTTGTCTAGTGCATCCCCTGGGGTGCGCACACCCCACTTTGAGGACCACTGTTTAGATTAAAGTTCTTTCATTGCTGTTTCTTTTCCTAAAAAAAGACCATCCCCATGTAATTTACAAATCACTGTCAATGACAACGGTGTTCTGCATTGATGGTTTAACTGGCAGGAAGCATTCAGCAGTTTAAAATGTACAACTACAATGTGGCAAGCCCTGCCAGCTCTGCCATCATAGTTTCTATAGCTGACTAAATGTCTTATTTGTTGCCCAGGACCACAATGTTGAGATATTTTTTTCTGCGAAGACATCATCTGACAAACAATTGCCAACACACAATTGCATATGAAGATGTAGATACCACTTGAGATGAACTATCTGGAAAAGTCGGAGAAAGGAAACAAAAAAAGGACTTAGAAGCATGAAAATAAAAGAAATCTCATAGGTAAGAGTATGAAACTTGTACATAAAATCCTGGTTCCCCCAAAATTCAAAGTTCCCATCCACTTAGACCACGTGAAAATTCTGCACCAAATACAGATGTGGGCAGATCTCCTAGTCAGAACCAGGCAAGATTTCAAACATGTACACTGTAAGTCAGATCAATGCATATATTTAGAAAGATAAAATATATTTCACTTGCTGGAAAGAAACTGGGTTGGTGGAATGTATTCAGTAACTAGCTGGAAGAAAAAAAAATCCATCTTTTGAAATTAAATGAAACTGTGCTTAAATGTATTTTAGCTGGCAATCAGAAACTGCCAGTCTGACTGATTTTTAAATGTAACTCAGCTGCAAGAAGGCAATCCAAATTTTGAGAATTCCATTCAGGAGTCAGCTAATAGGTACGAAAAAGAGCAAAGCAGCAGCAAAAGCTATACCAGTTCTTATCAAAAAGAGATAAGGTGCAGATTAAAGTGGACTTGTAAATGTTCTGCTTTTGGCATGTCTTTTTGTGAAGAGTTTAAACCCCACAATTACAGTAGCAAGGCACATCCTTTAACTTCTAGTTATTCCAGGGACCTTAGTGAGGCTATCTGTATGCTTAGAGATAACTCCTGATTCAGCAAAATACTTGAAAAAATGTTGAAACTAGCAGGCATTTACATTCTTCAGTGCTCCTGATTGAAATCACATAGCTGCATGTTTGCTTTAGGACACGGGTCAGTACTCTTTACTTATTTCAGTGGTGTTTCTGCTTCAGGGAAGCAGATAAATTTGTCAAATCTCTAAATCAGATCAACACATTAAATGGTAACATGGACACAAGAGGGAATTACTAAAGCACACAGTCTTAAATCATGGGTAGGTGGGAATGCCCTTTACATATATGTGTACAAGCAGTGGTCAGAATGAACCAGCATGTGATGGTACTCCAGACAGGTATCTAAATTTTTCTCTCAGCCACCTGTGATTAGGAATCAATAGGTAAAATGTAAGAAGCCTTCTAGTATGTAATGCATAATCCTCAGCAGTTCTAGGATGAAACCACTCAATTTTGAGCCTGGCAAATAGCATTTTATAAGCTTCCTATAAAGCTGGCTGCCTCTCAGTCGTCATTCCAGTTCAGGTTAGCAATCCTAAAATTAAAACAGATCTCAGCTGCTACCCGGGCTGCAGTGAGGTATAAAGAATAGCCAGAAATGCTGCCAGTACCTTCATGCTCACCTGAAAACACCGAAAGGCGTTGAAATTGATGTGAGAAATTTCACATACTGCTTCAGTTTTAACAGAAGGGATCCAAGCAATGCAGTACCCATGAAATACATTCAATAGCTCTAAACATTAAATTAGCTCATTTTATATCATATTCTCCAGGGACCTTTGCTTGTTTGGGACTTGGGGGGGATTTTTCTGGTGATGAAGTTACAAATATATTTGTAAGTAATGCATATGGGACCAGGGGAATTTAGGTTAGTAAATGTTGAAAGAGGAACATAACCAACATAGCAGACCTCAGGAAGTCAATTGTGCAAAGACAATAGAAAGAACAAGAACAGTTTTCACATTGTAGTAGAAACAATTTGTCAGCACTTGAAAGAAACAAGTCAGTGTCCTGGCTGACTCAAGCTGCTAAACGTCGTCATTTAGCTGGGAAACTGCAAAATGTTCCTCATATACACAGGGTGGAAATGCTGAAAAAAATGAATGAACAAACAAATAGCAGCTATTATAATATGAATCTCTTATGCAAAGAAGTCTTTGTAGCATAACAGAACAAAGTTGGGGAGAACTCTGCCACTAAATTATGGGTAGCTCAACTTTTAATACCCTGGTCAAGGTTTTATGTTATATGCTTTTTATAACTAGAGTTGAAAGAAGTACAATAAAAATTATTGGCTGGAATGAATATAAACCACCATCAAAGAGAGTGGTAGTTTAAAGAACAATCCTTCCTTTAAAGGGAAATGATGGAATGACTCTATCTAGGTTATAACGGTCATATGGTACATATGCAAGCATTGGAGCTTGTGAGGGAAAAGCAGAAAAATCACAGCCATTTAGCAATCTCTCATCCAGAAACTCATTCTCATTTCTCATTCCCACATTTCTCATTCCCACAGGCATAGGGGTCAAACACCGTAGAGTCTGGCTATGTGGAAGGACCAAGGGACAGCAAGCTTACATGTATGTGTGCTCTTCAGGATCATCTTCCCTTAGCAAGCCAGACTTCCTTTGGTAAATGGCCAGAAATTGGACAGAAATATGTCTGATCATTTTTAGCTACATTTCCACTATTTATCACTCTGAGATATGGGGTCACAATTGATATAAAGTAAACCACACATTTTTGTAGATGCTGCATATTTATGGGCTGGGAATTTCATGGACATCAGGGGAAAAAGAATTGGCTAACACCGAGTGCCTTTGAAAATGTTTCCCTAATGGAAAGAGAGCAGTAATGGAACAAGGACAAGTTTTAATATATTTAATTAATGCTTCAATTATTATTTTCTATTAATAATTTAAACAGTTTGGGGACCATCAGCCATTGACAGCACCCAGTTCGGTAACCATATACAGTAAAGAGCAAGGCAGGCAGCTCAAACTGTCTGTTCTAGTCAATTAAATGGGAATGCTCTTGGGCACTGAAGTGAAATGCGTGAAAAGGCCCACAGCTACGCTAACAAACTCTCTTAGCACCCAGAAGATGGTAGTTGCATGCAATATGTCTTTTAGCAACAGTCCCAGAGAAGGCACAGGGATTGACTGGAAGTTGCAAATGACCAGAGCTGAAGGCATCGCAGGGAAAGCTCGCGCAGTACAAGGGGACACGTTTTGGTGCATGAGCACATTTGGGCTGCTGCTCAGCAACCTGGGAAGCTGTAAACTGCAGTGGTAGATGTAGTTGCAGAATTCAGGTGTATTGTTGCACTTTATAATTTGATGTCTGATCTCAGACACACACAAACGCTTATGTGCAAATCTGAACAGTTAAAATTGCACACTTCAAGAATATGCTGTGATAAACTGCCTAGACTCTAAAAGAGGAAGGACTGATCCTTTATCTAAACAGATACAAATTTCATATAATTTTGAATTTTGTTAACCCACTTCACTTCCACACCCAGATTTTCTTCTGTTCATTTTGTTTGACATTGGCACTGAACTAGGCTGCAGTTACTAGCCTTTGGCATAGAACTGCTGAAGTGTGATATTGCTGAAATTAGCAATAACCATAAAATGAGAAAATGTGCAATAGCTGGTTATGTAGGACCCTCAGCTAGTGAAAGGGCAGCTTTGGCAGTAGTAAAGAAAGAATTTTTCCATGGATTGATAAAATTAAGACCCAAAGGAATTTCTGATCATTCAGCCTGGTCTTTTACATGGCATGGACCATTTTATGTCTGTCAGTTACCCCTATACTTATCCAAATAATTTATTATCCAATTTTGATTTGAAGGTATTTGGTCATTAAAAAAAATACTTTGATAGTTTGTTCCAATATTTCACACCTTCATTGGTAAAGCCCGTGCTTAACATCCAGTTTGAATTAGTCTCTATACAGCTTCCAGACTTAATTTACAGCAATTGCACTTCTTAGGTTTTTTTTTCTTTACAGAGAAGAGAGTTTTTAGCTGTAGGATATCTCAAATAAAAAACTGAAAGAATTGTAGTAAATTTCAGAGTCATCATCTCTCTCAGGTTGGAAAAACTCTTTAAAAGTTTTTTGGTACATTTTTTCAGTATACTTCTTCATTTAAGAGTCACATTTACTAGCAGTTTTGGAGGTATTTCTACATCTGTTCATAAGCACTCAGCTGCTTTCCCTGATTCATTGAATACTAAAGCACTCACTCATTTTGAAAATAAAAACATTCAAAATCATTTTTTCTTTTCAAGGAAAATTGACACCTAGTATATTTTCAACCTTAACAAAGCCTCTTCCGGTCTGTGATGCTATCATCACTTGTAAATTTTATTCACACTCTCTGGGTATAATAAATGCATATTTAATACACAGCACTTTTTCAAATATTTTTAAAAAATCTGTAATGTTCAGTAATTCAGTTATGCTGTTTCCACTGCAAAGCAGAGGCTTTTGGGTCATCTGCAGAGAGCTGGCCATTTGAGATAATTCGAGAACTGGTAAGCTCAGGGCAAAGCTGAGGATTTGGCTGCAGTCAGACTTGGTAGAATGTTACACTGACTCTTTTATTCCTGAGCTGGTTTTAGCTGTCATATATGGTTTTGCCCCCACCTACCAGATTAAACCATTTTTTTTTGTCCAGAAGACCTTCTTTATTTATTGTGTGTGGTTATATGCACATTTCCCTAAATGACAAAGCTAACCCAAGTGACCCCTGTCTCTGACTACTCATTCCTACGTCACAACACAAGGCATCGCTCCTCAGCTGGTTTTACACAGCTTACTGGAGTCCCACTGCAAACTAAACGACTGAATCACTGAGATCACCCAGTCTAATAAAGAATAAACAAGCAACAACATTTTGTGGGATGCTTCCTTCCCATGGCCCAGGGTGCAGCACAGCTCATGCATTTTGGCACTGCCAAAAGTGAGGTGATGACAAACTACAATGTAGAAATAAGAACATGCATCCACAAGCAAGCAAAGGGAAATGTTTTATACCATCTGGGATATACTTGGGAAAATACCTGCAACTATGCCATCAGTCTGTATTTCCAAGAAACACTGAGTCTGGCTTTAGGGCTTCCAGTACCAGATCAAAATCACTGCATTAATGTGACACAAAAGCACCGATCCATCTCAAATTCGTTGCAACTTGAGATGTTTTCACACATGCCTTGATGAGCTGACTTTGTACCATGAGAGAATTATCATCTGAACTCCTGCATCTGGATTTTGTCATAAAACCAGCCATGAATTCCACAGTATGCTCCAGCTAAAGAAACATAAATACATCTATAGACTGCATGCTTGATTTGGATCATTTTCTTATAAATGAGTGATTCAATAATATGTTAATTTGCTGTTGATGACTGTGAAACTATGGCCTCACTCTGGAGTGAGACAGTTCAAAACGACAGCCATGAAAGATGTGTCAATGGTACAAATAACTCACAATCTGATGTGAATTTCTAGCAAAAGCTGGAAAAAGCTCCCAGTATACACAGTTTAGTACTGCAGGGTGGTGGTTGAGTCAAATATGACCTCTTCTCCTAATACACATACACACTTCCAATATCCACTCCTTTGCCTCCTCAAGTACAGATTGGGTGTAATAGACTGGAACCTTTCTTTGAGTTAGGGATTGTGTAAGCAGGACAAAGTTCTGCTCCACTCTTTTACACTCTCTTAGCACTAACTTAAGTTCTAGCGCTAGTTCTTTGTGTCCTGTGATAAAGAATTCTGTATTCTTTTTCTGATAACTATTGTTCACATTATTCATGTAAGTGGAGTGTCGCACAGTGATTGAAGGAAGGTTTCCAGCCACACAGCTTTCCTGGTCTTAAATCACTCTATTCACAGCCCTCACAGGAAGACCGGACCAAGGATGCTACTAATCCAATGACTTACAATAAAGAAAGTACATAAGATTCCACCAGTATCTCATCCCTTCATCCCAGAAAACAACAACAAAACAACAATTAGAAATATTAAAGGGATAACTCCATTCACATTTATTATCATGAAAACCTCCACAGTCACACCTCATGAAACACTGCTGCAGACTGTACTCCCCTATTTTACAGCAGACAACAGATGGCCAGACGTGCCCGACTCTCCCCTGACAAATTTCCAAAAAACTAACACAGCTCGGCCTGAGGAGCACTTTTGTCTTGACTTCTTTTGAAGTCAACAGCCTGCAATACCAAACACAGCTGGGGAAAAGTTCACAGTCCACTTCAGGAGTCCTTTTCCACACAGGAAAACCACAAAGGAAAAGCAGGTATCTGGAATATCTTGTTTTGCTGTGATGAAATTGTTCTCTATATGTAAAAACTGGTGTTGCCAGCTTAGACAGTCTGATAGTGTCTTTATGGATCTTCTCCCTAGTGCTAACCATATGGCCTGTTGTGTACAATATGACATTAGCTGTTCTTTTAAATTTGCTTTTTTACTGCAGTTCTGTAATAATGTACTCTATCGGTTCTGTTCACGTCCCATCATGTTTCATTATTATCTCCCCTCAGAGTGCTCAGTTCTGTGAATTTTCCTCGTATATCTTATATGCGATTATGCTTGACTGCTTGTTCCTAAATAGCTCCGAATTGCATCGGTTGCTCAATTAATTATGAAAATCTTACTCATGTATTCCTCAGAAAACATGTACACTTCCTCACTTTGTGTGTTTTGGTGAGGCGAATGCCAGTGTCACTCAATTCTGCGAAGATCAGTGAATGCTTATTAAAATATTTTCCCCTAGTGTCTGTACACTCCTGCTACGAATTTAAAGAAAAAGCTAACCTTTAAAAATAGAACATATACAAAGGGAATATTATTTGCATGTGTTTTATGGATGTGATTCACAAATGGAATGCTCTTTAGAGTTTGGACTCTATTATAGTAACACACTGAATTCCAATCTCCTGTCTTTCCTCCAAAGCATTTTAAACTTGTTGTAGTCCAGTGGTATCTGAAGACTTTCTCAATATGGTCTTTATTTCACCTTCCAGGCCATTAATGAAATTCTTGAACAGAAGCATGCCCTAGACAGACTTATGCAGTAGTCCTGAAATGACCTCCCAGACTGAGAGGACACCATTGAGAATCACATTGTGTTTCCCCACTGGATGACTACTTTATTTCATCTGGACCATATTTCTGTAGTTTGCAAATGAGAATGTCATGCAGGACAGTGACAAAAGTCTTACTGAAGCCAGTATATCATATAACCTGCTTCTCCCTCATTTGCTAGACTGGTTCTCCTACTAGAAAAGGAAATTACATTAGCTTCCGCTATATAATCTTGACAAATCTACACTGGATACTTTAATCAGCATTGTTATCCCACAGATGCTCACAAAATTGATTGTTCTAGCACTTTAGCCGATACTGATATTAGGTTGACACACGTATAATTCTCCAAGTCCTTCTCTGCTCTTTTTCAAGGTATATGTCATATTTGCCTTGTCCTTTCCAGGTTCAAAGTGATAATCTCCATTGATTCCAAGGTTGCTCAGGATTTCTTCAACAAACCAGAGTTTCACCAGCCCTTGCAACCTGTAGTCATACAGCATATACAAATACTTTATTTTCCTTTCTGTTATGGTCTGTTTACCCTTGTAAAGAAAAGTTCATTAACAAAGCGCTAATAAATGGCTCTTTGAGAGAAAGTGTCATCCTTTTCTGCACCTATGATTATCTGAACACTGCTCCCCTTTACAGAATAAGCCTATCTGTTCCTTTCTGTTACAGAAGAATGCCTGTTTCTTGGTGTTTTCTTGTGTCATTTACTTTCAAGGTTAGTCTTATTAATTTTGTTGTTATATACCTGTGCTTGTTTGCTCATTAAATAACAGCAGATGCAGCCATATTTCTCCCTTTTTGTGTTACCCTTTTTTTTTCTCCACAGCTTGTCAGTTTGCCACTCTGATTTCAATAAAGATTCTTTCGCTAATTACGTTCTTTCACATATTCCTTTTTAACACCTGCCTTTGTACTCTTACTTCTGCATGCATGGTTATGACTACTGAATATGCAAATCTAAACAGTTTCTATGTGTTATTTCGTAATTTCTGTTCCTTAAGGAATTTTCATTTTCTTCAATAGTATTTTCATTCCCATTAGTTTTCTGATATAACGGATTAGCAAACACTTCCTACTAGTTTTTTTTTCTAATTATCTATTAGTTCCTCCTAAATAAGACTCAAGCCACCACTTCAGAATAGTATGAGATTCATTCAGGATCATGTGTTGGAAGAAAAAAAATTAAGAGATCAAATGACATTATCCCGTATCTCAAGCCAGCCAAAAGGTAATAGATCTGTAGTCTGTGGGTTACTTATGCATTATGCTAGAAATTAGGTGAACAATTCCATGATTGATAGGTAAGATGCTCTGGTATAGTGTCTGACATAGGCAATTATTTCTCTTGTCCATCTGCTTGCATTTGTGTGAGGCTTAATTTGGTAGGCTCAGTAACAACTGAGCTGCTTCATGAGTGATCAGCTGGATTTGCTTCAGAGGCATCGGTGCTGTCAAGGGGCTGGGCAGTAAGGTTAGGGCAGTAAGCTTTCTGGTTTTGGTCTGACAACACACATCTCACTATGCCCAGGATAAGCCAACTGCGGCAATTTGCCCAGGACTACTACAAGTTTCAGTTATATGGAGCCATTAGATTAGGACTTTTGTAACCAGTGTATTTGCTGAAAAATCCATATATGTCTATATATGTATGTCTTCTGCAAGACTAATTTGAACATCAGCAGCACCCAAGTTTTACCTCACCTCCAAGATAGGCCAGTTGGTGAAAGCTTAAAACACTGTTTGCTTCTCTCTAAGGACTTCTGGGTCCTTCTGCTAATGCTGAAAGGATGAACGCAAGCTTCTATACCTTTACGTTTTGTCTCTATGCTACCTAAATCATATATGCCCCGTGTAACAGGGAAGAATGGACAAACTTGTGCTCAAATATTACAAAGGTAAACATAGAATCTTAACTACCTCATACACATAAGTCTGTACTATAAAAAACCTGTTTCTCCTCTTGTAGATGTTTTTCTCCTTTATTACCTGTAAAATTCTCTACTTTACAATAATACATAGCAAATGCTAAAATGCTGCCAAGATCAGATGACAGTATTTTATGTTCCTTTTGCTTTGATGCATACCACATCATGCAGGGTAATAGACAATTACTCTTTTAAGGACCAAATCTTCATGTTAAATGTAACAATAAAGAATAAGATTCTACTTCTTAAATGTGAATAAAAAAATGACACTCAGAGTTTGTAATTTCTGTCTGCCTAAACGCTGTCAATCACTCCTGCTATGCAACACTTAAAGGCTGTCAGCAGTATCTTCTAGAGGCATCTAATCTTTTAGAAGTCTCCCTGCAGTATTACTGATTATAAAAATAATATACAGCTGCATGTCATGCATCACATGGGGGGAAGTGTGTATTCTTTAAAATAGATTTATTCAGCCATTGTGCAATAGTTTATGCAATGGAAATCATGTTCAGTGATGAATCACTTTCTACTGGAACGATCTGTACATGCATGAAATCACTAAAATAATAAAATAATTAGTCAAGTTTGAAACTTAAGGCAAATAAGCCTATTAGATACAACACCAAAGATTTATTTGTCTTCTTGTTTCCCCATATTTTTCTGACTCAACAGGCAGGTACAGCTTCTCAAAACTGTAATAGACTTTATACAGCCAGAGACACAGTAAACACAGAGTCTGGCACGCCACATAAAAATAAAAATTTCTTTCCATTAGTGATCCTCAAGTTTGTTAGAAATCATTTCCATTTATAGGGGAGGAGAAACCCCTTCCACTGCTCCTCTTCCCTTCTCAGTAGATCTGTACCATATGCAGTGTGTTGTCCTTCAATCCAGGGCAGCCATTCTGTTTCTGTGGGCAGGATACAAGGACCATTCTGATGCTGCAGCTGGATTGCAGTTCCTTCAGGACTGTTGGACCTAAATGTTTGACAGGACTCATTCAACACAAGTCTCCACTTTTGTTACGAGCATTTTCCCAGAGCCTATTCCCATGTGCCCAGACAATGCAAATGGCAGTACAGTGTGTTGTCAGTAGCTTTGGCCTGCGGGAGGAATCCTTCCCCTGGTCATTAGCATTTGTCAGGTGTAAATTCAGAAGGAATCTGCAGCTCCAGCATATCTTTACGAGACAGTCTGAGTATGAATTTTACAAGTCATAGACACGCCTGTTGAACAGCTGTTTTTTTTCTTCCAATACCCAAGAGTGTGTCTGGGGATTTTAGGTGGGTTAAGTAACTCCTGGAGATGCCATATTGGATGTCTTTTCCTTAGCATATGTTCTGAAGAGCAGACACATGTGACAAGGCCCTTTCAGAAAAAATCCTTTTATCACAAGTGCTAGTCCCATGTTCAATCACAGCAGTTCAAACTAAATCATTTAATCTGTGGGAAAATGCTTGCTCACTCTCCCCTTTCCACCCCTGGACCAACATGTTCTTTCAGCCTACTCCCAGTGTCCTTGATTTTGACATTTACCACAGTCATATGGTCAACTTTATACAATTATGACTCAAGAAATGTAACTCACTTTGAAAGGCTGAACATACTTGTCAGTTTTCTCATTCACAATGACCTAGGCAAGCATATTTGTGCAACTGTCTTCTATTCAGTATTATCTGTGGTCTAAGAAGCAAGTTAATGCCTGCATGCTAATGCGTTTCATCTACTCTTCCCGTGAGAACTTCAGGGTCTGTTTTTCCTTCAGTCAAGAGACCTCCCTCTCAATGTTTGCCACTGAACTAGGTATATTCTGTAACATCAGCAAATGCTAACAAGTAAATTTTTGTGCCACCAGTACATAAGAGGGCAAGGGTCTGGCATGAAGGACAGAGATGTCAGTGAAATATGTACAGAAAATACTTTCCCAAAGCCTGAAAGAACAGACAGAAAACACAGTAAACTGCACTGAAACTTGGACAGTTAAGCATAGATAAAATTAGAGGACAAAACATACAAAGGACATATAAAAAATGAACAGTTGCTTTTTCTCTGTACACAGTTCTCAGCAATGAAGATAATTAAGTACTTTCTGCTCAAAGTAGGAATTGCTTATAGTCCTAGCAATGAAAATGTGTATTTTCACACTTTCATCTGTATCCACAATACCAAATTTTATTCTATTTACAACACAGATGAGTGAACTTTCCCATCATTACAGAATTCTCAAATACATTAACAGAAATGTGATTCTGCCCAAGTTTCCTTTATTTGATTGAAATTCATGGCTGGTACACATTGATGTTTTCTTCACCTCTATTTTATCCAACTTGATCTCTCCTATGCTGTTCACTGTCATAAAATTACAGAGCAAGATTGGGTTGTCCTTTGAAAACAGGTCTTTCTTTTGATTTCCCTCTGCTCTGTTACTACAACTGTGGAAACTTTTCCCCAGTATTTCTGTTTTAAACATTCACCACAGTTTTGTTACCTTCAAAATCCAGTCACCTTTAGACAACTATAGTTTGGTAAATCTAAATCAACTTATTCCCCCAAAGGTATTGGTCCATTTTCTTGCGCACAGAGCCCTACAACAAACATAATGTAGCACAGTTCTCTATAAAGAGAATTTTCTGTGTATCTATAACTGTACTATCTAGAGTCCACAAAGTCTCAAAAAAATGTTATATATTTTCTGTTTTGGCTTAAGGAAAAGAGAAAAAAATCCTGACCTTGGCATTAAGCCTGGCGAAAGTTGCACAGTCTTCTAGATCAGAGAAATTCCTATCTCTTGTAATAAAAAACAGTTTTTCAATATTCAGATGTCCAAATTCATGATGCCGGAAGTTGCTCAGAGTAATCACAAGCTCCCTGGGAAAGTCCTATGGAATGCAAAAGTGAAGACTACAAGGAAGAAATTAGAAAATAAATTTGCAGAAATTACTCAAACAAGCTATGAATTGTACTCAAGAAAGACATCCCTCCAAAAGGATCTTATTCAAATAATTGTACTCTCTTGGATTATTACTAAAAACCTCGATGGTGCAATAATTTTTCCATTAAGATACTCAAGATACTTAACTGTTTTAAAGGAAAACATATCAAAAGTGGTATCTACCAAGGGCAAATCTATCTCTCAAAAAACCTGAACCTCGAAAAAGAGTTTTACAGAAAATGTCTAGAGAGATGCTAACTTGTACTGGAAGCACAGAAGTTCTACTTGCTAACTGACCATTTTTCCTAGTGGTTACAGATTATAATGATGTGAAAAACTACCATAATGTGAGGGCAGCACCAGGATGCCTTTTTTGATAATTTCACCTCCAAGGTGAAAAAGTAGATACAACATTTCTAGTAGCTTTTGTAATCACTATGGCAGTGATTTCTTTGAGAATCAGTGCATAGTGTTTACATTGGACAACTAGATCAAATACATGTGACAAGGCTGAATCATCTGTGTCATATTCCATAATTTCGTAAAAACGTAATAGAAACGACACAGAGCCAGTTCTGGAAAAAGTAGAGACCAGGGAGGAGAAACTGAAGAGGGAATAGCCAAAGACAAAATCTCTTCTTTTTATGGAAAAATCCACGTTTGTCACATTATATAATGCTCACGTGATTTGCAGACTCCGGTGGCATGCCTCATGCTATATGTACCACACACTAAAGCTTTGGTCTGGTCCTGCTTCCTGTTAAGCAGGTCCCAAAATGCCAAGAAAGGCTGAAACATTAATGAAACAGCAGATCTAGTGTAGTTATTTTTAAGTGCTACACATAGCATTTGGTGATTTTACCTTACAGCTCTTGCATGCAGTATCAAAAAACCCCACAAACCAAACTAAAAAAAAAAAACAACCAAAAAAAAACCACTGAAAGTTTGTCTCTGTCTGTGACAAATGAAATCTTTAAAATTATTATATGTAGCCATGCACAGCATTTTCTTCTTGCTGCTTAGTCTCATACCCTGGTTTTCATTCCTGAGTGTGTTCTGAGCGCAGCAACTGCGATGCAGTTCTTATCGTTCTGTGAAAACTTTGCTATGACTGGACATAATGCAGATGGATTTGCTTAAGACATTGTCATTTGAGATCTACTGAACAATCTTGAAAGTATTATAAGATGTAACTAGGATCATTTCCAAAACATTGTCAATGGAACTAGACATCCATCATTGCTGGTTAAGGCCATTGCTGGGTATATTTACAATATGGTTTCATATTACTTTAATCCCAACATAAATGCAGGTTGCTACTGAAGGAAGTGATTTACACCATCCACATAACCCTCATCAGCACATCCACAGCACACACGAACATTTGTTTGGTCATTTGATGAATCAGAACAGGAAAGTGGTGCAGCTGAAAAGTATTCTTTTAAACTACTTGTTTACTTTGCTGTTATCAGCTGGATCAGTTCCCAGGCCCAGTTTACCCATCTCAATGCTAAAATCTGCACAAGAAAGGGTCTCGGAACAAGTGGCTGCAGGTAGTGAAAAGGTCAGATTAAAGCAACCGTGAAACAACCACCTCAGAGCACAAGAGTCAGTGGTAGCGCCTCTTTGTCAGGGTGCTGGCTAACACTTCTTAAATCTGTCACTTTTTAATGGCAAATTATAATCTGACATATTAGCTTTTGTTAAAAGAAACTCTGGAAGAATCAAATTCTTGAGATAAGAGTTTATCTTGACTGCCTAATAGATTCAAAATACAATACATCTGCGCTAGATTTTTAAACTGTTATTTTAATGATATTAATTAATGTGTTCACAAAACAAACAAAAAATCCCGGTTTTACCTGGAGGTAGGTGTACACAGAGAAGAGAACCAATATAAAAAAGCCCTGTGATCCTATTCTGTCAAAGACCTTTACAATAATAAAATAGTTTGCAACAGGTGTTTTAGACAAATTGCACAGAAGTTAATTGATAATTTGTAAGTGTCAAAACAAGCTGTGATTTATATGGTTTATCAGAGTGCAGCCTATGATATCAGCACAGGGAAATCTTAATTTTAACTATGAACTTTAAACATAACCATGTAATCTTTAGGTAACAAATTGTAAAAAAAACCAAGGACAATAATTTCATTGGAAAATGTTTTACTCTCCTGTACTACTGCCAAGTAGCCCAAATTGCATTTCTAAAGCGAAAGTTAACATCATGTTGACTGGCCTCCTGTTTTCTGAGCCTCCGAGGAGGAGCATTTTCAGATTTTCCCCTATTGCTCATTAAACTATAAAAAAGCCCTTATTGCAAAGACACTTAAATTAGTTGAACTCCTGTTTATGTCTATGTCACCCAGATAACTTACTGACTCAAGTTAATTCAGTTAAAAAATAATTAAAATAGATCAAGCATATTTTTTCTTTTAGCTCTTTGAACTGGTCTATGTAAGCTGCTTTGGTTTACCCTACTGCAACATTTTACATATGCAGGCAACCCAAAGGGATCTTAGTTTTGTAAAGGCTGCCTCTTGCTCAACACACAAGGACAAAATGGGTGAATTCTGTAACTGGAAGAATCAAGATTGCTGCCGTTTGAGCTAAGGAATCATGACTCAATTGTTTGAAGGGATATGCACAAAGAGGAAATTGAAATACATGTGCAAGCGCATAGACTAGACTACGCAAAGTCGTATAAGTGAGTGGACAGGAAAGCTCAATGTTTTTATAGGCAAATTATAGAGGTTATAATTTTCAGGAGATAGCCACTTGTATATGATGTCCACTGGTACACTCAGACAGGGAAATCTATCGTTAAATGCTCTCCCATATGTGGATGAATTAAGAAATTAGTTCATGGAATTAAGAAATATTCTCAACTGCAGAGCTGGCTATCTCTCCTGGGCACCTTCGCATCTTCTTGAAGGGAACTGTGCAAAGACAGAATGACCAGTTCAGTAACAGAGGAAATTTTATCAGAATCTATTCTAATAAATTTTATTGAGTAGAACAGGTTGATATATCAAAAAGAGGAAAATCCCTCAAAACTATTTGTAAAGAGTGGGAACTTGAATAGATGACATGACAATCCTCTCGTATCATTTCATAGTCATTTTAGTGGAAGAGACAAATTCGGTAATTTTTATTTTGCTCATACATCTTGCTAAAGACATAAGTGATGTAAATATTCATAATTTTTTCCATTATTCAGTAAAGATCCTCACAAGAGCCGTCTTCAACAGTTTTCTTCATGCAGATATCTCAGTCTGGTTGTGGCCTGAGCCCATCTCAGTTGGGAGAAGTTATCTTGTCTTAATTTGGGTATTTCTTTACAGCCATTATTGAAATGTGGCTTTAGTACAGGACTGTTAAAATAGCAACTTGTGATCTTAAAGCATGTTACTACTATTTAAAAGTAAAAAAAAAAAAATTATTTAAAAATTAACTTTATATATATTTGGATTTCTGTATAGAAGCAGTAGGATTATATTCTAATGTGTCTCCAGTTCCCATGAGACATGTTCTGTAGTTAGGTGACCTATCCACACCGTGAATCTGTTTTTTTGTTTCTTAGTCCTCAAATCAGGTTTTTGTTGTTTTGTTTGGGTTTTTTTTCTCATTTTACACATATGGAGATTAAAGAAAGTGTCTTCATGCAGCCTAGTGTACCCTCTACCCACCACTGGCACCATTTTTGGATCTAGAATCAATTCTCAATGCCTTAAATAGGTTCCATGCAGGGGCCTGGCAGAGCATGGTACCAGTACAACTGAAACCTTCAAAAGCTAAGTCTTCTTTCAGGGCAGCTTTGCAGAAAGATTCTGGAAGAAGACTACTATAATTGAACACAGACTGCAGTTTTTTACCACTTCACATTGTTTCAATACTGATAAAAGAACATAGGTCCTTCAGTGTGGGATGTGTATAACCCACCAATTTTACTAGTCTGAGATCTAAATTCTGCCCTCATTGCACAGGGTTGTGTTCACTGAAGTACAAGAAAATCTGACATAAAGAAAAGGATAGTAAGTTTCTCCTGTGTCTATTGGTGCAACAGATCTGCTCACCTATAGAGGAGAAAGAAGGATTTAACTCCTTATCAGTGAAATGTGGCTTATGCACAACACCTTTACTGAATACTGGAAGAAAAGAATACACTTTGATTTTCTGATCCCAGTTGTGTCTGCATATAAAGATAGGGGGGGAAAAAGTAAAATAAACAGATTTGATACAGTAATAATGATGATATTTTTACAGACATTTCCCTGATTAGGAACTCATTGTGATGTTTGAAATAACATTGCACTGAACACAGTGGACTCTACCAACAAGAATAATATATTTCAAAATTGCTATCCAATTTTTGTATGGCAATATGAGCTTTGCAAAGCAGACTGAAAAAATATGTAATTCTTTACATTCTTGAACTGGCACAAACAGGCTGTCTGACTCAAAAAATTACTCCAGCCAGTGGAAGTTTTGTTGAATTATGATATCGAGCAGGTCTCACATAATACATATTTGAGGACTCGAGAGCATCTTAAATCAGATTTTTGTTTATTTTTATTACTCTGAGTTCAATCACATTGTTGCAAAGAAAATTCTAAAGAAAGATAAACACAGATTATTTTTATTGTGAGAGGTGCAATTTTTATTCTATAATTTTTTGAAAAGGGATAGATGGTCTGTAGTAGCTCACATTGAAATCAACAGAAAGCAGATTAATCAATGATGTCAAAAATCCCACACATAAATGCCTTCTCCAAAAACTTACATTTCTCTAATTAAACCTGCCATACAAAAACAATTTTCAGAAAACAGCAAAGGTAAAAAATACTTATTTGTATGACATGCCCTCATGACCCTAAGCATGTGATGGCTTACAATGACAATGGAACTGTTCAGACTGGAGAGGAGAAGGCTCAGGGTGGGTCTTAACAATGCGTACATTTATCTGAAGGGAGGGTGAAGAGAGGACAGAGCCACACTCTTTCCAGTGGTGCCCAGTGACAGTACTAGAGGCAACGGGCACAAACAGAAGCACAGAAGGCTCCGTCTGAACTTCAGGAAACATTTTTTTATCGTGAGGGTGACTGAGCACTTGCACAGGTTGCCCAGAGAGGCTGTGGAGCCTCCTTCCTTGTAGATATGAAGAGTGCACCTCCGATATTGTCTTCAGTTTTGGGCCCCTCACTACAAGAAAGACATTGAGGTGCTGGAGTGTGTCCAAAGAAGAGCAATGAAGCTGGTGAAGAGTCTAGAGCATGAGTCTTACAGGAGTGGCTGAGGGAACTGGGGATGTTTATCCTGGAGTAAAGGAGGCTGAGGGGAGACCTTATTGCTCTTTACAACTACCAGAAAGGAGGTTGTAGCAAGGTGGGTGTCAGTCTCTTCTCCCACGTAACAAGTGACAGGATGAGAGGAAACAGCTTCAAGTTGTGCCAGGGGAGGTTCAGGATGGATATTAGGAAAAATTTCTTCACTGAAAGGATATCAAGCACTGGAACAGGCTGCCCAGGGAAGTGGTTGAATCACTATCCCTGGAAGTATTTAAAAGATGCGTAGACGTGGCTCTTAGGACAATGGTTTAGTGGTGGACTTGGCAGTGTTAGGTTTATGGTTGGACTCAATGATCTTAAGGATGTTTTCCAAACAAAATGATTCTATGAATCTGTTCAAAAGTCTGGACATGATCCAGGGCAACCAGCTCCAGGTTGAGAACCTGCTTGTGCAGTGGGGCTCGACAGGGTGACTTCTAGAGGTCCCTTCTGACCTTAGCCATTCTTCAATTCTGTGACAACTAATCCACTACTGAAACAGAATTTTCACACATTGAATCATAAATATTAATTGTATATTTATGCTTACTATACTTACAGGAACTTGATATTAAAATAGGATGAAGAAAACATGTGCAATCAAAGTCTTTAGCTGGGAGAAATGAATGATGGTCAAAGTCCAAAAGAGCTGCTCACTTTATTGTCTACAGCTCTTTACCATAAGACCAGGTGAAATCTGCAGAAGCAAAATATTTTATGGCTAAGCTTGCATAAATGGAGGTCATATGTGACGCAGAAAGAGAAAATCTGTATATATTGAAAGAACATTCAATAGAGTGAAGGTAGAGTGCAGGTCAAGTTTGAATTAAGAATGGTAGCTCACTCAGCTGATGGTTGCAGAGAAGACTGTTTATACGCTTCAGTGCAAACTGACCATCTGTACTACTAGCAGCCTACAGAAATGTATATTCAATATTATTGTTATCCAAGCCAGCTCATTTAAAGCTAGCTTGGATACATCTATCAAGGCTGCAATTGCCATAATTCTTTTCAGACGCAGTAGCTTATACAATATTCCTATTGCTTCTGCAAGAGACCCTGTGCATAATGTTATCAACAAAGTATCATTATATTAGAATATAACCACTTAAAAAGAATTGAATCCTGCTTGCCTTGTTTACAGAAGGAATTCTACTGAAGTAAGTCTACTGAAGACTGCTTTCCTGAACAAGTGGAGGAGGTTTTGCCTTTGTTTGGAAGTATACTTCTCCAAAGCAAATAGCATTTACTCATTGTTTACATGCTGCTTTCTTTTCTTACATGCTACTTTTTAAATGGAATGTGAAGAAATACAACTTTTGAATCTTTTTTATATCAAAGAGGAAAAAAAACTCCATCAGATGAGGATAATAAAGAGAAATCTGCATGTGTTTAACAATGAAGCAACTACCTTTTGCTTTTCCTATTAAAAAATAAGTTGGAATTGATACAGAGAAGCATTTATAATTAACTGATGCAAACTGACAGTTGTTGATTGTTTCTCACACCATTTTTCATTTTGCATGGTTGCCATTTTTTCTAGTTACATCACCTACAGACTATTCAAATTATTTGTTTCATTCTACAATACCTTTCTATGTCCTTCACAGCTACTTTGTCAGAAATTAGCAACATTGATGGAATGTTTGGAAAATATGAACTCTGGTCCTCACAGATAATCTCTTAAATGGAATTAAAAAAGGGCACTTCAATGACAACACACTGTGACTGTAAGCAAGCTGTTCAGAAGGGATTTCTTTTTTACCTGTGACTTCATTAGTAAATCTGACCTTCAACAGAGTTGTTAGATCAGACAGATAGTTCCAAGTCAAGGCTGTAATACAAAATCTGCTTTATTGTTATTCCAAACAATGTCCTTGTAAGAATGTTTTGCCTGTATCTCTACTGCTCAGCTTGTTTTGTCGCCATAATGTAGTGCCTTGATTTAACTGCCTGAAAGGTCCACTCTGGAAGTCATAAATAAAAAAATTAAAAAATCAGAATTTATACACAAAGACACAGATCAACTCCAAGATAGTCATCAAAATACTGCTGTTGTTGAAGGCCTGCTCTTGTTGCTGCTCTGTATGAGAGTGGAGTATACAATGATTAGGATTCTGCTAACACAGTTTTTCCTTATTTAAAAAGTAAGGAAGGATGTTTGTTTTTGTTTTTATTAGACTTCACAGACAAAATATGTACAGCCTGACTCCCATGGATGTCAGTAACAAAAAAGCCATAATGAGCAAGATCAGCTGTCAAGACCTCAGTGAAAATCATCAGCGAGACAAACTTGCTAACTTTCTTATTGTAATTCATAATCCATACCGCCATACACAGAAATTAGCACTTGTCACTACATACTGCATTCCCTTTCCTCATGCACTGTCTTCTCTGTATGTTCAGACTGAAAGTTCTTAGTCTGGGGATTCTTACATTTTTTACTAATGCTTTGAACCTGTGGTGATCAGTCAGCTCCCTGCGCATAACTCCAGAGCTATACAGCGCACTTTACATGAGGAGAAGGAGCCACGGAGCTCCCCTTATGCTTCAAATCTCAACAGTCTTTCCTATCTGTGACTACAACTGCTTTTGCTCATAGCTTCCATTCTTGGTACACTAGCCTGGGAATGATGGACAGATTAACGAAGAAAAGATTGCAAGGCCAGCTGTGAAAAAATCAAGACTGCTTAACAAAAGTGGCTGTATACTTTTTCTGAGGTGTTCAGTGATTTTTTGCATACATGACTCGCAGTCAGAAGAATTGCAGTATTTTTGCCTCACGTTCTATCAAATCCACAAATAATTAATTGTACTGCAGAGGTTTTTTTAATGTCACTGTGCAATGTTGGCATGACTTTAGTTATAAGGTGCGTGAAGGAAATATGCATAGCTTTAAAAATAATAAGCAGCTTAAAAGCTAACACAGATATTGTCAATGGACAGACAATACACTAATATGCAACCTCCATTCAAGATTTATTTATACCTTATAATAATGACCTTTAGCAGGAAGGAAAGAAAACTTTGAAACTGAAATCTTCACACAGATAATTCTTGACATTACTGAAGTCCTCAAAACTGGTTTCCAAACAAGAGTAAGAAATACTGTTCAGAAATACTTCCAGATCTTCCCACATTTGTGCCAATAAACGTTCAGGTATTCTTGATTCTGTACCTTCATTATTTGTCTCTTTGATTCTTTCCACTAGAATCTGCAGCACCAGAGACACAGTACATGCCAAGTAGAACACTGTGTTAGCCAGGAAGAAGAATGAGACTGCTCCAGAATGTAGGAAGACATCAGTATAATGGATAAAGAATGCCTGAACAATTATCAATTACGACATGAAACTCAAGACTTCAGTCAGTGCTTCAGTGACATTTAGGATTTGAGGCAAAATAAATTTCAATTGGTCTTAAAGGTGGAATTCCATTTCCTTCATTAGTGAGGACATGAAATGTTTCACTACTTATCTCAGACTTCTGCAGAATCTATTTAACTTAGACAGGTGTGATTAACAACTAAATCTCTTGCCTTCTATGTGTTCAAAAGTTTCTTTTATATCTTTATATTTAAACAAGTAGGAAATTGCCCTTGAGAATATGAGTTAATCATTTTCATTGAGCTACATCACCATATTAGCAATTGTTTTCAAGTAAAGCTAAATTATCTTCTCAGAGTGTATTAAGTCAGAGTAGTCTGCACTTTTAGCATCTAATTGGCCTCAACTGGATGGTTACACACTGAGCAGGCACCTGTTTTAGAGTGATATTCAGAAACATAGCTTGTACTCTACCTGGTTTATGTCTTTCAGATTTCTCTCTTATCTGTGATTTTTGGTGTGCATTTGCACTTTTAGCTTGTTTTTTATTGCCTCGTGTGAGTGAGAAAATGCACTCGCAGATGCATTTTAAGAAGCAGGATCAAGGTTTTCACGCTAGAAAATCCTGCAATTGAGAGCTGGCAACACTTCTTGTGTATTAGTATGCAAAGAGTTTGTTACAGTGAGCACCGTCACTTCTGGTTAAGATTTGGGGTAAGGAGGTAAGGAAATCGATGTATCAGCTGCTCTTTGGATGCTCATCCAGATGCCAAGGAGACAAGGTCGTTTCTGCATGGCTACTCTGGAAGAGGGAATAAGTGAACCTTACAAAGTGAGACTGTTCCTAGGCCTTCATTATGCCACTGAACAAAATGATGTAATGTCTCTTGTGTCACTTGATATACCATAAGTTCAGTTAAGTGTGCCTGTGACAAGTTGCTGACGCCAACCAGGAGGGAACAGCTCACTTCCACACTACTAAATTACCTTAGCCTCTACAGCAGCATGGGCACATACAAACTGCCTAGTGGAAATGATTCATAGTGTATCACAAACTGGGCTTGGAAATTGGTTGGAACAATGCAAGCTTGTGTGGGCCAAAAATATACTAGGAACCGCACTAAAAATCTCACAGCATGTACAGTTGAATTTCAGTGCTCAGGAGTGCTCCCTTGCACTGTTCAAATTTACTAGTAGGTTTCAAAAAGAGAATTTATGATAACAGTGAGGTTCCTTTGCCCCTTAGGACTGTTTGAGGTAGTTTGCTTGGTTAAGGATTGATGTAATCTCAACAATGATGCAAGTTTCTGTGTACATGAAGTGTAATGGCTACATCTACTTCCTGTAAAAGAATAGCAATCATTAAGGCAAGGGATACTTCAAGTAGTCATCACACTGAAAGAAAAATTGAATTGCTCATTGTTTTTCTCTTCAAGGAAGTGATATATATAATTTCAACCCTTGCGTGAGTAACTCCCCGTCATTTCTGTGCCACAGTAATAGCAGCGACATGGGAAACAGCATCAAGAGGGTTTTTCCAACATTTCTACTCACACTTGTTGAGAGTTCCAGGGAGCCAGCCAGCCTCTGATGCAGCAAAAGTTCTCCCGAGTGTCCTCAAAATTTGCAGAAGACAGAAGAGAAAAAAATCCTAATCTGAAGCATCCTGAATTCTCAAAGAAATTCTGACCAGAAGAAGATGGCTGATTCCAGAGAAGACTAACTGACTTAAGTATGTCTTAATGCCCTTGCTTCTTATCTAAAAGTTAAAAGCATTTGAGGCATTACTGCTAAAGCTGCATTTAAGAAAAAAGTATCTTAAAGATGAAAAGGATGTACTCAGAATGGAAAATTTTTATTCCCCTCCACCTTCTAGTTTTGTATGATACTGAGAATTCTAAAACAAGGAAAAAGTAGAACAAATGAGCTTTCTAGCAGAAACCTTCAAGGAAGCAGAAGAAAAATAAAACACTGTCTAACTTAAGATGCTTTCAGTTTTTAAGTATACAAAACTACTCAACCAATGAGAAAACACTCTTAAGAAAGAGAAGCGTAAAATGTTATGGAAATACAGTTCAACCAAACAGATTAATGGTCTACCTGTGCATTTTTAAGATCTCTTAAAATTATACATAGCACCTAAACCTTCTCTCTCTCCCACTGTTTTCTGAGTTGCAAACATTTCTATCAGGACTTGCTTAAATTTTGTGTGCTTAGCAGTTTTGCAGATTGTGCCTTTCAGATTCTAATTCCTCTATCTGCAGCTGTGGCTCTGTGCTTGAAACCTATGTGTGATCCAAATCAGAATGCCGAGCAGCGATGTGTAACGAGACTTCAGAGTAAAGAGTTGTATGTCTGAGGTCTTGACTTTGGAGTCAAATGTAGATATCCGAAATACCAACACTGTCAATTATGTTAAATTCAGAGGGGTAAAAATAATCTGAAAGGACAATCCAGGGGGATGACAAATTCCCACTAAGAGCAGAGTTGCCAGTTCCAGAACTCAAGCCAGTGTAGATGTTACACCATTGTGCTTGCTCACCACTGGGGACTCCTGTGCTTCAGTTAATTGATCACAGCAGAGGGTAGAAACAGAGGAGTTAAGCTTTGAAGATACTGATTCAGATTCCTCCTACAGAGACTGAGATTCTTCCACATGTTTCCAGTAGCCCTGGCAGCAAATGCATGGGTGTGGAGCACGCTTCTGTAAAAGGCAAGCAAATTGCTGCCACTTCTGCAGAGGCAGAAAATAGCTCCCTGCAAGACTTGCTCTGCTGCGTGAAACTCCAGCTCAAAAATAAGGACTTTTAACTGAAGTTTTGGAAAGTACAAAGCACTGAATTGACCTCTTTTTACACAGAGGTGAATCTTACCTATACGTAGAAGCAACTAAGTTAGGTTGACGGATAACACCTGGAAAAAAAGGGCCGCACTGTGCAGACATCCCAGTTGAAAAAAAAAGCCATGGCAAGGTGAAGTATAGAGCTAAAGAAGACAGTGCTGTGCTCTCATTCTGTTGGCTTTCTAAACTGTGGGTTTACAGCTGATCTGCCTTATTAGTAGAAATGTTTGCGCCTCCTTTTCACCATGCTTTGAGAAACCACTAGCTGTTACAGTGACTCTTGACTAACACCTCTGTTTGGGGGAGTGGAGGTTGTTTTCTAGAACTACCATCTTTGTATTCTTCCATACACTGAGGAGGTTCAGACGGGCAAACCTAGTACGAGGCAAATTTCAGCCCAGCTAATTGTATTACTAGACAGTGGAAAAATCCCTTTTAGCGTGGGCTAACAGGGTAGGTAATCTATCTGTTTGTCATCTAGTAAGCAAAAAGGGAGTCTGTAAATCTTAGAGCAGATGGTGGATTTATGCTACAGTCTGTGTTCTTTTCATGGGATTTATTACCATATGTGCTGCTTCTATTTTACCATCCTTCTGTTTTGATTACTGATACAACTCTATTTGAATGCAAGAAGGATTAGGGCTCAGTGTAATGTATCCAAGTCAGGTTCCAAAAGAGCAATAAGCAATGTACTCTTCCTTAATGTAAAGATGGTACAAGATCAAAAGTTAAAATTTCATGAAATAAATTATCAAATTGATTTAATTATCCAGTTTTTTGATATGCTGTAGTCTGGGATTTAAATTCTTCAAAGAAGGGGTTAAAGGCCACCATGAGCTTTTAAGAACATTCATGCTAAATTAGCATTAATTAGCATTAGTATTAGCATTTAGCTACACACTGAAATCCGTAAGACAGTTGGCAACTTCAAGAAGCCTTCTTTGGTGGATCGATAGACAGATGTCTCCTCTGTTTCTTCATTCCAAGCCGCAGTACTATTATTCCTATTTTTACTCCAGACCCTCATCCATTTCTTGTCTGTCTCTGTCTTCATTTCAGGTAGTTGACTTCAACAGATGGGAGGGGAGCAGCCAAAAGGAAAAAACATTCAGCCAAAGATGAAGTCAAATATACCTTTATTTCCCTAAAGAAGTGAGAGCCTGTCACTAGGTTGCAGAATAAGTGATCAGTGTATCCCACCGAAAGTCAGAAATATTTTCGCAATAAAAGCAGCCCAGAAGAGATCTGTGATTCCAGTATCAATTCTAGAAGGTTGAGAAGAGGCTCTGTTTGGCATCCTATGGCTCAGTGTTCTCCTCTATAACTTTATAATGAGGAAACGGATGGCCAGCACTAGCCCTTGAAAAACAGCTACGGTTGTGATGCTACCTGTGTTGAGCTATAAAGCACCTTAGGCCAACCCACAAAAATCATCATCTTTCCTGGTTTTCATTTGGTTTAGTTTTGTTGAGGAAAAGGGGAATCCACCTTCTCAAGGATCTGTTTGGGGTTTTTTCCCTCATCAATATGCTGGAATGAAAGAAGTTCATTGTACATTATTGATGTCTCATCATGTTCTTTTTCTATTCAGGAAAAAATCTGTGACTTCTAGACAGCCTAGGACAGCTAATAATCAGAGAGTTGTGTATTTGTTTGTTCTGTTTGTTTACTGTGATATAAATACTAAAGTTATGGCAGACTTGCTGGAGAGGGCAATCAGAGCCCACACAAATCTGTATATACTTTACACACGAAACCTGGCAGAGCCAATAAGAGTCAGTAAATCGCCACTCTGAGCATTCATTACTGACACAATTTGCATTTAAAATAAAGAGACACACTAGACACCAAGAGATGCCAAAAGAAGGATATTCTTCAAGTTTCTTATATTTTTGAAGTATAACACCTGTAAGCACTCACCATGCCACAGGGTAAATTGTGACAGAAACCAGTCAGAAACACAAGATCTCACCTCAAGTTCAGTTATGTTCTATCGAGGCACTTTATAAATAAAGGTAACTTTTAAACAAATTACAATAACAGAAATAGAAACCACATTTCACAGTGAAAGCCTAGTGCAAAGATGCTTGAGAAACCATTAAGCATACAGGTCTGCTCATACAGCACTATTCAGCACCAGTACTAGCAACCATCATATTAACTTTAAAGAAGTTAGCTTGGGAACCTTTGACAGTCTGGCCACAGCCACACAGCTCAGCAGAAGCTAAATTTAGCCTGGTAAATATCAGTTCTTAACTCAATGCTGCTTTGAGTGGATAGCCCTTGATTCTCAACCCAGGTTTGTTATATCTCTGTAATTTAGAGCAAGTCATAATCTTTAATAGCCTTTTAAAAAGCAGCCCAGCATAACCTGGAGAGTATACTGAGTGAAAGATCCTGCCTGATCTAGAAGAAGGGACAAATGACTTTTTGAACCAGTTACGAAAAGGAGAAATCCAAGTGCCAACATTTACAACATCTTTGCATTGGAATGTAAGATTTGTATTTAACCGATACCTGTGTGTGAAATGCTTATTAAGCATATATTCATACATTCATTATTTCTCTCAAATATTGGACCTCCCTTTCTTAAACATTGGTCCCTTAGAGCTTTTAGAAACTACACAATTGCTGTAATTTGGCAAACACAATTCTACCATGTAACATTCCTACTAACAGTGGGCTCCTGGACAATAACTAAAGTCTGTAAGTTGACATACAAGTACACATACAAAACAAGCAAGAACATCCACCTTCATGTTTTTAAGCTACAACAAGTTCTTTTCAAGGTAAATACTACCAGTAGTGAGCCGCTAGCTAATTATACCATATATAAAATGGTGGCTACAGAAATAGTAACAACAAATGCACCAAAGCTACTTTAGGTGAATGTCTAGAACAATGCATGCCACAGCAAGGAAGGCTCTTTGGGGAGGAGTTATAGGGAAATAACACCTCTGCCAAAAGAAAATGCCTATTTTTAATAGTAGTAGTTGCTCTTGGGAAGATCTAATTATAAATACTGTGTTTCCCCATTTCTTTCAGTAGGTTCCAATCTCTTCTGAAGCATGTCAAAAGCGTATACGGAATGACAAGTTATTAATACCCAGAAAAATCAGAGAAAAAACAACATGTCAGTCATTTTGACTGTTCTGTTATCGCAAACCTGATGTCCTTTCAAAAACATACAAAAAGTTGAATATATTCTTTTTAGCCAATTTGCATTAGTGGTCTCTCCCACCGTGCATTTTCCTTGGAATAAATATCCAGAATACAAATAATACCAGGTGAACTCTGTATTTTGGAGGATATTTTGGGAACAGTTTGATGGTGACACAATGGTGGGAGGTAACATAAATCATTAAAGTGCCATTGATATATCTCACATTAAGGAAAGCAATTTCATTAGGCAATTATCTAAAAATTAATTAACCTTGGGGTGGCGCATGTAGAAGATGCTTTTTGATGGCCCCAAATCAGTGAAAATTCCGACTGTTGAAATATGAAAATTTCCTATGATGAAAATCCCATTGTGGGTGAAGATGAAGTAAGTGAGTATAGGAAAATGTCTGAACAAAGTCTCTGTCTTGGTCTTGTTCTCACAAATACTTAAACCATTTACATCATGATATGGGGATGTTGCCTGCAGTCTGATGATGTGTCTTTTCAAAGAAGGTCAGCCTTCTGAAATATGCTTGATTTTTTTCTGATCACATCAGTCAAATATAAGCTATTAGCCCTCCCTAGTTCGCTGCAAATAGAAGGAACCATCTCAAATTAAAAAAAAATCCTAAAAATGACACTTGCTGGCAAAACACTTCCAAATACCCAGCCTGTCAGAAATACTCCTTCATATATTTAATATCATATTATGTCTTTCAAGCCCCATATCTATATAAACAATTCACAAGCATGGGCTTCCCTAATTCTATATCAAAATAATCACAGCAGCTAGGGCCAAAAATAGCTAGTGGGTCACCCACCAATTATTTCCCTGCCAATATTTAAGTTTGCTCTTGTGGATGTTACATATTGACCAGACTCAATGACATAACGTAGAAATCTTTATGTTAATCTTTGTGTTCTTTTGAGAGTGACAGTGCATACTGTCTTTGCCATCCTTTAATACCTCAGTTTTAATGTTTTTCACTGCTAACAGCTTCAATCTCCTTTATCTTTTGAGTTTTTAATTTTCTGTTAAGATCTGAATTACATGTATTTTAGTCAAGAAAAGAAATTAAGATGAAACCATTACCTAGTATCACCTCCCTTTCCCAGGAGAATACAAATTTGGCTGATGTTATCAAACTGCTAATTCCGAGCATTATTTTCAGCCTGCAACAGACTGTTAAAATAAGAATCGCAGGTGTTCATCACTTGATTTAATGCTTTTATTTTATTAGATGACAATACGTGTAGGATTTTGCTCATTGATGATTCCCATCTTCAGGTGGGATTTTTAGGAGAAGCATTCTGTCTCAATATGATACCAAAGCCTCCCTCCCTCATCTGCAGCTACTGTGAAATTACTTTAATATTTTGCAATTAATTATGGTGAGCAAGATGTTTGTGTATTCTCCCTTTGAATGTTATTACTAGATATCCTTAAAGTAGCTCCTAATGACCAAAGCCATGCTGACTTCTATTGTGGCAGGTGCTCAACAAATGCACAGTAAGTAATTAAGCAATGTTGATAATTTTCAGATGCATTTTCTGGGCTGTTCCATCTTCTTTTATTGAATTCTAAAAGCATTTCCATGTATTAAATGAGTAATACATGTGCACAGTTTATAATAGGGTTTTGATATATTGAGAAAATGCTATCAAAATAAAATAACTCCCCCTCAACAAAGAAAAATACCCTTTCGTTACCCATCCTAATTACAACAGTCTAGGTAAATATTACTTTGGCATTTGGTATGACCTAAAGATCAGCAACAGTAAGCGTCCTTATGTCACCCAAGTTTCAACCACTATGTGATGTATTACAGATTGGATTACTTACCCAGAACTCCATTGGGTGTGGTTTGGGTTGTGATTTGGTATTTCTTGTTGTTAATAAACTTTGTTACAGTATGCTTTCTGAAAGCTACACACTATCCTTTAATTTCTTTTTATCTTATGTTTTGATCTAAAATTGCATCCTAGAACATTGCCAATCCATAAATTAAAATGTTATTTGAATCATTATCAAGGCACGTTGAATGGTATTTTTCCTAATACTGACTTTTTGTTGAATCCTTATGCTTACCTCCCCACAATTAGTTTGAGTAATTATTCTTTAGTTCATAATAACCACACCCATTCATTTTATTTCTAATCTAGAGGCACAGCAATCCCCTCCCAGCAGCGCTATTTTTAATAGAACTGAAAATTAATTTCAGTAAATTACGGAAGGATGCATACGACATTATGATCGAAATGAGATTCATAATGTTCCAGGCACTACCAGTGAATTAATTACTCATTACATAGGTTGGCTTTTATGAGTTGGTTTTATCATTTGTTTACATCTTTTCCATAGTTAGTGGTGAAAATTTTGTTAACCAATAAGTATTTCAGCAAGAAGATGTAGCATTTCAGCAAGAAGATGTAGCATTTCAGTTTACACGTTAATGAACTGATTTGAAAAATTACATGTTCCAGTAATGAAATGAATTTCTCTCTTAAAGACTCAATCTCACTTCATCAATATTTGATTTGTAGCATTTGTGAAGACAAATGTCACCACCATAAATTAAAATTATTTCCTCAGTATGTAATCACACTTCTACACAGCTAACCAATTTTGGGCCCCTCACTACAAGACAGACATTGAGGTGCTGGAGCATGTCCAAGAAGACCAACGAAGCTGGTGAGGGTTCTAGAGCACAAGTCTTATGAGGAACAGCTGAGGGAGCTGGGATTGTTCAGCCTGGAGAAAAGGAGGCTGAGGGCAGACCTTGCTGCTCTCTATGGCTGCCTGAAAGGAGGTTGCAGAGAGGTGGGGGTCTCTTCTCCCAAAAGACAAGCGATAGCACAAGAGGAAATGGCCTCAAGCTGCGCCAAGGGAGGTTTAGGATGGATATTAGGGAAAATTTCTTCACTGAAAGGGTTATCAAGCATTGGAACAGGCTGCCCAGGGAAGTGGTTGAGTCATCATCCCTGGAGGTATTTAAAAGACACATAGACCTGGTACTTAGGGCCATAGTTTAGTGGTGGACTTGGCAGGGTTAAGTTTACAGTTGGACTCAACTATCTTAAGGGCATCTTCCAACCTAAATTATTCTATGATTCTCTGAATATTTCTTTATTCTTATCTCCTAAATTCCTCAAACTTTTTACTAATTAAATAAGAGTTGCATCCATTTCAAGATAGTGCTTTCTGTTTAGGTAGTTTACATACTTTGCTTTAGCCATCTCTTTTTGTTACACATCTCCTCACAAGCTTTATGCTTGTGCCTCTGCTGTCACTGTGATGCTTGCTCTTTGGGGCCGGAGTCAGGGCATCCCTAACAGAGGGGTATTGACTGTGGAAATCACTCCCTCTGCTGGTCATTCGAGCCTCTTGCTTTTACAGTTTATAATCACAACCCAGCATTTACCAGATGGATCCAACCTACGGTTTTATCTTTTCCTATCTGTTTGGTGTCCCACTGCCTGGAAGCACAGTCAGTATTTTTGCTTTACATAAAGCAATCTCATACATATTTTTATGTGAGCAAGATATACTGTCTGCATGTTTCTGTTGAACTCATAAAATTAAGAGAGGGATATTTAATGGAAAGAACAGATACTTGGTAAACAAATAAAAGAAGAAAAGCAGTGCCAGATAAAAAAAAATACTGAACACCAATAAGAAAAGGGTAGATAAAAACTAGAACACAAGAATATTGGTACCTTGAAAGATAAGAGATACAAAAGATTGCAAAGGGGACACAGAAAATATCTTAAAACTATTACTACAGAAAAAATACACAGGCTAAGCAGGTATCAAAGAGTGCATTAAAAAATGCAGTTAGGAGAAAAATGGAAAATACAAAAAAAAACCCCCACAAACAAACCCCAAAGGCAGATACCTAGACCTGGATTTTGTGGCTACCCCAAGCATGTGCTTTCTACAAGGCAGCGTGAGAAAAATATGTATCCTGTGTAGCGTAGGATTGTAACTGTGCATGACCATCAGTATAGATGAGAGCAGTACCACTCCTGTTCATTGACACTTCAACCTCATGGAAGTTTATGGATAGCTGAAAATACAATTTTCTTGACATTCCTACTTTATTTAAAAAGTGTTACATTAAAAATACGCCACAGCACACATCTGATTTCTCCGATTAGAAGACATGCAAACATGGTTATGGGCACAAGTCTGCTAATGACAACTAGTTGTTCCTTCCCTCGGACTCAGATATAGTGTCTTTAGCTCTTTTGGTCAGTGATGTGACACTTCTATGACGCACCACAGGTGGTTGCTTCAGGAGATGCCCATGTCCCAGGATCATTCAGAAGCATCCAGAGCAGCAGCAGATACGCTGCCTACACACAGTGACTCGTCAGGAACAGAAAACTGAAGGGCAATTGTGTGCCTAGAAGGGAGAACTCCAGTCCACAATCTCTCCAGCTGTTCTGGAGCTCTCCGAGCAGTAGGCCAAGTAGGCTCTCACTGCCAACCTGACACAGGCAATACTCCAGTTGGGAATGTGATTCTTTGACCCATCACTTAGCATCTCCTTAGCATGTTGCCTGGCCGTGAGAACATGCAGAGCACAGGTGACTTCTGACATTATTTAGATTCTTTTAGCCATCTGTTTAGATGCTTTAAAGACCTATTTTTCCCAATGTTTTACACAAATCCCTGTTTTCAATATAACACAAAAACATTTTCTTTCTCCTTTTTATTAAAGAATTAAACTTTTAAGAATTCAGCTTTAAAGGACAGTAAAATGTTACTTCATGCATTTCTATAGCCCCATTAACTGGACAGAGACTGTTGTAGCAAACTGAATTTACTTGCAAAGTACCAACAGCTCTTCTCACTTAACCTCACCTTGCAATGGGCAAGAAGAATTAAATATTTTTGTGGAAGTATAAAAGGATTTTACTACTCATTATTAAAATTAAATAACATCTTCTTATAATCCTCATTATTTAAATTGCATATTAATTTACAATGCTTTTGCTGTGCTGCACTTATCATGAGGAACTTGTAAAGTATAACACTGTTAATATAGAAATCAACAAATATTGTACCTCATATGTCATTAATATTACTAATCTAACCAAATGAAAAAAAATTGCATCAAAACAAAAACTGAAACATACACAATCACAGATCTAAGATTCCTGCAGCAGAGAAAAAGAGGTGCCGTAGGAAGTATTTGGCACATTCTGAAACAGTGACATCATGGACCAAAGGATAAAGCATTGGCTGAAGACTGCCATTTAATATAAAATTATGATTACACGCCAACTGTATATTGCATTGCCACTGTTATACATCAGTATATCATCATGATATTGTACCATCTTTTAAGAGCCAGATACAGTCTCTGCCATGCTCATCCCTGAAGATACATCCCAAAAAAAATCACTGCACCTGTCCTGAGGATTTTCAGTTTGAGCGATGCAAGTGGACCACCTGAGTGGACGTGGCAAGTAGGAGCTGCATATACTATTCTGTTATAAAGAGTGTACAGATCACGTTAACTGTAACAACTATGTTGTGATTATTTTGCATTTCATGCTATTTTTGCTATGTCTTGACTGACTGAACATCTACTGTGAGAAAAGAAGACAACTCAACAGCAAATTTATTAAGAGGGAAAAGCTACAGGAACAATTGAAGGGAAAAAAATCTCCTTTTAATTAGTGGGCTAACCTCCAATGCCTTACGTGTGAATGAACAATTCTTCTTTTAAGCTTGATAATTTTCATAAATTCAAATTTTTAATAAGAAAATACTCAGTTTCCCACCTTTTATTTGTACCTGGTATGTATGAACTCAGATATTTAATTTATCTAAGATATGCTAACACATGTTTCACTGGTGGATTTGTTTTCCCGTGATAGAATTCAGTGAGGTCTTTGGCTGATTACTGTGAAAAATATTTTTCAGAAATACAAATTTGTCATGAACAAGGCTCTGAGTTTAAATCCTATTTTTTCCAGTAGAAAATCCAGATGTAAAAGCCAAGCTATTTGTGCAAATAATGACCATCTCTCTGTTATTAAGGCTTGAGAAATACAGTAATTTGTTAGGGAAGCTAGAGTGCCTGGATGTTTGTTTTGTACCAAAGTTAATCTCTTTATATCCGTTTTCACATTTCAAGGTTCAAAAAATTTTTCTGTGTCCCCATAAAAAGCACATACAAAAACATTTTACATGTCAGGATGTGAGAATATGCCTTGCTACCCTGTATCGAGATTGCAGGAATTATTCTCTTTTTCCTTTTTCCCTTTTCCTTCCCCTCCTCCTTCTCCCTTTCCTTTGCCCTCTCCTTTTCCTTTTCTTTTCTTCTTCCTTTCCATTTTTAGAATTTATTTATTTTATGGTAATCACGATAATTAGGCCAAGTTTCCTACAGTATGGGGAAAGACAGGAAAGGTTTCTTGAAACTCAGACCACTATAGCTTTTCTACCTCATATTTTTCAAGATTCTATGGAACAGTGTCAAATATTCATGACTGATCAGGTTGCTATAAATCCTGACATTTTTTTCTTATTTGGAAAGTCTTGTGTTTAAACCATTATGACTGACTACTATTTATTTTGGGCTCATTCAACAGTACCTGTGTCCCAAGAGACTGACAGGAAAGCACACTTATCACAGTATGGAACATAAATGATGCATATGAACAGTCAACTCTACTGGGCTAATGAAAGCTATTTAACATCAGGATGCTGAAGTACATTTTAAATTTGGGATTGGCAAAGCAACCAGCACTCGGGGGAGTGAAGGCAGATGGAAATAAAACCGAACTGCAGACAACTTATCTTACAGAAGAACAGTGTGCTGCATGATCACATTCTCATTATCTTCTGTGGAATGACTTTTATCTGCAGATTTTTTCCCTACTATTAATAGCAGTTATTTTTTCTGTGTCCTGTTACTCATTAGAAATTTTGACATTAAGCAAAGTTCATAGCCTCAGCATAATTTAAGTTTCATGATCCCATTCAAGGGCATATTTTTTATTACATAGACAAAAGAAAGAAGTTACGTATGATAACAAACTGCATTATGAGTCCTACACCACCTTTGCAACTGCTGGAAATTATCTCTGGGTATAAGAATCCCAGGAAAGAGCTCACATTGTTCCCAACTATATCCTGACATACTTGGCCACTTAACAACTTAAGTTTCAAAACAGCAGTTCTTACTGATTTATTGATCTATAGGTGGATTTTTGACATCTGCTTCCAGAAATAATATAACAGTTGATTGATAGCTCCAAAGTAGGGAGGGCAGTCTCCCTGTGTTCTCACTCCTGACAGAAAGGCAGGCAGGGGAGATATTAGACTTCTGCGGGATGACACAAGGGACAGACCAGACAACGGTACAGTTCAGCTTCCACTGCTTTTGTGAACTGTGCAGTTTTCCCACTGCCAGGTCAGAAGAAGCCCCCAAGCATGTCATTTCAGGCTGCAGACATTGGTTTTGAAAGCCAGGATGGAAACAAACAGCAGATCTCTCCCCAAAAAAAGCCACACACACTTTCAAAGACTGGGGAGATGACAAGACAGCGCAGACTGATTGCAGCTGCTGTGAGTTCCCATGTGTTTGGAAGCTCTTGCCAAGTCCCTGGCTAGAAATGCTCTCTCTTATGCACTGCAAAGTGCATCCACACCAGGGCTCCACACAGACCACCCCAAGCTGCTTGTAATACACCCAGATCATGACAGGAAGATGTTTCCAATGAAGAACACTTTCACTAGAGCCACAGGATCCCCAAGGAAGAGATTTCTTCAAGGCACTCCCACCAAGGCAGGGACTGTGCCACTGCTCCTCACGGGACCTGAGCTTCCTCCTGTCCACATACCCAGAAGGGGTTCTCCTGCACCCCAGCCCTTGAGCCCTGTAGCCCAGGAACAGCCCATGGTCATTGCCAGCAGCAGGGCACCAGCTGCTCAGGCTTGCTGTGCTGGGATGTGGTCTGGACAGCTTGGAGCTAGGATTTCACCAGGCTGAGCTCTCATGGCACTTTCTCTGCTGACCAGGTGGCCACTGTGCCTTCATTGCACTCTTGCTCACCTCGGTAGGGCACAGCCATGGTTTTACACAAAGACCAGCACCAAGATGTGTCTCTGCATGGAAGGAGGTATTGGGTGCAACCATACCAAGGTCGTAGCAAAGGCTGCCAGCAGAGCAGAGCCCCAGGACGTCAGGGCAGAGACTGAGGCGTGGAGGAGGCCAGGTCTGGGCTAATGAGCACTGGGGCAAAGACTGGACCTGGAGACCTCTCCACCCCGGCAAAGGGCTGCCCAGCTGTACTCCCTCCCACCAGACAGGCCCCATCGACATCAGGTTGCAGCAGACACATGAGGGGGAAGGTGTGCACAGCACCAAAAGAAGGAGGAGAAAGCATCACAGGTGGGGACAGCAATACCAGTTGCACTGTTTGTAATGACAGACTAAGAATTTTCCTGAAGTTTTCATAGTTTTATATTCTTCTTTAATATTTAGATTACTAACAAGTGCCTCCAAGTCCCCTTGTGGGCCAGCGCATGTTGCAGCTGCTTCTGGGGCACCCCAGTGTTGTCAGAGGCATGGCCTCTTGTGGGCTGCAGAGGCCTGGAAGCTGCTGGCCCTCCTCTTCTGGGGGCACCAGGGCCACCCAGGTGAGCAGTCCCTGCCCTGGCCAGCAGTGGAAGGATCTGCCACCACCTGCACCAGCTCCTTGTGTGGCTCCTCCTGCTCCTTGGATTGTGGGGGCAGGAGTACCCCCTAGGGAGGCAGCGGGGCCGGGGGTGGCCGCGGGACTGTCGTCCTCCTCCTTGGTAGCATAGGAGTCCAGGAGGTCCAGCTGCTGAGGAATCTCGCTGCACCAGTCACTGGTGACATGGATAAGCTGGTGCACAAATGTTACTACCTGGTTTTGCAGAAAGGGCCTGCAGCTCCTGGACCAAGGCCTCCTCATCCAACCCACAGCAGCACAGACTTACTATGATGGTGCCCTGTGTCGAAGCTACCTCCCACCAGAGGGACCCATGCAGCACCTGGTTGAGCCAGGTCAGCAGGGGCTCAAGGATCTCCAAGCAGTCCCAGAAAAGGCCTGCCAGACCTCAGGCTGGAAGCCAGCCATGTAAGCTCTGGGCACTGGTCCCACAGCCCCCTGCTCACCCTGGTGGCCAGCAACCTGAGGAGGCAGATGGGGCAGCTCCACTCTGCCTGCGTGGCCATGTTTGCTTGTCGCAGTATGCTGGGGAGAGCTGAGGACAAGGAGCTGCTGCCCCTGCTGGTGCCACAGTGCCGGCCGTGGATGTCACATGCTGCAAAATGGAGAGAGGCCATGGTCATTCGCTGTCCCTGGGAGGGGACGAAGAAATGCCCAGGTCCTTCAGAAAGGACAGCCTCCCAGGCCCCTATAGCTTGGGTGTTGCTCAAGCACTCCCCACCCAACCTGGGACAGGGTCTGTCTATGGGGCCAGGACCTCCCCAAGCCCCATTGCCCATTCCATGGCCACCCAGGAGGATGTTTTCCTGCACAGCTCACCTCTGCTGCTAGAAGCACTCCCCAGGGTGCTTGTCTGCCTGAACCAGGCAGGGCCAGGGACAATACAGCTCATGGCTTTCGGCACAGGCACGAAGACCTTCCAACAGCAGTACCAAAGCACAACCCAGCACCAGGAAAAGCCTCGCTCAACCCTCCAGACATCACAGGCATGCTCAGCAGGAGTCCAGGCATGAGCCAGGCTGAGCCAGGCTTTGCCAGCACCAAAATACAAGCAGTGAGGGCTGTGTGCTCATGGTCCATTGCTTGGTGATGTCCCAGTGGGCCATCTGCTCCTACAGTGCTTGCATGTGTAGTGCTCTCTATGGCACTGGCAATCCTGCCTCTGCACACACGTCTGGGGCTACTGCTATGCTCCTTTCCACTCCCTGCCCTCACCTTCTATCTTCTGCTTGCCATCAGTGTTTCGTGCCAGTCACCACGGCCTCAGCTCAGCTGTGTCCTCCCAGAGTCCCACCAGGTTGCTCTGGCCATGGCGCTCTTCTGTAGCAGAGCTGAGTCAGACAGTTATTTAACTCTACAAGGTCTCACTAACCTGAACAGCCCCACAGTAACTATCTCCAGAATGTGGTATATGCCGTAACACATAAAAAGATGGCTTGGTTTTTATCCATTGCTCACAAAAATGTGTCAGTTCTTGTGAAAATGAAAGAATGTAAAAGATTTGTTTCTAGTTGAAGCTTTCTGTTCACACTCCATGAGTTAAATGGAGACTCAGTAGAAGGAAAGTTTTGGTGTGATCAACCAAACGGCACTAATAGCACCACCAACCCCTTACTCAGCAGGGCACGGTGAAGACACCAGCAGAAATCCTGATGTGAGAGAACCACCTTCAAAAGCACTCTTTTTGAGCAGCACACCTTGCGCCCCACTCCCTGTCCAGAACTGTACTTGCAGTTGGCTGTGCATTTTAATCAGCAAGTATCTCTTTCCCATGGGAGTACTACAATTCTTTGGGCACAGGCATGTTCTCTTCCATCCCGTATAGTCCCACAGATCATAAATTCTTTGAAGCTGTGCCACCATATAGAAAAAAACCCCATGTTTTTACCTTTAGCTGGGTGACTAGTGTGTTCTCCCAGATTATGGGAAATGCGGGATAAATAAGCAAGTCGTAGAAAGAAGTGACCTTAGGTCTCTTTTCTGTATGAGTACTTTCACTTCTAGGAATTAGTTCCCAACAGGTGATAAACAGAACACGTCTAATAAACTTCATTGACCTTACTCATTTGCAGAACGTGTCTTCTTTATGGCATTTTCTTTTATCCTACCTCAAGATAGCAGGATTCCTAGATTAGCAGGGCTCTGAAGCACAGAGAGGATCCCTGTGTTTAACAGTTTTGGATTCTATTCCAGGGAACAAGTGACCAGAAACTAAGAAAATGGTATTAAGAATGACTTTATAAGATCTAGTCCTAAGTAACTTTAAAAATGTTTACCCTAGCTCTAACACAGCCTATATAAATACAGCAATTTCAGGCTGATCTGATTGTTTTTCGAAAAGAAGCAAAGGGAAAGCAAATGATTTATTAAATGATGGATATTCTGTATAGGTTTTAGATTTCTTACAGGAGTAGGATGAGCTTTACAAATCAGATTTGGAATCTTAACTGCAAATATAAACTATTATCTTCAAGGGAAAGGGCAAGAAATAGCATTTTTTTACAATTGACTTTGTAATAGGAAAAGTTCTTCAATGACAAGTTAAATTGAAAAAGTGTGTATTTTTGAAAGGAAAATAACACGTAAAAAAGACTATAATCTCCCTACAGTGAAATGTTGTGCTTTATGGTTATTGTAACACTTAGTGTTACCAAAGTTTTTCCAACAATGAATCCTACAGTGAAGGGTGAAACAGGCCAGTGCTGCTCATTGGGCTTCTCCTAATAAAATGCTGTTCAAGTGTGCAAAAAAACAGGTAACAGCAACAATAAATTTCCTCCTGGGCTCAGTACCATGTCCCAAAAGTTCTACCCCGTAGCTTCCCTCTCTTCATTCATTTCTCCTAATACTCCCTCTCTGGTCATTTTCTAAGACACTTTCCTCCAGCACAGGTGATCAAATAATAGATATGCAGGTCATGGAGATGACCCCAGCTGATGGGGACAGCCTAATGGGTCAAAGGACTAGGGATTACGGAACTGGGTTAACGCCTATGGTAGTCACTAGTGCACTATTGAATACCTGGAGAAAATGTAATTTCTTCTATTGGAGAAGATGTATTTTGATAAAAGGAACTCTACAGGAGTGAAAGTCAGGTCATCCATTTTTCTAGGCAGCTAAGGATTACTTTTTCCAGCTTCTTCAACACTACTGGTAAATAAAACATGTCCCTGATGTAGCTATTGGAATACACCACCACTTGTTAGAAGAGTTCATAGAGCACCTGTGAACATGTGCCATGGATGTGAAAACAGTATGTGCCACTGTCTATGCACAAATCACTACACCACTGCAGTGTGTTTCAGTGTTCACTGATGCCTTCAATAGCCTTCTATATAGTCTCCCTGCTGTAGTATCCTTGTCTCAGAACAGCAAGTCAGAAATATTCCTTGGTTTCTGATTTACTGTGTGTCAGTTTGGCACTGATCCTTGGACTGCTCACCATAGCTACCTATTAACATAATCAGGGGTTGCTGATGACACCCACTATGTGACTGCGTGTCAGCACTTGTGGGTCCCCCTGATCTGCCCGGCCTGGCTCTTTGGCCGTAACCTCTCTGGGTCTGGGCTTGTTCCTCGGGCCCGGAGAAACATATGGGTTTTGTCCCAATTTTTATGGAGAAGTTTTCCACTAGTTCGCCGCAGCTCGCCGCCGCGCCTCTTCACGGCTGTCACAGCCTGACCCCACCCCGGCTCCATCCCTGCCAGTCAGGAGACGAGAGGACGTGCCACCCTCAGGCCTCGGGTGAGGCCGCTGCCCCCTTCCCCGGCGATAGCAGGGGCTGGCCCCGCAGCCGGCCATGGGCCCGGCCTCCCGCGGCGACGAGGGAGGCAGCAGCCGCCCGAGAGGCCTGGCCTGCCCCGGGCTGACTTCCACGGCCGGCCAGGCCGGGCGGGCGCCGCGCTAGCGGAGCGCTTTCCGGCGCCGTTTGTCTCCCGTCTCTTCCCGTTCGCTGGAGCAGCAGCTGCTGCTGCGCAACCCCTTCCCCGCCCGCCCGCTCGCCCCAGCGGCGTCGCCTCCCCCTCTCCGCCTGGCACAGCGCGATCCGGTAAGCCACGCGGGGCCGGGGCGGGCGGGGCGGAGGGAGGGAGGTGCCGCCGCCGAGCTGGGCCCTGCCTGTGGGGGCCGCCGGACAGCGGGGCGTTGGGGACGCGGGGTGAGCGCTGAGGTGCCGACACCTGGCTGGAGCTTGTGGGGGGCGGCGGGGGCTGCCCGTCCCGGGGCGAGACCGGCGCCTGCCTGAGGGGGCGCCGGAGCCCGACTTCTCCTCAGAGTTAACTTGTTGGTGCCGCCGCCGCCGCCGGCTGTCAGCGCCCAAAGCGCCCCGCCAGCCCACCGGAGTGCGGGGCTGCCAGCCCGGCCCTCCCTGCGCCGCTCCGGGGGCGGCTGCCGGGCGCGCCGCGGCTTCCTCCCGCCCAGCCGGAGGCCCGGCCGCCGAGCCGGGCCCGCAGCGGGGCCGCTGCCGCCGTGCTGCCTGGTGGCCTGCGGTCAGGAGCCCAGGGGACGTGGGCACCGTATTCCTGCTCGTTTGGTCCTTTATTATGTGCAACAGCTAATGTCTGTACTTGAAAGCGCATGGAACAGGCGGTACTGGTCTGCGGGATGTCATGCAAGGAAGAGGTGACGCGCCGATCCATGGTTTCCATGGACCTCTTAGGTCTGTGCCCTGTCAAAGGGATTTAAACGTTCCACATTCCCTTGCGGTGTCTGGTAGACCTGTTGACTTCAGCACATGCAGTAGGATTCTTTAGCAAGTTAAGTAACGCATTGCAAGTAACATTCTTTCCCGTTTTTACATTAACTGCCTTTTAATTATGTGGGTTACTCTTCCTATAAGGGAGTTATCACAGGCTGGCCACCCTCTCTCATCAACCAGCGGTCCATGGTGTGGATGCTGAACACACAATAGCTGAACTGGTAGAACAGTTCGTAATCGAGCAGGAGTTGGCAGAGGAGCAGATGGCACAGCTCCTCGCACATCTTGCAGTTTTGCTTCTCTGGCAGCCTGGAGTCAGTTCTTTAAACTTTCTTTTCTGTCTTCACATCTAAGTGCTACTTTATTGAGAAACACTGGTTAAGTATGCTTTTAAGAGTGCCTCTTTAAGCAGAAATACGTTGGAAACCAGAAGCTAGCAGCAAGTTATTATGTGTACCTGAATGCCTTCCATAATTGTTTCTCCGTCCAGCAAAGTATCAGCTCCTCCCTTTCTGGGAGCAGGAACTTCTGGTGTAGATACTTGTTGGCTAGGACAGCTCATCTAGCTTCTCTCTGTCATCCTCCTTCAAAGCTGCTACTCATCTGATATTTTTTCAAGACTCCTGGTAACTAACGCTCAAGTTTCTGTGCCCTAATTTTTCACTGCAGCCTAATTATTGTTGCAGTCTTCATGGCTGCAGTGTTCTGAAAGGAGCACAGGTGACTTTTGAAAAAAAAAAGCATTGAGAACCACTTGTGCTGCTGTACTCATTTGCTTATTGTTAGGCGTTTGGGGATGAAGGGCAAGCTAGTTGAAAAGAAATTCTAAACTAGGTTTTCAACAGAAATTCAGTGGTTTGTGTTTAGTTCTTCATATTGAACATTTGAGAATTTTTTCTTGGGGTTTTACTTCATGTTTTCTAGCAATCTTTTTGAAGAAGAAATGGACAAAGCTTAATACATTATACAATTAAGATTGTATAAGAAACTTAGATATAAATATCAAAGAGGACTTACTACTAGTGAAGGGATTCCAGAAGGAAAAGTGTCCCATTCAAGGAGTGATGAATAAACAGGAAGCTGATCTGCTTTGTACCATTTCTCTGGCTGCTATGTCTGCTGCTTGATCCTTCACCTATTTTTTGTTGTTTTCTTTGTGAATAGTTTCACTGCCTTTCTGTGGTGTTTCCAGCTTTCTGGGTTTTCCAGACAGAGTGGGAGGAAGGGAAAAAATACAATTCCTGTTTCCTCTTCCCTTAACATATTGATGAGCATGTGTGAATCTGAAAGTCTTAAGGATATCATGCTGAAATTACTTAAAAATTGTTTGCTGCTGGGAGTTATTTAATTTTGCAGCATTTGAGGTTCTCACTGAGCTATTGTAAGATTAAATACATTCTAGAAATGTGTTATGAATTTGTGAAGAATAAATTAATTAGAGCAGCTTTAAGGTGTTTCAGTGATACAAACAAATTCATAACTTCGGCTTCTATGACAACGGGACATTCTTCAATGACTATAGCCTGCTAAGGAGGGATGGGATCCACCTGTCTAGAAGAGACAGGGGAATATTTGGCAGCAGGCTGGGTAACTTGCTGATGTGGGCTTTAAACCGAAGGATACAGGGAACAGAGTCCAAAGAGGCAACACTCATGCCACTGCAACCAACTAGGGAAAAGCCAGACCAACAGGAGCAGTGACAAATGTTCCTTAGCTGCCTCCCAAGATGTGAACCAGAAGACCAGCCACCTCAAGTGTATGCATACCAATGCACGCAGCCTGGGGAGCAAACAGGAGGAACTGGAGCTCTGCACCCAGTCACAAAGTTATGATATCATACGAATAGCTGAAACATGATGGGACAACTCACATGACTGGAGGATCATGGTGGATGGCTATAGGCTGTTTTGTAAAGACAAGCAGGGAAGAAACAGAGAATGAGTCACACCCTAAGTTAAGGAGAACCTTGAATATATAGAAGTCAACTACAGCGATTGTGAAAGCCCTGTCAAATGCCTCTGCGTCAAGATCAGAGGGGTCCTCTCCAAGGGGGATCTTACAGTAGGCATCTGCTACTGATCTCCAAACCAAGACGAAAAGGCGAACAAAGGAGTATTTGGGTCAACACAATGTGGTTCTTATGGGTGACTTCAACTACCCAGATATTTGTTTGAAGAACAATACAACATGTCGTCCATCAAGTTCCTGGAGTGCATAGAGGACTGCTTCCTCCTACAAATGTTAGATGTGCCAACCAGGAATGAGGCATTGCTGGACTTACTACTCACAAACCAAGAAAACCTGCTTTGTTAGCAATAGTCTTGGCTGCAGTGATCACAATATTGTGGAGTTTGGTATCCTGCTGAGCCCACTGAAGGTTAGTACAAAGACAAAGGTTTTAGATTTTAGAAGGGCAAACTTCAGCTTGCACAGAGCTCAGCTGGGAGGGATTCCATGGAGGATAAAGGAGCTAGCAAGTGCTGGGAGTTTTTCAAGAACCCTCTCCAGGAAGCACAAAAACAGTTCATCGTCTTTAAAGGTCAGGGAGGTAGGTGGAGCAAGAGACCTCCTTGGCTTAACTGCAAGCTTCTGAGTTCAAAACCAAGAGAGAAGCATACCAGAGATAGAAAGCAGATGAATACTCTTTGAGAACTACAAGGACATTGACAGGGCATGCAGAGAAGCAGTTACAAAAGCAAAAGCTCACCTTAAGTTGAAATTGGCAAGAGATGTCAAAAAGTTCAAGAAAGGGCCCTTCAGGTACAAGCAGAAACAGAAGGAAAATATTGGCCCACTGATAAACAGGAGAGGTGAATTAGTCACCAACAATGCTGAAAAAGCAGAGGTGGTTCTCAACAATTTCTTCACCTGCCTTTACCAGCACTGTTGGGCCCCAGGCCTTCAGGACAGCAATCCAGGTTGATACACACACAGACCCACCATCAGTGAAGGAAGAGCTGGTATGTGAACCATTACAGGAGCTTGGCCCCTACAAATCAATGGGCCCTGACGCTATCCACCCGAGGGTGTTAAGAGAGATGGCTGACGTCATTGTGAGGCTGCCCTCCATAATCTTTGAGAAGTCATGGAGGGCTGGGGCATTCCAGAAGACTGGAATAAGGCTAATGTCACCCCCATCTACAAGAAGGGCTTAAAGGAAATTATAAGCCCCTCAGTGTCACGTCAGTTTCTGGGAAAGTTATGGAAGGAATCCTCCTGGGGGCTATCACAAGTCAAATGAAGCACATGACTGTGAAAAGCCAGCATGGATTCACCAAGGGAAAATTGCACTTGACAAACCTGATCACCTTCTGTGTCAAAGTAACCTGCATGGTTGATGGGGGGCGAGCGGTGGACATTGTCTACCTGGATTTCTCCAAGGCTTTCAACACAGTTCCTCATAGCCACCTCCTAGAAAAACCGAAGCATTACAGTCTAGACAAGTGGTCTATGCGGTGGGTGGGGAACTGACTGACAGGCTGCACCCGGGGCGGGGGTTGGTAGTAAATACCTCCTTTTCAAACTGGCAACCTGTCACAAGTGGGGTCCCCCAGGGATTGATCATGGGCCCAATGCTGTTTAATACCTTCATTAACTGATGTGGATGATGGGCTCAAGTGTACCCTGATGAAGTTTGCAGATGATACCAAACTGAGTGGGGAAGCGGACACTTTGGAAGGGAGAGCAGCCCTGCAGGAAGACCTGAATAGGCTGGAAAAGTGGGTGAACAAGAACCTTATGAACTTCAACAAGGGCAAATGTAAGGATTTACACCTGGGAAAACATAATCCAGGAGTGAAGCACAGACCGGGATCTACCTGATGTGGAGCAGCTCTGTGGAAGGGGAGCTGGGGGTCCTGGTGGACGACAAGCTCAATTTGAGTGAGCAGTGTGCTGTTGCAGCAGAGAAAGCCAACAGGATGCTGGGTTGCATCAACAAGGGCATCACCAGCAGAGATAAAGAAGTCAATATCCCACTCTAAACAGTGTTTGTCAGGCCACACCTGCAATACCATGTTCAGTTTTGGTCCCTGCTATACAAAAAAACTATGGATAGGCTGGAGAGGGTCCGGAGAGGGGCCACAAAGGATGGCTACGAAGACGATGGAGACTCCTGGGGAGATTCTGATTGGACACAACAGGAAAATTTTCCACAATGAGAACAATCAGTCATTGGAGTTATCTCTCCAGGGAAGTGGTGGATTCCCCAACATTGGACACTGTTAAGGTTCAGCTGGACAGGGTGGTGGGCCATCTTGTCTAGACTGTGCTTTTGCCAAGAAGGGTTGGACCAGATGATCCTTGTGATCCCTTCCAACATCGTATTCTATGATTCCATTACTCTATGATAACTTGTAATCATTCTTTCAATACCCTGTGAAGTCTATTGCTGCATTTATCACAGCAAAGTGATACACACTGCTTGTAAAAATCTTTCAGAGCCTGAATTTACTTTTTTTTTAAAAAAAAAAAGTCATTCATAGAGAGGTCCATCATTCTTTTACATTGCACTTCCAAAATGTGTCTGGTACAGAAAGTAGCAGCACTGACATAGTGAGGTTAATAAAAAGTTACGAGAGATTCTGTTAAAGTCAAGGCGTTTAAATCATCACATTTTGGTCATGAACAAAACACATTTCTAGTGTAAATACTGCCTTTTCTGTTAGTGCCTCTTCTATAATCTTTTGCTTGGCCATCTTAACTTACATTAAAATATGTTAATGGGATTTTAACAAAAATTCATTTTAATTGAATGTGACGTTGCAAGAAAAGGCGTAATGTCTGCCTTAATTTCACTTTCTAAGCTTAGTGTGGATCTGATTATTAAGAGCTGCATGTACACTTCAGCTAGGAGTCTAATGTATGCACACGTTGTTTCTGTTCTTCCTTGCCAAATTGTGTTTCAGATTCTTTACATACGTAGAAAAGTAGGAAATCTGCTGAAAGAAGAACTCAGATATAAATGAAAAAATAATGAATAACCTCTGTGTGTGTTCTTCATTGCTTTGATAACTTTAGAAAAAAAATCAGGAAAGGGAAAGGTAGAAATGGGGAAAAAAGGTGAAAATGCAGAAGTCTGTATGGCTCAATAAGTCAAACTGTTCTTCAGACAGCCTGTACTGAGGACCTCAGAGTTTCTTTAGTTAGTGAAAACTAAATAAAAATTAAATCATTGAAATAATTGCAAAATCCTATCTTTGGACTGTGGAAGAACAGACATTCTTTTAATACTGGTTTTAAGTTTTATGCCCCAGCTTCCCTGTCAGTAAGAGCTGTACACTTTACCACTGTGGGTAGGCATAACTCTAGCATAATGCTTGGGTTGAATGTATAGACGTAAAAGATTTTCTTATTTTTCTCATGCAGCTAGCACAAGGGGGTAAAAACAGAAGCAGGTAGAAAGAAGAGTTGGAGGACCTTTGGAAAAAGCATGGTGAAAAGGGAAGGCTTTGAAAACAAATTAGAGAAGATCAAAGAGACATCATAACATATCAAGGCACAAAGAGAAAAATACTTGTCTTGTCCTGGTTGTCTTAATTTGGGTCTCCGTTTTAGGAGGAGGTTGATTCAGGTCTGTGAAAAGCTTTGTTGCACCAGCAGCACTGACCCTCCCACACAAGATAATTGAAGGGAGCAAGCCTCCAGGGGCACATTGAGAAAACTGTCTTCTGTGGTTTTATGTCAGCATTCATTTTTGTTATGTGGCATCATGTGTGTGTATTTAATGTGTAGGTTAGCAATCACTTATTTCTATGGACGTATTCTGGGAAAACTGGAGTTCTCTTGTATTTTGTCTAAATATTGAGCAAGTTGTTCTGTTTTGTTGTTGTTGTTGCTTTCTGGTTCTGTATGCAACCTGTGAATAAAAACAACTGTTGCACTTTGCTACTGAAAATGTCTAGGTGGCATGCTATACAAGATCAGAGATTATTTGTAAATAAAATATTAGTCTCCTGTATAGTGAAGAGACAATTGATAGACTTCTGGGTCACAAGAGGAAAGTGTGTGGTTTCAACAGGTGACTGAATTATATGTTTTGTGGTCTTTACAGATAGACATAAAAAGCTGAAGAATCACAAGCTGAAATGAGTAACCAAGAGGCTGATGTTCTACGTTGCTGGAGATGTAGAAAATGTATAGCCAATTCTGTTTGCCTTGCAAAATGTCATGGAAAAGAACCATCTGAAGTAAGTCGAGCATCTGGAGGGAATTTGTAACTTTTTCCAGTGCCATTGTTTTTAAACAAAGGAGAAGTATTAGACTTGCCATCACTTAGTAATTAATCTCTTGTGGTGATAAGTACTAAAATATGGACAATTCCATAGAGAGTAATGTAAGCAGTAGTGCTAGTCAAGCTGAGTAGGTAGTGATCACCTTTATGTTCTGCAGCATGAAGGCTGGTATTCATGATACATTTGACTACTAGCTTGTGTAGAGTATATAGTGTTACCACTTGTCATATAAAAATGGGTTCCGTTTTTGACAGTTTTAATGCAGTAATTTTTTGTTTTAATATGCCTTGACAGAGAACTCTTTGTTTCTAAGGTGTGTTTTAAACACTGATACTAATTTCCACTGCAGTAGTTAACTATGTGTCAAATATTCCTACATCAGAAACTTTTGCCCTTCATTTTGAAAAAGCGGGAGATGATCTGTGCACAGAAATATTAAGAAGATTAGCCTGCCCTGGGGGGAGGGGGTGCCTGTTACTAAAATACTTCTTAGTAATTTATATAATCTTTATTAAAATAAACAGAAAAATCATTATATGGAATAAACAATGACAGAGTTATTTCCTGCTGCTTTATAATGGAAGTTAGTAATCATAAAGACTTAGAGTCTTTCGAAATATGCCCCAAGTCTGTGTTTACATCCTATGATCTTGAATCAAAGTGAAAAAGCAAAGAGAAGGGAAGGTGTTGATCTTTTATATTATTGCACTAGAAATGCAACAACATTCTCTTTGGCACTGAAGAAGGGTATACCCAATCGAGGTAGAAACTAATTTTAAAGATCCTGATATAATTAGTATTATTAATAACCCCCATTTTGATCAGTCCACTTACAGAGCTTGAAGTTCTGGAATAGCCTTCATTCTTTATACTTGAAGAGTTTTTATTTTGTGCATGGTTTGGAGTGGGTTTTGGGTGTGTGTGGGGGGGAAATTTCAACTCCTTTCATGGAAAAAATGTAGTGAAAAGAAGGAGGTTATCTTTGTCTGTGCCCCATGGTGGAGCTTTTAATTGCTAGTGGAGATTCACCATCATTGTGCACAAGATTGAAGTACCTCCTTCTCTAATTATGTAGATAGCAGATATAAAAGTGTAATTTAACACTACTTTCTGAGACACTGGGAGGCAAAGTTTGCACTATGATGAGAAGAGTAATGTTATCAGTATGTCGGCTTTCCCTGCTGAATTTTAGGCCTTCAGTCAAAGATGTAGCTGAAATATGAGTAAAATAGAAAAATCTTAGAACAAATCTTAAAACCATATGTTGAAGTTATGAATGCAGTATAAACACTTTAAATCAGAATTATATCCAAGGTGAAGTACAAGTACTCTCCACAGATAGGAGGAAGACAATAGCGTAGACGTGGGAAACGGATCTATCTATCTGTTGTCATTACTTAGAGAATTGCTAAAATGTTCTGTCTTCTGTGTATAGCCCCACTTTCAATCTTCAGCATAATGAAACTTTTATTCCCATGAGTTTCATAACATAGGAGTCAGTGATTTTCCATATTCATAAATTTTAACAACTGATTTTAAGACTTTAACACTCGCCAGAGTTTCCTTATATTTTTATCCATCTTTGTAACTTTGCTGACATTCTAAACCATATTAAAAGATTTAATTGCACTAGTATCACTTCTGTACTAAAAGGTAGTTAGGTAAACATTTTTATTTTAGTATCAGTTGGTGAAATGCTACAGTTTTTTATATTTTGTTTTCTCTTCATCAGTCACATCATTGCAGTAAAAACTCAAAAGTTGCTAAGAGTACCTGGTTTCTCTGCTAGTTATTCTGACAAGCATTAGAATAGTTGTGCAGTACTGAGCACAGTCTTCATATGAACTAGAACTCAAATTTTCCTGTTGTTACTGGAAAATTGTGCCAGCTGATAGTGCTTCTGAAATCAATTTCCGAATATACTTGGAAGATCAGCAATTGCATACTTTCTGTTCCTGTAAACAAAACAAAACCACCTCCAAACGCCTCCATCCGCACAGTGGAGTCTGTCCAATGTCCTTAGATTCATAAATAGACAATTGTTGACAGCATCTACCTCATTTTTAGCTTAAATAATGCACCAATATATTTCAGTTTTATCATTTGTTAATAAAATATTTACTGAATTTGGGAAGCTGAATTCTCGCTATATTCAAACAAAAAAAGCTTACCTGAATGCTGAATATCAATAAAATAATTCTTGTTTTTAACAGACATCACAACCTTCAGCCGCTGCTCAGGAGTCTTGCAATGTATGGCATGTGAACTTAGAAGCCATCCCAGAGTGGGTGAAATGTGTCATTGAAAAGGTAGATCTTTTTTTGCTTGCATCTTTGTCATTCAAAATGTGAAAAAAGTAAGGGGAACAAATTTCAAGGGCATTTTTCTGCCAAGGTCCACGTATATTACAGAGACCTTCTAACTGAGGGAATTTTTCTCAGTAACTTCTATCATTACCAGAGATTTTTTTCCCCTCTTAAATATTTTTTTTAACATATGCACAAAACCTACAAGTGATAAATTCTGTTCCTGCCCATTTATAGGTGAATGTATTTATGTTTATTCACACAAAACCTATAGACTGCTCAGAAAAGGCTTAACATATTTACTCAGCATTGCAGAGAACGCATTTCTCTATAAACACCTTCAGTATCTTGGCATTCATTTTGTCCTTTAATATCCTGGGAACTCTTGCCTCATTCACTTCAGACTTCTCTGGAAATATCCTGTGGCTTTATGGATAAATATGTGGGGTTTTTTAAACAATTCTAACTTATCCCCAGATCCTCCTGGTCTCTGAATAATTTTGTGATCGTGTGTTATTTTCTCCTGTACGACTCCTAAATCATTTTACATAAGCACAAAGTCTATTTGCAGGCTGTAAAAACCCACTGCTTCCCAGCCAGTTCTTTTTTGCCATCTGTCCCTGTTCTTAACCAATCTCATTGGGTTTCATGCAGGCATTAGCATATAGATAATCTTCAATAATTATAAATATCTAGCTAGTGCTCCTAGTGACCTTTATTGACCTGCATTTTCTTTTCCCCATCACTGATCACATGTTTTAGCTTCTGTGACTAACCCTTCCCAGTTTTTCCTCTGTGCAGTCCATCATTAAATCTGTGTACCCTCAACTCCTTTTCAGATCTTGCTGATTTTCCCCCTACCACCTCCTCCACTAGTAGGCTGTTACTTCTTTTACTGAGTCAATGCTTCCACAGTCCATTGCCAAACTTACGCTAAATCAGTCCTGGACTCCCTAGTGCTGTACCTCATCTCCCAGTCTCTGGGCTTATAGGACACAGAGATGTCCTTTCTTCCCTACTCTCTCTTGCATTCCCATTTTTGCCAGGCTCCTGGCCTTCTTCCCTAACCTTCATGAATCAATCCTGCTCTCCATTTGAGAGATCCAGGTTACTATTCCGTAGTGTTTTGAGTGCCAGAAAGACTCACTAAAGACGCTAGAAAGGTCTTTTTCCTGAATTTTACTGCCTAGCCCATGGCATCTGGGAAATGGAGTGTGGGAGATTTATAGTAAATCTCTGAACCAGCTTAATACTTCTTTGGGAATGGCATATGCATGCATTGGTCAGCCTTATAAATTGAGAGAGACTGTGCCTCTTCAAGGAATTTTCAGGGATTTGAACACCTTTGGGCATAGGTAAACTGAGATTTTTTTCTCTAAGTTAAAACATATGCAGATTTAAACAGATTCTCATAGGTGTAATGAAAGACACATCTTTGATACTTTGTGAAATTTTGAGGTTTCAACCCGCAAGGCAGGAGTAAGTTTCTTAAAGACGAGTTTCAAGTATTTTTTTCTCAGGTTGCATGTGAAAAATAATCCTTTTTCCACACAAGTCTTTTTTCTGAACTGCAAAATTGGTTTTAGGGAAACTTTCTGAAGCTTTCAATCAGACAAGCATCAGTCATGGAATCATCTTCCCAAACTACCTTGAAAGACATTTGCAACTGAAAGCAAGGCTTTAGCTAGAAATGTTGGTCAGGTTCTGTATTCATGGCTCAACCCCACTTTAGGCACACTAGTGAGTAATGTGTGACTGGAGTTGTTAATGTTTCTGATCTGGGCTTTGATTCTACAAACTCTTGTGTAACTTTAATCCTCAAAAATGTTTCTGCTGACGGATGAATATATTTACTGAAAATACCAATAGTTGTGCAAATATGTAGGATTTTATAGATCTTTGATAAATATTTTCGTTTGAAAAAGTGCCTTTAGAATTGAAATTAAATTCATAGAATTACAAATAATGAAAATAACTGTCTCCGTATAGACACAGTATTAAGGATTTGTCGTGCTATCTGCACATAAATTGTGTTGTAATACTACATACACCAAAATACAGGTACCATTTCAAGCTTTTGTGGGGTAAATGAAGTAAAAAGCTCTATTCATTTTGTAAGAAATCTCCTTCCACTGTACTTAGTATGCAAGAAATGTATCAGCACTCAGAAGACTAGGCTGGGAAACTGTGCTTGCCAATTCCAGATTAACATGGTAAATTGATTTCACTGCTTTAAAGGATCTAATGTTTTCATTAGTATTTCAGCGTTATACTATCTATGGACAAATTTTAAACATATTTCAAAGCCACTACATTTTGAAATGTGTGTTCTAGATTTCTTAGAATTAGTTAGTACTGCAGCAAATAGAGTTTTGACCAAAACATTATTTATGGCGGATTTTCTTTCTGCTGTGAAGTCTCTTTTATTGTGTTTGAAAAACAAAAAGGAAATCCTTTTATTAAAGGAGAAAAGTAACTCTAGTGATGATTTCTTAATCACTTATTTGCAATGAATGTGTTGGATGTTTTTGTTTCTTTTCTTGTCAATAGGCACAGTGGACAATTGGAAAACTGCACTGTCCATTCTGTGAGGCCTGCTTAGGGGGCTTTAACTTTGTTTGCAACACAAAATGTTCCTGTGGACAGTTAGTAAATATACATTTCTGCAAAACTCGGACTGACTATCAGCCAGCTTTCTCTGTTGAATTGGCAAAATCATCAGGAAAACAGTTACCTCTCCTCAAAATTCAGCCTGGTTTTAGCAAGGGTACGTCCCATGAAGTGGAAACTGCAGCTTTGAAAATCAGAAATCAAGGGATTTCATACATGGCCAGAAATAATAATGGAACTGAAAGATTAACAGAAGCACTTTGTCTAGAAGTAAGAGCTCCTGGATTTGAGATGAGAAGTAAAAAACTTCCCTTAAAGGCATTATATAAAAAAAGAAATCTTTCTGCTTCCTATCCTATGAATGATGCCTGCACTGTAAAACCTTTTCACAGAAGATCACGTAGTTTGGATTTAAATATCAGAGAGAGACTTGTTTTGTCACCTGCGTTATATGAAACTTGCAGCATGGGAACAATTTACCATGGCCAAAATGAAAATCCACTTCTTTACACACGGAGTGGCTTGCAATTGGAGTCCAATAGGAAAGATAGTAGTTCTTTTCAGGACCTATATAGATTGAGTGCTGACAAACTACTACAAAAAAGGTTTCGAGTTACTTCCTTTACTACCTTACTACATAGAGAAACAGAAAGTAAATGTGATTTTGAAGCTACTGGACAATCTTCTGGGAGTGCCATTGCTGATGGGTCACCATTTGTGATGGAGCATTCTTCACCTACAAGTACTCTAGAAGAGGAACAGTACATCACACCTGTTGGTCTTGTGCAGCCTACGAGTATTTCCTTCAACCAAAAGCTGAACAAGAGAGAAAGAAACAAGTTGAAAAGCTTGAGGAGGAAACAAAGAAGAAGAGAACGATGGCTACAGAAGCAAGTAGGTGTTTAAAATCAATTATGCTATTTTTTAGTGGTTTGGCTTGCTTTTGTAAGATGTTTGTATTTATTATTTATTGTAACACAAATATTTTTATTTGAGTAAAGGATTGTTGCTATTTAAAATATTAGTCTTTAGTAGGTAAATATTTTGTCCACAAATCTAACAGAAATGTTACATATTCTTATCAATTATACAGCCATGGTTTCCTTCTTCAAACCGTCTAAAGCAGAACAGAATTAAAGACCATAGATGGTCATGCAATTTTTGGTGGGAGGGAGGGAGAAGGACCAGTAATATATCTTAAAATTAATAACAGTTTTTGTTTGCTCTGAAATTCAGTAGAAAGACTAATGATATGTATGCCTTTGAAAGAAAATTTCTCATCATAAAAAAATACTGTGCGGCCAGCAAGAGCAAACATACTAACTCTCATCACAGATCAAGAAATCGTTCCCACTTTGGGTAGTTATGTCGTTGTGATAATCTTCAGATATTCCATAGGTGAAGTGTAGTGACATGTAAAGCTCACGTAAACCTTATTTCACAGATTATTTTTTTTAATGTGATTGCTTTACATTTTATACTAATCAAGTCTAATTTAATATTTATGTTTTATTGAGAAATACTAAGCTTATTTGAATGAACTATGCGTAGGTTAGATAGTAAATTGTTTTTATTTGTTTGCAGTTCATGCAATAGGATAGATAGGACCAGTAGTTGTTTGTGTTAAATGAAATTATGATGCAAAAGCACAGTATATATAAGCCTTTGCACAGTCATGTCATCTGCAGTTTCTCCAGACACTTTAATCTTTGTTAGACATTACTTTCAAGAATGAAATGTTGTACAGAGAAATAAAAATATACTTTTGGATCTTTTTAAATGATGGTTAACCAATTCCTACATTATTTTTAAGTTTCGTAGAGCAAATGATATACAGTTGTTAAATCTGGTATGTCTAATCAGTAAGCATACAGTTTACAAAGTACAAAAAATTTAAAAATAAGTATGTAAAATAAATCATCTGGTTTCAAAAAGTAGTATTAGGGGAAAATATTTTGGTTTTGCATTGATTAACCTTGGTGAAAGTCTGTGATCATGAGATGGGGTATTTAAACAGGCCTACTTCTCAGTCGCTGTGTCAGGCAGCACGTGCGGCTGGTGCAGCTGTGTTTCCCATCACTGTGGTATCTTCCCAGGAAAACTGCATCTTCTGTACATTCTGATCTGTTGCAAAAGGGGATGCTCCTCTGCAAGGCACTCCTCGTCGTGGCTGCTTCCCTCTTGTGTGCCAGTCTAGATATCCTCTGTTTTCTTGCAAGTTCCACTTGCTGTCCTTTTTCTTCATCATTCTGACACCCCTCCTTGTAAAAATATGCATTTATTATAGCAGTACTTATAACAGGAAGCTGATCTGTGGTACTTTGTTACCATTTTCAGCATACTTACCACACAGGCTTAAGCAATCAGATAGTAAAACTTCGCGGAGAGAAAAAGCCTTTGAGTGGACAGAGTGAAACAGTTCTGATAAATGATAATGGCAAGTATTTCATTTAACTGCTCTTTTAAGAAGTATTTCAGTGCAGCAGAACCTTGGTGTGAGGTGAATCTCCTAAGCCTGTTAAAGGTACTGTGCATCTCATTTTTATCTTTAAAGCTTTTCTGGTGAGCAGTCTGAGAGAACAGAGCTGTTCAGGCTTTGGAATTTCTTTGTAAATGCATAGGCTGCTTCTCTAGGTTTATTTTGCAATGTGATAACTTTACCTGTCAAACATTTTTTCTGTCTTGCAGTAAGCCAAAATGTGCCCATAAAAGTTGTGTTGTGGCAGAATGCTCTCTATGATTAAGTTGAAGCATATAAACCGTGGATTGTGAATTGGAGTGATTCTGTGAGCTCCTGGCCTGCGCTTGCCCCCCAGATGCCTGCCCTGATGCAGGCTCTGTGGAGTAGGTGTGGGACCGAGCTCGGCTGCTGACAGCAGAGGGACCCAGGATCCCTCTGTCTGCTCTGCAAGGGGAAGCTCTTAATGCCTGTGAGGGGGATACTTGCATTTTGTCTGTGTGTGTGTGTGTGTGTGTGCGCTCTTGCACATTTGTGTTTGTGGGGGATTTTTAGGTTTCTGGTCTATTTTTAGGGTATGATAATAACTACTTAATTCTAGGAATTGCCAGTACTGATAATGGCTCTTGTTATTGTGGGTATAGCTAAGAAGATGAACTATTTCTGTTATAGATTCCCTTTTGTGTGTATCTTGTTGTATGTTTGCATTGTTTGCTAATGTCTGAAGCTTGTAATAATCTTCTGAAGGATCTCAGACAGAAATATCATTTGTGGCTGCTCCAGTTTTATTTCATTTCTCTTCACGATCATTTTACATAGAGGAAGACTATGTAGCCACCTTCAAAACTGCAATATCCTCTTGGAAATGGTCCTGATCCATCGGAAAAAATATTGTTGTCATTTTTGCTTCATTTTATAACTTGACACAACATCAATTCTTTTGTATCTTTTTTAAAACACGAAAGTTTTGTCTTACAAAGGTGACTAGTGGTCAGTTTTCATGAAGTGAGTTTGCTTTCATGCTCCCAGGATAAACAGGTGGATTAGATACTGCATTGTTTATCCACGCTCTCAGGTGCTGTTATCTTGCCCGGCAGCCTTGAGTTTTCAAGTCTGTACTGATGTTCTCTAGCAACTGACAGTCTTGTAGTTGAAGGTGCTCAGCTTCAAAGGTATAACTTGTGACCTTAGTTCACTTAAATCTATGTTTGTATCTTCTTCATCTGTACATTGGTTTATAATTCTTTTTATTGCTTTGTCATGTTTGCATTTAAACTGTAAATGCTTCAGGTGTCTCGTTATGTGTTTATGTACTTGGATTTCAGTCACTCTTTCTATGATGATACTCATAACAAAAGTTATCCTCAAACTGCTTATGGATTCTGCTTATGGATTCCTCATCTGGCTGTTGGAGGGATAAAAGCATTATTTAGTGTTGGTACCAAAGTGAAGCAGGAGGAGAAGGAAGTGAAATGAAATCACAGCTGGAGGAGGCAAGCAGTAACTGCAAGGTCTCAATTGTGACCTTCGTTAGGGAAATACGAGGCCCTGGAGAAGTTACTTACAGTAAGGAAAAAGGAAACACAGGAGAAAAGGGGCAGTCCTAATCCCATAACCTGAGATCTGTACCAAAAGACAGTGGTTTTAATATGAAGTAATGTTCAGTTGCAGTGACTGGCTAGCTGTGAATCCTCAGGATTAAGACTGAGGGATGCAGTAGTGGGAGAGCATTTTGACACTGTGCAGCTCGTACTGAATCCGCACCAGCTTTCACATTCACTTCCTCAAATGACTGTAAGAGAAGGGAAGATCAAATATTGATATAAACCTTTCCAGCCTGGAAAAGGTGGAAACTTTGATTTCAGTGTTCAAAACCACTCCTGCTCTGCATAAATTCTCAAAATAACATAGTGATTTTTAAGTTCCATAATTAACCGGTTGAACTTACGTTTAAAGCACAATAAACTTTGATATAAGGAAGACTGAAGTGCTTCTGTTTTAACTTGTAGTTGCAGAGTTCACAGTCCTTGTCCTGATATATTTATGATTTACTCTTTCTGAAATAATAGTATTGCACTGATGGTGCTATGGCATTAATGGTTTAAGAGACATTGAGCAGCAAGGCTGCAGGGTGTTACATGCGCATCCTGTTTATGGTCAAAGAAGAAACACATGTTGTGTATATTAAGCCCAAGAGTTTATTCTTCATATAACTGAAATCTTAAAAGTGTGATTATTGTTATTCCAGATTTAGCTGTTAAAGAAAAAAGAAAGAATAATATGCACTCATTTGCTCCTCCCCCGTCCCTGCGGTTCTGCCCATGGCACTGCGTCTCAGGGCTGGGCGGTGGCAGCAGACCTTGGGGTCTGGTGGGAGGGGTGTTACTGCCGCTTGCCAGCATCTGGAGCCCTTCGCTGGGAGCAATATGATGTTCATGTTGATCGTTTCTTTTTCTTTACCCCAGAATCCACTTGAGATCATTTTTTGCATGTTTGGTGACACACTTTTATACCTTTGCTCTTTCTTCAGTGGTCTGCAGCTTCATGCTACATCCAGATTACCTGATGTGGTGACTCTTATGTATGTAAAATACCGTTTCTTTGTTCTGTTTGTCACCCTTAAAACCAATTCTGTCCAGGCCCAAGTCTGCATTTCTTTAACAGACCCCTGGGAAATTACTTATAGCTGTTGTGGTCTCCAGTGCCAACCCAGTGCCCCATCTCATGTGGCTCCATGCCAGTACTCCTCCATTGTGCATCCTGGGTCTCCATTTCTCAAGACCTCCACTGTCTTTAGCAGGCCTGTATTTCTTTACACTTCATCATTATATCAGAGTTGTAAATATCTCATTCTACATAAAATATCCTCTGTCAGTGGTTGTACCATACAAACATAACAAAAGTAAAACAAGTTAGCCCCAGGCGTCTGATCAGTTAGAGAAATTGCTTTCGCAGCTAGATCACGTAAAACCAAGTGGGAGGCAGGGCAAGGGAAGTTCAGCCAGAGAAGCATGGCCACCCTCGGCCCCCAGGGCTGGGCCCCAGGACTCCCAAGTTCAGTACAAAGCTTGTGGCTGTTCCTAGCAGCAATACTGCATTACAGGGCTACGTGGTTACAAGTAAGAAGCAGCATCTTTTTTAACTAGCTGATAGAAGGAGGGGAGAAATTCTGGGCATGAGCAGCTTCTGAGCCAAGGCTTGTCTATCATCGCTTTTTCTTTGATTGTAACTATTGTTACTACATGGCGACTTCTGTAATTAGGAGATTAATTCTGTCACTGATTATAAACTGGATTAACAAGAAGGTATTAACAATGATGGATTCGTGCTCAAATGCATGACTTACTTTTGTTGAATTGCAGTTGTAGTCTCTATGGAGGTTGTATCTGAGGGAAATAGCACGTAAAATCTGCTGGTTTCTGAGATGCATCTGGAGCTCCTGTTCCAAACCTTTAGACCCCAACTCTTTAGAATTTAATTACTTTTAGCTGCAGTCTTTTCATGCGGTTATGTGTGATTGCAGCTTTTGAGGGCGTTGTCTGACCTGACCTCTTCTACTGTTTGATATGTCTTTTACACAATTTGGTATTAATAATAACCAGTGGGATAGAGAGTTGTGCAAACTTGCCAGGAATTGGTCAGGAAGAAGCTCTGCTTGCCTTCTTTCATGGATTGTATTGTAGACTACTTAACACTTCACTCATACGGTGGAAAAGAGGGAAAATTACTCAGGGCACTACTACTGGATAAATGTAGCATATCAGGATTGTCTCAGTGTATCTCTGTAAACTAAAGTTTTTTCTGATTGTCTTGAAGCTAGAATATATAGACTAGAATATACTGTACCTACACTGTCATAATATACCTTTACCGAAGACCAAAATAGCTGGCTGTGCTGTGAATGTATTCCTTCATTTAAGTGAAATATATAAGAACAAGCTGCTTGTCTATAAGATACTTTCAGAATGTATAAATACTATAGAATAATCTCAGCATAGCAGAAGCCTGAGCTCTTGTGCATTAAGTGCCTGTCTTGCGAAGGGGAGATCATCTGCTTCTTCATGTGTCAGGCCAACGTTGGTTGTTAGTATGCTAAGAAGAGGCAATGCTTTTCACTGACCTTTTTGTACTTTTCCAGCATCCTTGGTAATGTGTAGTTTTTCTGAAGAGAGACACACAAAGTCTGCAAATGCAGTCACCTCTACCTGAAATAGTAATGTTTTACCACTAGTGCTACAACCCTAAGAATCAACAGCTGGGGTGATGTGCCATGGCATGGATAAGATCCTGATCCGTCTTCCCAGGCATTGTATCTTGCTGGACAAAAGCAACACAGGAAAGAAACTAAGCCCAGTTAAGTGAGTTATGTATTTTATTGTTGACTGTCAAAAAAGTGGGTTGTTTTAATAAAGAGCATACGGATCATTGCTGCTGTTCCAAGGTTATATTGATTGCTAGTCCAAGAAAATCTTGATGAGCAGGCTAGAACTATAGAAATACTGTATCCTTTTTTCTTGTATAAACTGTAAGTATTAGGAATTATTATTTTAGGTTTCCTAGAAGTGCACGGCCAGCGTAGATCATAACAATTTATGAGATATGCTGTCCCCCAGCTAAGACAGGCAATAACCCGTTCATGGAGGTGGGTTGCAGTGGTGTGTCATTAGGTGCATCCCATAATTGCAGCGTGAATTCTTATTACACAGATAGAGTGAAGAGCAGACTACATTGCAGTTATATAAGATTACTTGTAGCAGATAAAAATCAAAGTCCAACAATGGTATGAACAAAAATACAAGAGTATTTTCATATTTATGAGTTTTACTGTGTATTACCAGAAGGACCACATCAGACACAGAGTAAGGAGAGAGTTTAAGATGAGACTTTGCATATGAAAAGAACTTAAAATTTTATAGAATTTTGTGCCCCAGGCCGGTAGTCCTTCACTGCTACAAATTGTTACTGATGCAGTGACTAAGAATTTGAGTAAGTTTTATATTTCTAATTGGTTTTCATGGTACTAAACTCTCTGAATAACACATACAAACTGAGGTAAACTAAATGCTGCTTGCATGGAGATTTCAGTAGAGGGTGGGGTTTAGTTCTTCAAATTCAAAAATAATTTTTTCAGGAAAAAAGGTATTCCTAACATAGGAGAATTAAAGCTACCCATCTTTTTTTTAAAGAACTATTTCTTCATGCTTTGTAGTGGTCAATGTATCTATGAATGTGTCTCATCCATGACCTCTTTTTAAATTTTATGGTGTTTTTTTTTCCTCGTGTTGAAGTGAAGAAGTTGGTAGTCTTTTGGGCATATGAATGCCTTTTTCATATCCAAAGTATAAACTTATACCAGTAAGTTAAATAAAACTTATTTTAAAGTTTCCTGTGTTATAATCTAACACCCTTATGGCTTTAAAGCTGTGACAACATGTATTTTTTAAAGCTAGCTATTGCTAAGATTTTATTTGGTACAATTCTTCTTCTGATATCATGTGCTTCCCTAATGCTTTATATCAACACCTAAATTAAAGTGATCATATATCAGAAGGGAAAGGTTTCCTTTATAGATGACTTGGCTAAAAACATGCTTCATATTTAATACAATTTAGAATTATGGGGGACAGAATGTGTGGTGGGTTTTTTTTATTTTCTTTCAAGAGTATATATGCTTTTTGTGAAGATGCTAGAAATCTGTCAGTTCCCATTATTAGTAATTTGCAATCAAGTTTCTAATTAAAATTATTTCACCTTTCATTTGAGCAGTAGGACATTTGATGTGTTGTTTCTAAAGACTGGAGATTGCAGTATGAACAAGAAAACGTTTGGCCATAGTGAACATGCAGAAAAGAAACATTCGTATTCAGTAATGATCTCACATTTTTTAAAATGCCATCAGTCAGAAAGAGGCATATTCGTCTTCATTAAGTAAGGCGTCCTCCCCATATTCTTTATAAAAGAAATACAACCGTTTGACAAAAGGTTAACCAAATCTTAATCCTCTGTAGCTCAAAAAGTTGAAAAATTTTAAGTGGTCTTATTTTAATATTTTGTATATCTCATTTTCCTCTATGTAGAGAGTAAGGAGAGCTTGCCCTACTTTCACTAATCAATTTTGTATGATTAGTAAAAGTATGTACAATCAAATAAATATTTGACGTTATGAACGCTTACTCAAAGAAATAAATCATTTGATGCTTCTCCCAACTTTTAATGGCATTATCTATTTCATTTATATTTCGTTCAATAGCTTTTAAAAGCCATTTTGAGTTTTGATTATGATTTAGACTTTTTGCTAAAGTGCACTGCTAATACAGATTCTGAAGCAAATTGCAGATAATTAGCTAGCAGCTTGAGAACTAAAATGTGGTCTTAGCTAAGGGAAACTGAGAGGAAGCAACTGGTGAAGAAAGATGAGTCTGTAACTCTTCCCTAATTACAAGAATTTTAATTCACGGTTTAGTAAAAGCTGTATAGAAAGTGAAGAAATGTCTAACAAAAAAAAGGGGGGAAGAAAAAGCAATTCCATGGCCTTTTTTTAAAGTTAAAATCAGAAGGTCCAAGTAGATCTAATTTATAATATCTCAGCTTCCATTTGCAGATGAAAATTAGTATGTCTCAGGAAGAGGAGTGCTAGACTTACAGTGCAACTCTGGAATGCATTTTAATGGAAAAACAAAACTCCAACCGTGTGCTTGCCCAACTATTATTCCCATCATTCTCATGCAAAGCAATCCATGGGTTAAGAAAATAAGTCATAGAAAGCTATTTAATTCATAACAGAGCAAAGAACATTCATTAAAACATGAAAAAGGGCTTGACTTCACAGACATAGTGAAGGATGAAAAAGCATTAAATAGTGAAAGAAACTGTGCAATGTGAAGTGCTACATTCAGTGGGCTCCCTGAATTGGAAAGAGTAGGTGATTTTGGAGCATTCTGACTGTTTTCCAATTGGATATAACAGAAGGTTTGTTGTAAAAAAAAAAAAAAAAAAAGGCACGTATGATTAGAATGAAACATTAGTCCTGAGGTTATGCTGAGTAAAAACTCAGTGCCAGTCATTCATATGGAAATAAACTTACATTCTTCATTTTTCTGTGTTTCCTCAATATTTTTTACCCTCTTTGTTCATTTCATCCACAATTTATGGTGTAGTAAGTTTCATCTTGGAATAACTGCTCGTATTTAGGAAATTTAAGGAAGTTGGGTAAACGTAGGAGACTCTTAAGTGCTCTAATTTGGGAAATGCTGTACATGAACATTGCAAAAGGAAAAAATACCAGTCATAAAACAAAAGTCTGTAGAAACCAAGCACTGTGGTAGCAGACCTGCCAGCACTGGCACATCCAGTCCTAGATAGGACCTGCTGTTCTTCAGTCAGGTTAATTTCCTTATATTCCTCAAGTCTGGTGCACAGCAGATATACTTAACTTATTATACCTGTAAAGATCACAAAGACTTAATCTTGCATCTTACAGAAGCTATTAAGTATATTCCTCCCTGTTAGCAGTAGAGTTGGGGTTTAGAGAACTACTTGTTTGTTTTATTGACAAGATTGGAAAAGTAGGATTCTAGAATAGCAAAGAAACGTAGCATTGCATGTGGACAATTGTATACAATTCTTATAATTTGCATTTTTCCCAGGTCTTAAGTGGGTTCGGGGCTCAATCTCACTTGCTACAAAACAGGCAAGTTTGTATGAAAAGATATGTAAAGAGATTGTTTGAAGATTAGATACAGGCAGACCGGGCAGTTCCTCTTGCCTGCATAATGACACAGCTTGTACTGGTAAGTAGTACTCCCTACTTGTAGGTGAGTCCAAAATCCAGACTGAATTTAGAATGTTAATTATGTTACAGTAAAGAGGAATACTGATTTTGGTGTACTAGCAAAATGAATTTTGATTTTATGCATTAGAAAAAATGCTGAACAGAAACAGATTTCTTCTGGATGATCAAATCTCTTCTACAGGGAGCTACTAAACTGAAAAGCAGAACACCATTTTTGTGGTTGCTGTGGCAATATGTTGTTTCCCTCTGCAGCACAGCACAGCAGACCAATCTGGTTTCTAAAAGTAAGCTGTTTTAGGAGGATATAAATAATGCATTGGAATTACTACTAGATGAATCTTTCTGCATTGAAATCTGTTAATCTATGGAATATATCTGTATTTAGAATGGTATTAACCACTGTGTGGATGCCTGTCCTTTGGATTTATTTTGTTCAAAAGTATCCCAATTCCCTTTAGCTTGAGTATAAATGTAGCATTGACTAGTGCACTGAAACTTTTTTTATATGACTGTGAGCAGTGATGAATTTTAGAGACATAAGCTGAAAAGTAAAATATGTGACCAACGACAGCGGCAACAGATGTGATGAGGATTTCCTGGGATTAACTTGATCCACTGTTAGTAAAATACAATCTCACTTTTTAATGGACAGCCGCCGTAGGAGGTGGTTGCTCAGCCAGAGTGATGAGATGGTCTCCCAGTTGTTCTCCTCATGAACTTCTGTGAAACCTGCCTCAGTTAGCAGTGGAAGATCTTAACGAATTTTTTCTCTACCAGCATGTTATATTACTCTCTGTTTCACTTTATCCATACTACTCTTTCATCACCTTCAGCTACAAAGGTACATTTTTCTCTTGCTTCTAACACAGATTTTGTTCAGAGTTTTGAATCTCAACAACTCCAGTGATCTGGTGAGATGAGATTGAGGGTATCTGTTTATCCTGTGCTTTTGGCAGCAGTTTGTCTCTTTTTGCCCTTCCTTGACCTACATGTGGTGCCTATCAAAAATCTTAGGACTGCTGCAGTTGCTTTTTTGAAATCTCATGTGCATTTTCGCATCATCTTGTCTTTCATTTCTTATTTTAAGACAAGTTTTTTTCCTTCTTCTGTCATTTTTCGAATATGGGTGTTCAGGTTCTGTGGGAGAAGACTCGCTGTATTTTTGCATGCAGTATGCTTTTTTCATCATTTATTGCAGATAAAGTTCAATTGTTCAAGTAATTTTTCGTGAAAAGCAGGCAGAAAGTGTGATTTTGAGCACAGTGGAAAAATTCTTACACTTCAAAATGGATATTGTAAAAAATGTTTGTCAGTATTTTCCTAGCCATATAGATGAGGGAAGGGATGCCCTCCAGAGGGACCTGGACAGGCTTGAGAGGTGGGCTTGTGTGAACCTCATGAAATTCAGCCAGGCCAAGTGCAAGGTCCTGCACCTGGGTCATGGCAATCCCAGGCACAAATATAGGTTGGGCAGAGAATGGATTGAGAGCAGCCCTGCTGAGAAGGACTTGGGGGTGCTGGGGCATGAGAAGCTCAACATGAGCTGGCAATACGCGCTTGCAGCCCAGAAAGCCAACCGCATCCTGGACTGCATCAAAAGAAGCGTGGCCAGCAGGTCGAGGGAGGTGATTCTGCCCCTCTACTCCGCTCTCATGAGACCCCACATGGAGTACTGCGTCCAGCTCTGAAGTCCTTAGCACAAGAAGGACATGGACCTGTTGGAATGGGTCCAGCGAAGGGCCACAAAGATGATCAGAGGTCTGGAGCACCTATGCTATGAGGACAGGCTGAGGGAGTTGGGGTTGTTCAGCCTGGATAAGAGAAGGCTTCAGGGAGACCTCATAGCGACCTTCCAGTACCTAAAGGGGGCCTACAGGAAGGATGGGGAGGGACTCGTTATCAGGGAGTGTAATGATAGGACAAGGGGTAACGGTTTCAAGCTGAAAGAGGGGAGATTTAGATTGGATATCAGGAAGAAATTCTTTACTGTGAGGATGGTGAGGCACTGGAACAGGTTGCCCAGGGAAGCTGTTAATTCCCCACCCCTGGAGGTGTTCAAGGCCAGGTTGGATGGGGCTTTGAGCAGCCTGGTCTAGTGGGAGGTGTCCCTGCCCCTGGCAGGGGGTTGGAACTAGGTGATCTTTAAGGTCACTTCCAACTTGAACCATTCTATGATTCTATAACATCCATAATGTGCACTAAAATAGTACATTTTAGTACCATAGGTATTGAAACCTCTGCAGCAGGACCCCTCAACTAGTAAACTATGGCCCAAATGTAGCTCGTGTCACCTTCTGCACTCCATTGTAGCCCTGATACTAGTTTGTAAGAGGTCCTTTGTGTGTGGAGACAGAAGAGACCTGGCACAGACAGAGCTAGCTGGAAGTTCGCTGTGAATCTTGAGTCCAAGAGTAGCCTAAGAAAGTAGAGGAAATACAGGTTTTTTTCTTCAGCTGTCTCTTGTCATGCACCTGCTGTGTTGGGTAGGACTACAGCTGGAGGTCGTAGAAGAACAAAAGGTAGTGGAGCTGGAGTGCAAATGCATGTACCTTTCCTGCTTCTAGTGTGCTTTGTTTTGAAGCTGGACTATAAAGAAGAAAGCAGAGTGGGGTGAAGCGGAGCAGGCTCTCTGGAGGCTATGACATCTTACGTACACACAAGTCAAATCTAAGAAGTAGAAAATAGAGACAAAGAGTGGTGCCTGTCAACTCACACTTATATTTGGATGTTGAGGAAAGAGGCCACGAGCTTGTGGGGGCATGTGGAATACACAGAATGGACAGTGTAGTGTCTTTTATTCACTTGGGTCTATGTTTCTACTTTTAAGAAAAAGGTAATTTAAGACATATTAGTAAAAAGCAAATTGTGTCCATTTCCGTGGTTTGTCCAAGAACATCCTCTGTATTTTCCTATAATCTTATGAATTTATCTAAGGAAACCCTCCTAGTTTAGTGTAGAGCAATAATGTTGAACTTCTTTGATTTTATGAAATTTTTGTGTTTAGCGTCAAATTTATTCAGAAAAACCCAATGCTTTGTCAAAATTTTATTTCAGCACAAATTTGTACAATGCCAGTAGCTTTCCTTTCCTGTTTTTGAGCCTGTTGGTGCAAGATCCACCTTCTATGGGACATTCTTCTGGAAGCTCACTAGGAGTTCAGCGCCCCTGCTACTTTACAGCTTGTCCTTTTGACAAGTTTACTAATGAAGTTAGATTTTTTGGCACAAGACAGAGCAAAAGGTGTGATACTTGTACTCTCCTGAATCTTGTGCCCTTCTGCAGGGTTCCTACTAGCAACTTTGTTTAGGCTGTGTGAAGAATGCCAGCCTGTCAGAATGGTGGCCTGGCACAGTGGATTTCTGACTGAATCAGAACTTTTCAGGAGTTTTGTTTGGCTTTTGCAAGGAAGGTATATGACTCACTGTGCCAGTGATTTGCTATTGCAACGTAGTTTTATGAATGACTTTCTAGGCAATTTGCACAGTTCTTTGTTCAAAGTACCAACATATTCAGAACAACTTGGCAGTGCCAAAATATGCCAATATCTAATTATCTCTTTAGCTTAAATGATAGTGTGAGTAGGCAATGTAGGCAGTGGTTTCATTTTACTGTGGGTGAAAAGGAATCTCCATACAATTCTGGCCACAGCTGTCTACTACTCTTGTTTCATATGACTCCACAGTACTCTGATTCAGAGAGGATAAAAAGGCAAAAACTAAATAGTTGTCTTACTGATTTTTCTGCCATGTCAGCTCATGCTGGGTTCAGTAAGTTTCTACAGCCAGCATAAGAGTATAGTTGGAACTGTGTGATTGGAGGTAAAGAAATGTTAGTTGACAGGTCAGCCGAGCTGTAACATGAAAGCATGCCTTTATATGCTTATTATTTTTGCTAACTATTCATTTGTTTCATGTTCTAATAATCCCACTAGAAAATGTGCCAATGTTAGAGTTCTGGTTGTTTGCAGTCATATGGTTTCCTATCAGCAAATCTTCACTTGATAGATGTTTCTTATGATAGCTATAGCAATGTAATTATTCTCAGTGGAAATGTATGACACATTATCCAGAACTGATTTGCTGCTAAGGGAATTGAGGGCTAATGCGTAATCACAGTATATTGATACTCTGACTCTATAATGTGACTATTAAACCTGATCCATCTTTATCTTCATAAATTTTTAAGATGAGCTTTTGTATCTGCTTTGGAGCTTTTGTAGCCTTACGTACTTAATGTATTTAATAACTCATACCTAAATAATGAATTATTCTAACCTAGCATGTCCACTGATACATTGCTTTGCAGTATAGTCAGGGAGTTTGTCTTTTGGCTCATAGAATTTTTTATACTGCTATAAAAATTACTGGGTTTAGGGTTTTTTTTTGAGAAGGACTACTTTTTCAACAGCAGAATCTGAAATGTTATTCAAAAAATTAAGAACTCTGAAGGTAAATGTTCTCCTCTGTGATATACAAGATCTTAAAATATTGGGGGGGGGGGCTGGGATGGGGAGGTCAAGTACCATGGAAAAGAAGCATGTATTGATTCTTATTTAATTAAGATCAGCTTCAGTAACTATGCAGTACCATTCATGTAGGGGTATTTGTAAGAGATATTAATAGAAATATTTATTTGTTTAATTCCAAATGGTCAAATTTGAAACCCCAGTTCCAGCTGTCTGTTCCACTTGTGTAATGAAAAGTAATTGACAGTGATGATTTTACGGAGCATTTCTTAGGCACTAAGAACAGCCTGCCTATCTACTTATGTACAACCCTCTTTCCACAAGACACTGAGCATATTCTTGGGTTAAAAAATATGAAAAGTACAATACAAACTATGTATCTGGTGATTCCAGTGTTTCCAAAGAAACTAACGGGTCTAATTCTGTGTGGTACACTTTAATATCCGCCCAGTAATGCAAGAACAATGAATAGGAACATCCTATCTAGTAATTGTGCCTGGGTGACCTGCATGCTGATAACATCAGGTAACCAAAGTCTGAAGATGTACCCTGAGGTTAACTGACTCAAGAAAAGACAAATTTTCACTCTCATGTTTGGCCCCTTACTTTTGTGCTAAGTGTAGCCTGAATGGACATGACAGTACATCATAAACATAGTTATAATTAACTACTCTCTACAAGTATTTTTGAAATTAATCTGAAATTACAGAATTTATTATATTTTTATCATTTGATAGAAGAAAAAATGTCCACCCATGTTTTAATAGAATCATAGACTCTTCATGGTTGGAAGGGACCTTTGAGATCATGGAGTCCAACCATACACACACAGAGAAAAAACCCTACAATCTCTGCCAAGAGAGCATGCCCTGAAGTGCCAAATCTAGATGTTTCTTAAATACCTCTAGGGATGGTGACTCAACCACCTCCCTGGGCAGGCTGTCCCAGTGCCTGACCACTCTTTCAGTAAAGTAATTCTTCCTAATATCTAATCTAAACCTCCCCTGCTGCAGCTTCAGACCATTTCCTCTGGTCCTGTCATTATTCACTTGGGAGAAGAGGTCAACACCCACCTCTCTACTGACTCCTTTCAGGTAGTTGTAGAGGGCAATGAGGTCTCCCCTCAGCCTCCTCTTCTCCGAACTAAACATGCCCAGCTCCCTCAGCCTCTCCTCA